>NC_135707.1:11430004-11731098 GCF_964276395.1 Gasterosteus aculeatus | reverse complement strand
ATCTTTGCCTTCCCAGCACCAAAACAAATAACAAGTGTCCAGGTCCGGAGACAGCAGGACTCAAAAGCAGATTGGCCAAAACAATACTTTACAAGAATTACGTTTCATTACATGTCATTTAGCTGACGCTTTTATCCAAAGCGATTTTCATTGCATTTTTAACCTGTGGTTTTACATTTTTAACCCTCCCACTGAGTGGGAGTAGCGTGCAGCCGACCCGGGGAGCTTTTAGGGGTTTGGGTGTCTTGCTCAGGGACACTTCAACGTGGGACATGGAGCAACCAGGGTTCAAACTGTCAAGCTTGCGGTTCCCGGCGCACAGAGCTCTCTCTACTCCATACGCCACCGTCGCTCTCGCTAGGGGGAAACCGGGGACCAGGAATACACGTGAAACAAACCTCACCGACATAGACAGAGAACTCACGAGGAGACAAGGGACACACCTGGTTTAAATATAGTGGGACGGTGCAGGTTTGATTGGACACAAGAGGGAAGAATCAGGGACACAGCAGACAACACAATGACAGGGGAAAACACACCAGGGCAGGAAGTGAAGCTAACCCAGGGACACATGAGGCAGGAAACTACAAAATAAAACCGGAACTGAACCCACACTGACATGGAGGCTGGGGGGTGAACATAGTGGAGCATTTAGCAATCAAGAAGAAGCTACATGTTTCTCACAGAACAGAAGAGCCCTTAAGGACAAAAACAAACCCAAACTCTGGGGAATCCAGGGGAAGAAGACATTTTGTGGGGATGTCCCGACATTAAATACAGATTTATATAACTTGCTATATCTCCCACTGGCAACTCCAAGTCCCCATGTATATGTAACACTTACTATTTCTTATCTGTTGACGGGTGCGTTGGGATTATTAACTAAAGGACTTTGAAGGTATCTAAACAGAGGAGAACCCCCCCCCCCCCTCTCCCGGGCCTATCACTCTGAAACAATGCATATAATGTGATAAGTGTATCTTGGCAAAATCTAAATAGAAGTGTCTGAGGAAAAACAAGGTACGGGAGGAGGCAATCGCTGTGGCGTGGAGCGCCCGGCTCTGTGAATCGACACGGGCTGATAGATGGCGCCTGGGCTGACAGCGCCGGCACAGTAACTAAATCACAAAGAGGAGGGCCAGAGCTGATAAAAACTCTGGGACTGTCACACTGCTCCTGATTAAGGCTCCCTGTCAGCCTCTCCATTGTAAGAGAACAGTACTTTTAAAGTTAGCCGCAGAGAGTTTTTAGAAATGCTGGAGGGAGGTGAAGAACTTCCTGCTCATCCCAGTTTACCTGAGCAGGAGCTCTGCAGGAGCAGGGGAGTGTGCATCATGTGCATTTAATGCGTTCCCCACTGTGGAAATTCCTGATTTTATGCCTGCTTTTTAAGCCACAATTTGGAAAGCCACCTTGTATGTAGTCATTCTTCTTCTTTTTAATAGACATGTCCACGTAATCTCTGGAACCTCTATTGCTGAGACATGATCAAAATATACCAAATATGATGATTTATATTTCTTTTTAGGGATGTGAAGAGTAAATAGTTGTGTACTTGCTCAAACATATAGCTTAATGCAGTCTGCCATTATTCCATTTTCAGTCAATTTGAAGATTAGTTATAAGCTATGTAGAAATCATTGCCACACTTTCAAGTCCAAATAAATCAGGTCTTAGATTTGAAGAAAGATGCTCTTTTAAAATGCATGAAGTAAACTGGTTTGCATTTCGGTGGGAACTCATGTCCTTTTACGCCCTTGAAAAGGACCACAATGTAGAGTATTTTGCGCTACGTGATGAGCAACTTTGTGGCTTAACAAAATATGCACACCCATGTGTATGCATGAGTCATCTTCCTTTGCTATGGTTGACAGTTGACTCATCAACATGAAGCTGCAAATACTAAGCTCCAGAAACTACAAAAATATCAGTTAAGCTGTGGAGGTTAGTCCGGTGCTATTTTATGTGATTCTTGACAGGCGCTTTTATTTGTCTTTTTTTTTTTTTCAATAATCCAGATGAAGTCATAGTGATGCCACCACCGTTATCTCAGCTTGGACTCGGACGTATGTTTTTACAAAAGACCCATTTTACAAAATGGATGCACGTGTGGAATCTCCATCGCATTGCATCGCATTGCCCAGGACAACGTGCTTTTGGAGCTTTTCTCAAACTAGGGGCAGTTTGCGTCAAATGGTTTCAATATCTAGGTCTCTGCTGCTTGGACTTTTAACTATTAGCAATTTATAAACTGTCCCTTGCGGGTCGCCGCTTGAAGAGCCACACAAAATCCCTGGAATACTTCCTGGAATACCGTCTCTGTTGCTAGTATTTTAGATGATGAAATGCGAACATAGTAAATATTTCCATTGTTGTGCAGATCAGACTGTGTCTATCACACCGATGGCCGCTACCCAAAAGCTCTCAAATGATAACATATCGGCACAGATTGGAGTGCAGTTGGAACACAAATACAGAGAATATAAACATATTAAAACCAACTGAAAGAGAAGAAGAACAGATGCTGTATTCATTTACTGGCTGTTGATCCAATACTCAGCAGCACGCCACACACTTCTTCCCCCTCGGCGTGAAGGTCTGCTGACATTGGTATTCTTCTGCAGGCACAACTTTCTGGGGTAAATATTTATAGAGGGGACTGGCATAAGGCGATAAGGAATAGTGGTCCATTAATGATAATAGGGGAATTTAAACAGAATATTTAATCAAGCGCTAGTTTGTATCTCTAGGACAAAAGCATTTCAATGCTTTTAAAGGTCTACCTCGCAGCATTCTGGCAAAGGTCAAGGAGGATTTTTACAAACTTTTATTCCTGGAGCAGGATTCTATTTTGGGAGCTTTGGCAGGGTCGTAATAATCATAGGTGAAAACCTGTCCCATCTGTTGTCCCAAAATACAGTGCTCTGTTGGATGTCAGTTGAATATAAAATGCTATTTGAACACACAAAACATTCAAAATAAAACGGCAGCTGCATATTCTGATACGGGTGAATCACAAGCAGGGCTCCAAATTATGTGTGGGTCCTTCGCTATTGCTTCAAAACATTATAGTATTTTTCTGTTTTTGACTTTAACCCAAAGTGGCAGCCACTTTGTGAGAAAAAGTAAACAAAAATCCATCCGACTCTTTTTAGTTTACATACGGTAACCGTTTTGACAGGAAACACAGAGCTGAAGTATTTGGTGCAATAAGAGTCCATAAATCATTCAGATAACAAGCCCCCAGTGCTCATATTCAGTGTTTCACTTCTAATGTGATCGCTCAGTCCAAAAGATAGCTGATATTTTTATTCTCCATCATGTTTGGATTGAGTAACTGGATTACAAGAGGTGTTGATTGGCTGATAATACATTTAGCTTGATAGTCGAGACAACCAAGCGTAATGAGACTTCCAAGGCAAGAGTCATAAGATACTTCACAGGTGAGACTTTAGCTCGATTTTTAGCTCACTTTTGTATTTAATTTTAAAACCCCCACTTCTGTTACAGTCTTAACTCAGTTTTGTCAAAATATGTAGATCGTATAATTTGCCTTCCAAGGCAGTATTATAGACTGCTCCATGTTCTTTACGGTACAAATCTGTGAATAAAAGCAGTAATATCTCATGTTCACTAATTTCAGGAGCAACATAGACAAAAAGACAGCACTGCCTATGCTGAAATGAAAATCAGTGTTGCGACTGATTGAGGACTATAAGAATGACGCTTAAGCAGGAAAACGTTGCGTGTGAGAGAGTGTTATAGCTTTAAAACGTTTTCAAAAGGAGACGCTTGGCAGCATTGGCTTTCCTGTGACAGATGGCTGAGGGAGGTGAGGGAACAGAGGAGAGCATCAGCTCAAACCTCACTCTGCCTCCAAGGATTGGAAAGAGTTTTTGGAACCCAGGATGAGAAATGGAGGATAAGAGGAGAAATTGCAGGATTGAAGCCAAACGTGAATCATATAAAACTTTAATGACAGTCTGGAGTGTCCTGAGACGTTCAACATGAGTCATTTTTATCAAGACACCTTTACTGAAGGACATTGTGATGCAATTAAAAACTGATTGAGTTGTGCAAAGAACGTGGCTTCTTCACATTCCATGAGCTCACAGACGGCTTACCTTGTATGATGTGCAGACCTAGCAACGCATTTTGCTGGTTTAATTAACCGTGACCAAGCTTGCATTGTGTTCTGCTTCGTATGAATTGCTGCAACTTCAAATGAGCCCGCAAAAGCGTCATGCTATGTGGGGGGATTGGGGCATTGTACTGCATAGTGATTAGTGTTCAGGCCCACGTTGAAATGTCTGAGAGAAAGAGAGAGAGGGGGAGAGTAAAACACGCCACTTTGACAATAACACACTGGCATGGATTCAATAATCCTAGAGTTGTGTTACAAAAAACTCTGCAATGATTTGTTGACCGCAAAGGTGAGTTCAACTCACACTCATTTGAAATGATCCCCCGGCCACAGATTGTTGGGTTTAGGGTGGGCATTCGCTCTCATTCCTGTCACGGTGCTGTTGACTCACGAGCCAGGCTTGATGAGTTTACTGCTTCATCTGTTTCTCAACATTCAACACTTAACACCATCTGCTGTGCTCGAGTGCAACCCGCCCGCAAGTCCGAACCACGCCACCTGATACTCAAGCCACGTTGAGCCACTCCACCGTCCTTTCATCCTCCTGCTCCTCCTGAAGGCGAGTCTGTGTTTTTAGACTCCAGGTCGCTGTGTAGAAAGCATCCAATTGTTCTGGTGCATTTGGTATTGAATCTTTTTCTCCCTGCATCTCGGATGATTTCCGCAGCCTCCCCTCGGTTTGTCTTGTTGACAGCAGCAACTATCTGCATCAACTTCCTACACCTGTAAATTGTTTTTCCAACACCTCTGCTGACTGTTTGTAAGCCATCGCTGTGATTCAGTGACTGATGACTCAAATCAATCAAAAGCAGCCTGACATAGAAGGCAACGATTTCAATGTTTGTTTTTTTCCAGAAAGAACGGCAAGTAAGATCTGTTTGACAACTACAAACCAAATAACTGAAAAAAAGGTTTGAAC
The DNA here is from genome assembly GCF_964276395.1 of Gasterosteus aculeatus. Taxonomy (NCBI): domain Eukaryota; kingdom Metazoa; phylum Chordata; class Actinopteri; order Perciformes; family Gasterosteidae; genus Gasterosteus; species Gasterosteus aculeatus. The sequence goes on along the minus strand of NC_135707.1, from coordinate 11,726,035 downwards.
GTTGTTAGATGTTGTTAATAGGGCAGGAGCCAGTCCCAGCTGACGTTGGGGCCAGAGACGTGGTGCACCCTGGTCTGGTCGACCAATCAATCGCACAGCTGACATAGAGACAACCATTCACTCACACAGTCACACACCTACGGGCAATTTTAGAGTCACCAATTAATTTGTCTTTGCAGTGTGGGAGGAAGTCCGAGTACCCGGAGAGAACCCACACAGGCACGGAGAGAACATGCAAACTGCACATAGAAAGGCCGGATAAACCAGGACCTTCTTGCTGTGGGAGTGGGAGGTGAAATATATGCAGCGTTGGGATGTGGTTTTGAGCAAGTATACAAATAAATGATTGATGTTAATACAATTATTAATGTCAATTGTGTGTCATGCACATGAGTACTTGTTACGACCTGTGATGTCACAACATAGCGTCTTAAATAAACATCTATGATAAATAAATACATCTTTTGAACCTGGTCCAGATCCCAGTTTGATTTTTTAAATTGTATAACATGCCAAGTCGACACGTATCTCCCTCTAAATCCTCTTAGCGTTGCCATCACTCAGGGTCGGGGATGAAGTTCGGATCGCCCCCTAGTTTGGGAACCAGTGCTGTAGCTGATTAAATACAGTTTACCGACTTTACTTGTAGTGGCTAATCCAATTATATAATTAGTCATTAATATGTCCAGATGTTTGACCCAAATATACCAGATGCCAGTTTTTCAAGCGTCTCAAAAGTCATTACCTCTAATTCACAACCTGATCCGTTACTTATCACCTGGTCATTGAACCGTTATATTTATTTCCCTTTCCCTCTTTTGCACAACGTCAAATGTTATATTGGATATTATATCAGGCCCCAGTAAAAATACTTTTTTCGTCTTTGGGGGATTTAAAAAAACACTAACATTTATATTTAAATATAAAATACAACTTAATGCCCTTTTGCACGTTTTTAAAAAACATTTTGAATCTTAGCATGACTTCCTTCCATATTTTAAGATGCAGTGATTAAATGAAAATGTGAGTCAGGTTTGTTTCGAATAGAGCGGCCCATTAAATGCAAATCTCTCCACATGCCTTGTGGAATGAGGACAACGGAAAGCTGCTGCTAGGAAACACATGGGACACATTGTGACCGACTTATTGAGTCTGTCTTCTGCCAAAAGAAAGATAAAAAACAAAAACAGGCAACGCAAAAGAAGCGCAGGCATATAGAGCAAAGACAGATACAGTATTTATGTTGGACAGGAACTCATTTCTGTCCACACGCACGTCTCAAGCCAATTTCTGTCTTAATGTTACTTGCTAATTAAAATCATAAAATTATTATTTTTTCAAAATAAAACTTTAGTCTCCTTTCCTTGAACCCATGTAGTTATCCCCACATTACTGAATCTGATTTAAAAGTCTTTACAGCTGAGTTATTTATCTCCGAGTTGCAGGCTCTGCTTTTTGAAAAGCCGTTTCTCTTCAACATCAACCAGGTGTGAGATTCAGGCAGCGGGTCAGACTCAAATCACTGAAGCACTACTTGTTACAGACAGTAAGGAAAGCAATTTTACCCCAGGTGGCAAAAGAAGTATTGATGAAGTAAAAAAAGAGTGTCATGAAAGAAGGTCATGTTTTGAGAAAAATTGAAAAAAAATGAAGGGGGGAAAGTGGAGTGGCAGAATCAAAGAAATGTCGAGAGATGGTTTGATGTGCTCCTTCACAGAGAGGGGAGTCGCGTGTCATGGTGCTGGTGAGGGACATCTTCTTTTAAAAGGAGAAGTGTGAATTTGAGACGGAAGGCTGGGGTTAAACCCCCATGACACCAAGCATCAATCACGCTGAAGCATCATTGACTGAAGCACTGAAACCCTCCAGGGATCCTGTTTTTTGGTCTTAGATGGAAGAATAGATGGAGGATGATGATTATTTCAGTAAATTGGAGCTGCAGAGTACCAAAAATCTAATTTCTGCCATTTTTCAGAAATGTTTGGCAGGTTAATATCAATGTATTTACATTGTGTTTCCTGTTCATGGAGCGTGCACAGACGTGTGGTCTGGTGGGGACTAAATGTGGACAGACTTTGTTGAAAGTAGCAAAGAATAAGAACTTCCCACATACTGAACTCACATCAACCCAGACTAACAGTAGAACCCACACGTCCATGGCTCAGTGGGAAAAAGCCGGGGGCAATATACCTCTATTAGAAGGTGTTTTATACCACCATTCCTCCCAGGTAGTTAAGCCTTCTTTGAGCCCAAATGGCAGCGCACCCCAAGAAGGAATCCTAAAACCTCCTGATATGTGACATTTGGCTGATTAAAAGCCCAAACAAATGTGACCTTTGGGAGGATTGTTACCTTAGGAGGCAGGCAAGTTGAAGTTATGTAGAGGGAACGCCGTCACTAAGAGCTCATCTTGTTTATTGCGCTATTATCCCAGACTGGGTTTTTCACAGCTCAGACTGCGTTGACAAATAAGGTTTTTTATAGAGAAACCCATTGTATGATCTACAGTTGGCTGGATGTACATCATGTGTCACATTTGCGTGCTAGCAGCGTGGCCAGACTGGAAGCCCATTCTTCCAACAGTTATTCCTACTCCCCAGTAAGGGGGAAACACCAATACATGCTCTGGAAATACACACTCTCACTGCAACAAACCGCAGCATATGGCTATTTGCTATTATTATTTATCTATTGTGGCAATGACGTGACCCTCTCCACTCTGCCTGTGCGTTGCCTTCATTGGTTGGGTTGTGTAAGTATGGGCATGAGGAGTGATTGGTTTGGGTTCCTCACCCCTCTGAAGATCGGATTGCATCATTCTGCATAATAATATGCCATGTGCTTCTATTTGTTTGTCAGAGCAATGGGCTTGGTTTCCAGAATAATGAGGCGTTGGACATAATGGCTTTTAAGGTTTAGAATAATCGGGTCGTGCAGGAGCGATGGCGGGCACCCTCAAGGGTCGGCTTTGTCAATAGGTCAGTTGGCTCGAATTGAAATGTAATCCCCCATTTATATTGAATTAGACGACTTTTGTGATACCTTCTTCCCTCTGCACCGTAAGGCCACTTTTTAATTCTAAATGGAAAAAATCCTGCAAACAAATTAAGTTGTTCTTTGTTTTGGGTTCTGATTGACAAATTTTAAAATGCCAGCTGAAGGAAGAGTAGGTCAACATAACAATATTGTTGTGGCCTTCTTCTATGAAATTGTCTATTTTACGGATTGGGCTTCAGTCAAAGAAGAGGATATCTTCTTATATTTTACTGTGAAATGGACTTAAAGTAAGTTAAACATTAGCAGACTGTACTCTTTGTTGCATCATTCTGCAGCTAAAAGCTGATGGCTCTTGCAAAGCATTTATCGTTTTAGCTTCAGCCTCAGTGCTTTGAAGGCAATACAATGGTGTGAAATGCTTCATTTGAGGGTGGATGCCTTTTAATTAGCTTAAAATAAATAGCTGCCCATTACACAGGTCACAGTTGCCAAGGTGAGCTAGTTAGATAACATTTTGTTTAACCCTCCATCCTCTGGCCTTCAGCTGTTCGACCATAAAACAGGCTTGTGTGCCAACACAACACAGCCTTTGGCGTTTAATAGGAAAAAGAAGAAAAAAGAACAATTATTTCTTGCTATTCATGTTTATTTTTTTGATGTTAGGCTGCTAAAACATTGACTATACGTAAAAGAACAAAGGCTTCAAAAGTGCCTCAGAAAAGATGCAAATCAAAACACAATTTTTGTGTGTGTTGACATCCCTCGCTAGGCAGCAGATGTATCGTATTAGAAGGATAATTTTACCCTCCATATGGTTAGTTCCTCAATTAAGTTTGCGTATTGACTTAATTGAATGGTACCTTAAAGATAACACAGTATTATTCTAACATGCATGCACGTGTACATTTAAGGAATTTGTTAGGAATGGGATGTGTATTCTATCCAGCTGTTGAGGAAAGGTAAACCAACAATGTTCACACACATTGTTCTACAGTGAGTCTTTTGTCATGTGGAAAACCACATGACAAGTCGACAGATTGTATAGCAGCAAAACAAGAAAACAAAAACATTTGTATGAGTCTGGGGCCTGAGTCGGGTCTGTATTTGCATAATGAAATCCTTTGTTTATTATTGACTTGTGCATTCGTTTCACCAAGGACCATTAAACACGCACAAAGTAGTTAAAAAATGTGGACGCTTTGGTGCAGAATACAAAATTAAAATGCAAATGGGGCTCAATCCTGGTATCTTGTCCTCAGCGGACCAATATAACACAAGCCAAACAGGTAGCGTGTACTCGAGCTGTGACGTTTCTCCATGGCGACAGGCTGGGAGCAGAATACCCAGAGGAACGCAGCCAATGGAAGACGGGGATGAGAACACTTGATTCTCTTTCACGAACGAGACTCAGGTGGCTACTGAAGAGCGCGTGGAAGGAGGAGTGGCGTACCGGGCCAGTATTTACTTCCTGCACAGATTCTCTGAACAGCTACTTGTGAACTTGTTATGAGCACAGACAGACAGGCAGAATTAAAAGGTCAGGTCACTGAGGATTTGCTTGTTAGCTGCATACATAATTATCAGATTGGGTGTTTGTTTAGACATCATCCACCACATGTGTTTACGCATGTATGCACAGACAAGGATTTACTTCATCCTCCTCCTCATCATGTTCCATGTGCCTTTCCTCTCAATGCTCCGCCCGTTTCTTCTGTCCCAGAAGTCTGTTGCAAATCTGTAACTGTATCGACCATCACAATAGTGCGGCAGTAAGTCTGGATTTGGGGTGTAATTATCTTTCCTCGGCTACGAAACGATATTCCGTTGTTGCAGGGGTAAGTTGCCATGGCAACGTGATCAGAGTTGAAGTGCGAGCAAAGCTACCATAACCACAAATCTGTCTGAAATCTGTCAATCTGTTATGTGGTAACCCCAAGAAGCACGATCTGAGCCCAGATTGCACTGCAGTCCATTTTAACCTCCCTGTAAGTTTATGGCAGTCTCACTTCATATTAATCATTCATTTTTATGGACCAAATTTATGAAATCAATGTTGATCCAATTATTGTAGGCTTGAAGTTAGTCACATGTCGCAAATAAGAACAGGTGGAAATAAAGAGACAGCCATTTGCATTACTGTATGTTAATTGTGAAATACACTTTGTTCTGCACATATAACAAGGAACAAAGGAACAGGTTTAATATTCATCTTCGCTGGTTCATTGGTTCTTCGAAAAAATATTATTGGAGGGATTGACTTGAAAATGAAAGAATTGCATTGACATGAAGAATCTTAATTAACCCTCATACCCAGATGAGTTGCTCTCCACTATGCTGTTTTATCTGAAACAAAAACTGGCAAATTTAATTAAAAATAAAAACATTCTGCCTGAACAGTATGCAAAGTGGGTTTCATCTAATATTCGTTTGCCCCCTACACTGTGGGATTCTTTCAGAGCTGAAAACTTAAGTTACATGATCCATCCATCCATCCATTGTCAAACCGCTTATCCTGCACACAGGGTCGCGGGGGGGCTGGAGTCCATCCCAGCCAACTTCGGGCGATAGACAGGGTACACCCTGGATTGGTCGCCAGCCAATCGCAGGGCAACACAGAGACACACAACCAATCACACTCACATTCACACAACTACGGGCAATTTAAAGTCCCCAATTAACCTGATCCCCAGAGCATGTCTTTGGACTGTGGGAGGAAGCCGGAGAACCCGGAGAGAACCCACGCAGACACGGGGAGAACATGCAGACTCCACACAGAAAGGCCACTGGGCGGAATCGAACCCAGGACCTTCTTGCTGTGAGGCGACAGTGCTAACCACCACGCCACCGTGCCGCCCTAAGTTACATGATGAATTACTTTAAATTAGAGTGAATCTATTCTGCGTTTATCTCCTTTTTAAGACAACCAAATTCCTCTCTGCGACACCGATGCGGTTTCTCAGAACCTGAGTCCTGACCCGATCTGTTGACTGTTGAGTGTTGTGCCATGCGTTAGTGATGGTTTACATCCGAGGTCTTCAACAAAGGTACTGCAGGGGGGTCGCGAAATTTTTGGTTGATAAGACAATTTTTTTAAACAATTTTTTCCCCCACAAATGTAAATGTCTTCAGAATCAGAATCAGAATTGTATTTATGGTCTTTAAATACACATTAACATGAATCCAACATATTGTAGCGAACGGATAAATTGATGGAGAAGACGTTATCTGTCAGTGCGCAACACACACGTTCAGCTTCCCTCAGCAGCTCTCAAGCTGGGCACCGGTTCACTCACTGCTCCTTTCATGTGAATACGACAGCGCAGGCACCAGCCAATCAGATCGCGTTTATGCTCACGTCTAAAGAGCGTGAAGCTCAAAAATAAAAGATGGCGGGCCAAACTCTGTAGAATAGGGGGTCCCTGCTCCACCTCGCCATCAGTTTGGGGGACCTTGGCTTGAAAAACGTTGAAGACCTCTGGTTTACATAGTTGTGCCCACATATCTGTGCACTCTACTTCACGTCCTTCACGTCCCTACAGATGCTGCTCTGCTGACGCATGTGCTCCTTTGGGTGAACTATGCGCTGCCTTAGTGCGTCGCTTAGTTTGCAAGAAAGATTGCAGTCGACCTTTTCTCACACAAAAACTGTGTGTCCCTTCTGTACTGTGTATAGTACAGCAATATTATGTGTTAGCCTGTGCACTTTCTTTTTTATTGGTATTTTACACTTTATTTTGTGTTCTTTCATATTACGTCGTTAAAATAAGGTAAGGTATTCTCTTTTGTTGAATGTCGCGTATGCACCACCCATCATGACAATTTCCTCGTACGTCCAACATACTTGGCAAATAAATGTTTCTGATTCTGATGTTAAAAATATCAGAATGTTGTGGTTTGTCCTCTGCTGCCACATAAGGGATGTTTGGGTTTTCAACAGAGACCCACTCCGGTAACCACAGCCTGCTGAAGCGCTGCTGTTGCCTGGTGCTGCCGTCAGTATTTGTTTGACGCTTTCTGTGCTCGGTGGTGCAAGGATGAGACCCCGGGAAAATGTATGCTAAAGTGGATGTTGAGAATCAAACAGGTGGTGCTGGGTGGTGTAGGTGGGCCTTTTGAACACCTCATTTTCACGGCACCCTCTTTCTTGTGGGAGGACGTCACGGTCCATGAATGCCAAATGATCATTGTTAATGGTAAAATGTGAGAATCTATCTGTAGGATCTTGTAGGAATTGGTCTTACACAAATGCCCTGACACAACGTATTCAAATTCACACCTTTGACATTTTGCCTCAGTGTTGTTGTGAATAGCAACTAATCACTGCTATTCACGTAAATCCTGATAAGAATTCACTGCCATTAGCCTCATTTCTTCAATATAAAATAATACCGCCATCTCAACAGCGATGCTAATGTGTGGGAAAGCCAAAAGATCAGAGAAGGAATTCAAACTCTATTTTCAAAAGGATTTTCAGTGTGAAAATGCATCTCATTGAACATCCCCCCCTCCACAATGTCATCTCTCTTCAGGCCCGACAAATCTGTTCTCAAATCCTCCCAAACATTAGGCTCACAGTGCCCTGCACTGTTGCCATGGAGGCCACCTCAATATCAAGTTTTCCTCCTCCTAATATGGTTACAGGCCTTATGAACAGAACATTTCATTATGGCCCTCCAAACCAGATTAAAGCTCTCTTTCCCTGGAACAAGTGAGGGCCTAAACCAGCTGTCATAGCTTTGTAGAGGGCACGGCTGTTTGGGTGTTCTGCCATGATACTACACATCTTTGTCAGCATGTCTTTGAAATTGCACTCGCCGATATCCCTTCAGTGATGAATATTAACACTTTGTTTTTTATTTCGGCCCCGTCGGCTCCCGAGCTTTATATAAGCCTGCACCATTGTTACCCATAATTGGAGTATCATCAGATTTAAAACGAACAGCGCTTGCATTTAGAGGTTATTAGCACCAGCCTGAACCATTTCAAACCCATGACTTTCCCCTGCTTAAAGTCCTCGTCTTGCTCCCTCATCCTGATACTGAGCCGCGTTGCCTTAGCCAAACACTAACAGCTATAAAGCTCACAGAAACAAAGCCTGCCAAAATGAGCTCCCACACACTAAACAATGTCTTTGAATGTGTGTGCTGCACACTACTGAATGGCCGAATATGCTACGCAAAAGGCAGGTTTGGCATTCCAGTAGGCGGGTGGAGTACAATCTACCGGAGTAGGCGGCTCTTATGGAATTCAAATGTTTCGTACCTCAAAGATTGCAGAGGGAGCTGATAATTCCAGTTTAGAGAGGGACCTTCAGATTAAGCCTCTTTTCTCCCTCTCTCTCTTTGTCTCTCTCTCAGTGGCTTTTTGCATATTAGTGGGCGCTGCTGCCTGCAGAAAAACAGAAGGTGAAGAGAGCTCAGCTGCCACTAATGGGACTCATACTAGGTGTGAAATTCACGGTGGAAGACTTCTTGCATGAGAGAAAACTTAATCATCACCCTCAATTGTGTGCTGTTCCTCGGGTGTCCACTGCTATTACGTCTGAGGCTCATTGTACAGCGGCCGAAGGAGAGATCTCCTACCACTGCCCATACTGGCTCCCACTTGATACTCTTTGATAAGATAACTGCTTATCAATTAACTTATCAAGCCTGTCATCTTTCAAGGTAACAGATATCTAGAGCAGACCACATTTCATACAAGTATCGTCTATTTTTCATCGATGTGATTTTAAAAGCATTTCTGAAATTGACATAAGGACACCGTGTGCCATGCAGATCATCTGTATTCCTGTGGTATCCCTGACTGGGTATATGTTAATAACATTTTGATATTTGTGAGTGAGACACTAAAACCAGAGAAATCTTCATTTATATTTTAATCCAAATTGTAATGACTAGTGAGGAGCCATGCTCTGAACGTTTTGATGAATAATCCATTTCTCAGAGTAATGATGTCACCAGAGCTCCACATGAGGAAGGACATTGATATCTTGCTGTTTTCCAAATCGTCACTCACTAATATCACCTGCTGAGCTCCCACACCAGGTGATTTTTTTTTGTGAAAGAATTGATCGATGTAACGAGTTGTAGAGTTGCAAAGCACACGGAAAGCCTCTCTGTTTTAAGTCATCTGCTTCCTCTGACAGCAGGGGGCGCTAGCAGGCCAGAAACTGGGCTTGGAAAGTTGGCTTCTTGTGAACTCAGCAGCCGAGGGTTTCTCATCAGATGTGGCGAATGTACTCTTTATGACACAAACACAGTTCCCTTTTTTCCCTGCTTTTTATGTGCGCATAGAGCACACAAAATAAAATGATCTTTTGCCTCGCCAGAAAAGAACAAACTGGATTGTCTACCCACTTCTGTGCACTTGTCAAATTTTGGGTCTCACTTTTTTAAATGCTTGCTTTATATTGCATAGGGAATAAATCCAATAATGAGCCACCGCTCTGCCTTTGCTTTGACAAAGCTGGAAATTCAGCTGCTGAACAGTCCATTTTAGAGTGATCTCAAAAATAAGCCACCGTCTGTAAGTATGAAAAACGTTCCTCTCTTTGCCAGCAAAGATAAACACCTGACTCAACGGATGGCTTTGCATAGACTATTGTTATGCTTGTCTTTTTAGAGGTTAGTGCAATAGCTCTTATTATAGCGCTCCATTAATGGGCCTCTTGTGGCAAGGAGCTTACATTGGGTGTGATTTTTCTCGTTTTTGCGTCTCGATCTCTCTCAGTGTCCCACTGTTTTGTCTTGAGCTTCCATGCAAAGAGCTGCTTTCATGAAAATGTGCCGTCTGTCTGTGGATATAACTTGCATCATTTTTATATGTGAGTATCAGAGTTTATCATTCTTTTCTCTTACTCAAGGACTTTCCTTGGGAACTGTCTATAAATGATGTGTAGCCTAATGTGTTTTTAATGTTTGGGGCGCTCCGTGGCTTTAAAAACATATTCTAAAGGAGTCTTTAGGGGATACTTGAATGCAGTTATTGAAAGTTGGTCAAATGTGGTGAGTTCAAAGACCTTGCAAGTTTTCGTTTACAGAGTGCTTATTGTTATATGAATTGATCGCTGTGAATTGATCATTACAATTTATTTTGTGTTTCATCAGATTGAAAGCGGTTGAAAGCGAAAACAGTTTGAAGGGAACTTTCAGAAAGTATTTAAATGTTAAGTAGTAAACTGTACCCGTAGTCTAGTGGCATTTGATGGCCAGGAACATCTTTAAAGGCTGCTACCACAATATGAAGAGGATGTCAAGTAACTAACAGTTTTTCAGTGTTTGTGCACATTTATGATGTAACCAGCAACCCCTCAACTGGGGAATACAATGTTCTGGGGCTGCTGACACACGCAGCCCTTCAGACGGCTCCCCTTCCCGTGTCAAATGCCCACTCAATAGAATACACTGGCCCCTATTTGAATATCCCACATGCGGCTTGAGCAACATTAGCGACAGCAAACCACTGTTTTCACAAGCCAGTAATCCTTGTGATAAATAAACCCAACTTCATGCGTAAAATTTGTGGGGGGCATCTTCAACATGTCATTATTATTCTATTTCTCAATACCACAGGAAAGATGTGCTTGGATCTGTGTTTAAGCAGAGAAAAACTAGTTCTGCTCAAGAAGACTAAAACAGTGAAGACGTCGCAGTAAAAAAATCCCCTCACATCGTTACGGTTCCACACTGAACTGCACACTCTGGTCCTGCTGCAAAGGCTGAATGGCTGGAATGGACTGTAGTTTTTTTTGATTGACCTGTTTCACTGAGGTGTCAGCAGTTTGCCTTTAGTTCTAGAGCCGTCTGCTGAGACCCTTCGACATCTCTCCTCTTACGCTGCTCATGTTTTGACCCCATAGCGCCTTCGGGGTCAGAGGCATTGTCTCAGCCTTCACTCGGATGCCATCGTTAAGCTAAAAGGAATTTAAGTTACTTTTTTCCTCAAGTTTGTTCCAGAGTGTGTAGCGTTATGATCAGTATGTTCGTGTTTTTGTGTTTAAAATCATGCATTCATGGTTTTGCCATCTGTAAAGCCAAAGTGGCTTTGGCTTCCGATGCTGAACTGTCCCTGTGCAGCTATATTGTCATCAAGAATGTCACCTGTATAAGCCAGGAAGATAGTTCCTTTCTTTTCACTGAGGTAAAGGGAAAAGAATAGATATCATAATGAGATGTGCTTCATTAAAAAGGGGGCTAATGGCTGCTCTTTAACGCGAGTGTGGGCCGCCTCTGCAGACATTAGTGCTCTACACTGATTGCTGCTGCAGCCTCAGCATCACTTAACTTTACATTAAATCGGCCTGCGCTCGGCCTCCTTTGAGCTGGGGCAAGAAGGAGAAACCAGTCAGCAGCCTAATGAAGGCAAAGGGACCTGTTCTCCTTAGAAGAACGTAGATGCATGTCTGGGGAATATAGAAGGTGAGGCATTTGTGAGAGAAAGAGATGGAGCAAAGGAGAAATAATTACTTCAAATGCCAGAACTTACTTTTTACTCCATGCTGTTTTTTAATGTCAAAAAACACTCACCTAAATGATGTAATTAAAATGAGATTTTACAGAGATGTTATGAAACACATTTCCCAGCATAGAAAGTTGTATTCAGTGCAACGGCATGCGTCACTGTTTTGAATTGCACAAAAAACGAATGAATTCTGGAAGCAATGGGCTCATGGACAGCTACCAACTCCAACTCGAGGCCACACAATTAGAGAAAAAAGGCTTTGGAATGAATAAAATAACTTCTCAGTCAAAGGTATTCTTTTGAAAAGATCAACATTTATTCTAGAAAAATCTCCACCTTAGCAGACAGAATACCGAGCCACTTTTCGTATTCATGATTATTTTCTCACACACTTTGGGGGAAATTTGAAAGGATTGAAGAGGCTTGCTTGATGATAGCGCCTGAATCCTACCAGACACTATTGTCTTTCTCGTTCACACGGATTCAGACAGCCATTGTCTCAATCTCGCTTTTTTTTTAATCCGTGGTTGGAACACTTCATCATCATCTGTTTTTCATTTTTTCTAGATTTCACACATCTTACTGGTTTGATCACTAAAAAGAAGTTTGAAGTCAAAAGTTTCTTAAGGACGTATGGGAAGGTTCTTCGTTAACAAATATTTGACTAAATTTGTATTTTATTTTGCAAAAATCAACCAGCCAGCATAAGAATCCAAGGCTGCAGCCACGAAATGAAGTGATGGACATTTTGTTAGCCAACTCTCAGAATGTCCTTGAGCATGACAGCAGGCATAGCCAACCTCTCCATCGCACACTGGTGTTTGGTTTAAGCCCCATGTAAAGGACAGAGGAGGTGTTCCCGTGCACACCTCCTGTATTGACTGGGAGATGCAACGGAATCATTGATCACTCCGCTGACCGGTGAATATTAAAGGCAATGGTTGGCATCACAACGGGAGAAGAGCTGTAGCATATTTATCAATTGCCGTTGTGACAAAGGCCTGTTATAAAAAGGGGATGGTGAACATAATTACATTCCAATAAACGTGTCATCCTCGGCTTTGGAGAACATCACCATAACTCGTTTCTGCTTCACATGACTTCCCTGCTGTGAGATTCTCAAAACCTCATTCTAACATGCAAATGAGGCTGCCGCTCCAAGGATGCTGTAGCATATAGTCCCATTGAAGTGCTTGATAAAAGCAATTTTTCGCTGCACGCTTTGTAGATATGTCCCAGGGTTTTGATACTATTACTGATAATAATATTTGGTAAGATGCTTTTCACTCGTTTTGATTATAATGCACACACCTCATTCATACATATATTTTGGGTATTGTTCAGTGGAGTGTTCAGTCACTAATGGGTTCACATCTTAGTTTGATGCAGATGGAAGGAAATTAGCCCCATTGTGATTTACATTATAAATACATAATTACATTTTCCATTCAATTCATTTTGCTAAGCCCCAAATCACACATCAATTTTCATTAAAAAGCTTCACAATCTGTACACGTGCAACATCCTCTGCCCCAGAAACCTCTCACCGGCAGCAGAACAACAGAAATGATTCAAATAGTGGTAGAAGTAATCCAGATAATACCTTTAAAATAGCGTATAATATTAACAGCTGTAGTGGTTGTAACAGAATAATAATGATAGCAAAGGTAGTAATGGTGTCAGCAGCACTAATGGACTACTAATAATTATGGTAGTAGCAGTTAATGTCAGACTCGACCGCTGCAGGAAAAACCAGCTGCTGGACAAGCGTCCAGATATGTGGGAGGAGAAAGCACAGAGACGCTGATCTTCAAATGTCAACTTTAATGCACTCGGTCTTGGTTGATCCCCAGTCAGGTTTTATTGGTTTCAAATTATTGTAGATTTAAAAAAAATGTGTATACGTGCCGGATGACTGCCTCGTGTGACTGAATTGTGTTGTTGTGACGTAAGATTCTTCTCACGTTGTTCACAAGTCTATTGTGAAAGAGATCTTAATGTTAAAGACACAAATATGTATAAAAAAAGGGGAAGAAAACAACTCCATATTTCTGAATCAGAAACACAAATCTGTCTCTGCTGTGAATCACACACAAGTACAGAGAATAAAGATGTACTTGGAGCAAAAAATATACAGTTATATGGTAATTATTATAGACAGTGAATATATAGTATCATTTGGCAACGAGCGGATGTACGCGCAGTGTTACTATTGGTGGCAGAATATTCCAATGTAGTACAGTAATACCATCCTATAAAAAACAAGTCGTCTAAACGTGGTCTTCAACAGTGCGGGTATGAGCTTTACGGCCATGGAATGTCCCGCTTTACTGTCTGCTTCCGCATGGTGCAACTGTTAAAACACGACTCAGTTGTTGCAGAACTTGTTGCTCTGATGTGGCACACAATGATGTTGACGTAAAAAAAAGCACAGATGCAAACAAACACGGGCAGACAACACCCACGGCTCTGAGTGCACAAGTGATGTGAAACTGAGATCATGCATGAATATGCAGAGCGAGGACGAGAGAAACAAGGGGAGGTAAAAGAAATGCAGCCGAGAGGGAAAGCAGTCGAAATGGAGGGACACATCCGCCTGTGGGGATCTGCGTTCCTGTTTTCCGTCTTTCCAAGCAGCCTTTTCTCACGTTGTTCCACCAATTGTTATCAACCGTGTCCGAGGGCAACACATTGGGTTGGTTAACTACCCAATATGGGGCAGAGTGTAGACACTGAAAGCACAATGCTTTTTCTTTAACAATGCTGCAACAATGAATATGCTAACAGCTAACAGCTTCCTTTCTGGAAACAACAAAAAAACACTTGTTCAACTGAAATAACAATTCTTATGAGTGTGTGTGTGTGTGGGTGTGTAGATGCCCTGGGCTGCGTGTTAATCTGCCATGTGGCAGATAAAGCTATTTCCATACAACCTTCCCGACCTGCACGTCCACAGTCTGCACGCCTACTGACCTGACCCTTCCAACAACAACATTTATATCAATTTGCGTCCTTTCCTGACTATCTGCAGTTATTTAACACCAACTTCTTAATGTTCCCACTGCTATAAGTTTAGGACTCAAGCTCTAACAACCACTCCCTCCTCTCATTAGAAAGCCTGCCAAGATACACTTTTCATAAGAGCCTGTCACACGCTCAGACTTGCTCTCAGCCAAACGAAGATGGAGGGAACCTGAGAAAGATTTTTTTCTGCATGCACACGGTTTCGACTTTGTCCTTGTCGAATTCAAACGGTCTGTCACCAATCGGAGCATGTATGGTTGCGTTTGTGCGAATTAAACTCTTCGTTTTGCACCAGAAACCTCGTTGCCAAGTGTTGCATCTTCTTTCCCAGGTCATACAAAATAAGCTGAACATTTTCAGTGTAAAAGGGCCTCTCCACTAAATGCTACTAATAAAAAAGCAGTTACTTGGGGCGCTGCACTTGCCTTTATTTATGTCTCCAATCAGATTGCTCTGAAGCGCTCAGCGTTGAAAAATAAAATAATAAACATTGCTTGGACCGTCAGTTGTGAGTGTTTTAAGCTGGTAACTCTGCAAGTGCTGAGTCAGAATACCCAAGTGCATTGTCTCCTTCTGTTTGTGCATACAAAAGGAAAATGGGTGTATTTATGGCATCTCCTCTGACACGTTCTTTAAGAATTCGTCGATTGCCATCTGTAAATCATTCCATGGAACCCGCTCTTCTCAACAGGAGGAACAATTTGAAAGATGAAGCTGCTACAGGCATTTTAAGACGAACAACAATTTCAGTGCAAGAACAATACGCAGAGGTGTTAAAATATTCAGCAGAGCCCGCAAACAGTCTTTGGCTCTCCCTGGATTACTGTGCACTGAAATATGCAACTGATATTGGCAAAGGAGCAACTGCATCAGCTTACTCTAAGTACTTGGATTAAACGTCTTTGCATGAAATGCTAATATTGTCTAGCAACTAGTGTGCATTGACACAAATATTGTCACAAAACATTTATATAAAATATGCGTACAAGCATTTCAACACAATAATGTGTTTTACCTCTCTATTTTGCTTTGCAGGGTTTTGTAATGGATCATGATTCAAAGACCTCTGACTTGAATCAACACAAAGCGCCACGGCAACACTATCTTTGCCTGATTGCAATATGGTTAAAGCCATTGGAAATGAGTTCTTTAAAAATGCATAGGATTAAGAGGGAATGGTTTGCTGCAGTATCAATCAAGCTGAACCAAGTGAGTAAATGGACTGAGGCGAAAGGAAATTTGACGCATGGCAATTTCCACCGACGGGGCACAATAGTTGTGCCTCTTTCTTTCTGTAGCCACACGTGCCTGTGTGGGATGTTGGTGGTAATGGTCAGCAAGGTCGTTATTTAATGCTTTCAGCCCAGCATAGTCAGTCAGTTTGAGCAAGTGGGCTGAAATGTACTGCAATGGAAATAAATGCTTTCCCCCTGATTATCGGCATTGAGACATCACGGCAGAGTGGGTGTCCTTGGTTTCCATCACATGCGAAATGTAATTCAGTTAAATCTGTTTCCAGAGGAAAAACAGGTTGTTTTTTGTCTTTTTTTTTGTTCATGCCGTCAGTGCACTTTGGCACTTCGGTGATGAGACGGCTACTCTCTGTGAAAATGCTCAAATGTGATTCCTGTGTTATCTGCAGTACCAGATGACATCTATCACTTAAAATGTGCTCCTGCATCCCTTCGGCATCAGGGCTTTATATGCTTACACACATTTGTACAACTAGATAGTCAGAGAATGCCAACGCCTGGATGACTTTTAAAAGAGGTTTTCACATCACGACCAGCAGATCTGGAACGCCATGATGGTGAATCATGTCAGAATTATGCAGCAACAGAAAAACAATCAATATTTTGTGGTCAACTGTTTAAATAGAGCGAAATGAATGCGTCTGCAGGGATGCAGATATTATTTTCTGTGCAGCTCTTTGACTTAAAACCTAAAACCCCTCAGAATATTGGGAGAGATCTGTAAGTCATCTCTGGTTGAATCAGTTTTTCTCCATGCTGGCGGGATGTAGAAGTGATCTCAGTGAACCACCCACCACTGTTTTTATTTACCTTCAGGTTCATGACCTAGAAAATATGTCTACCTTACTTATTTATTCAGTCGGTGCTGTAAATGATCATCTTCCTAAAGGTCACAGCAGGCAAGTTCTAACTTTCAAGTTCTTCTTCCTACTGCTGTCCGTTCGTAAGACGAGATCCAGGAGTCTAACCAAACCCACACAAAGACGCACAAACAACCCCCCCAAACACCCACACAAAACAACGCCACACAGAAAATAAAGAAAGAACAATGTCACATGTCACAAATTCAATATAAGTTTGAACAATGAGTTGGTGATTTAAATGCTTGAGGTGGTAAAACGATACTCTGGATAATGTCTCATCGTAATAACAAAACAACATACAATCAAAAATGACTGAAATAGAATAGAACAAGTAATGGAATGATTAACAGACGAGAAGATGGTAACGAGGATAAAAGCACTGAAATATCCAAAGAGAAGAAAAGCCAGCAACTACAATACCAAGGCCACATTACTGGACGTGTGGTAAACATCTACTGAATAAATATTTACAGCTACTCCATTCATTTTTTTTTTCAAGATGGCAAACTTGAGATTTCCAATTTATTTTCTCAGAAACTAAATAAAACAACTCTTGCCCCAAATAAACTCCAGCCTGATGAATACAAATTCATATAATTAACTATAATTGTAGAGGCACGGTGGTATTGTTGGAACCTGACGTGGGTGATATTTGATCTAGTTTCAAGCTGAAAGGAAGGGTTTCAATCAGAGACCAATATGCTAATATAACACCTTAAGAAGCCTGTCTTTCAGTTCTTATCAATAAAACTCTATCCAAGAAATCCGTCTTTCAATTCCTTCCGCTACACTCGGGATATATATTCCATTTCAAACAAAGTGAAAGCAGTTATGCGTGTTCCCTGGGAGTGAATAAAAAGCAGCAAAGGCTGTATTGAGAAACTCTCTCTTAAAGTAGGGTTGGTTCTGCGAAGCAAAGTGTGGCTCTTTTGTTCCACACCACTTTTTTTTGTTGCTCCGTGTAGGTGTAAGAGCGCCTGAAAATGTGCCTTTCATTTGCCGGAAACCCATTTGGTGACTGTTTCGAAGCCAAGCAGCCTATTTATAGGTCCTAATGCACTGGCCTCTGGTGGTGAGATCAGACAACCTCCATGTTGTTCACACACTCAAACAGGACGACTTGTAGACGGTGTGTATGTGTGTGTGTGTGTGTGTGTCTGTGTGTGTGTGTGCTACTTGCTAAACAGCTCCTTGATTCGTCACCATAGACTGTGTGTGTGCTCCGAACACACTCAAGTTGAAATAGTGAATTATTTCGCAGGTGAGCGCAACTAATATCTCTTTGGCTGGTTCAAGGAAGATGCAGAGGAAGAGGAAATGTTGTACCCCAAACGAATACATATCAAGTCAAAAATAAAGTCAGACGTGAAAATTGAGAAATATCAAAGACCACAATATCATATCATGCATTTTAGTATGTATGCAAATTCAAAGAAGGCTACTTTATTTTTCTGCTCCACTGCAGCTCAGAGGCAATTCATATTTTTTATTACACTACTAAATTTGTGAGACAGCAGGGGCTGGAATACACACCGTCAGTAATAGATCCTGAAAACAGGATCTATTCCTGAGCTCACTAGAAGTTTAGATATAAATTGTTCTCACATGACAAGGACAGAAATACAACGCTAAAAATACGTAAAAGGCAACATACATGTTTGTTTGCAATAAGCAATTACTTTGAATGGATACTTTTGGCCGATGATACTGTGTGTAATTTCAATTTTTTCACAGTGTGGTATTAGTTACTTTTCATACATTTAACTTACATAGCACCTACTGCATTCTTTTTTGCATAATTGATACTTTTTCACCAATTGGTTTAAGTGATAAAATTGTTATTGATTTAATGTTTGTTTTTTTGCTATTGCAGAACATTACACACGGTAGTATCTTGTCTTGCTGTTTCAGTTTGAATCCATCGCGCCCTCAGTCCGCTGTTGTTAACAACATACAGTCCGGTCGCCTGTCCTTTCTGTACAGAACGGTGTGTGCTCGAGTGCCAGACAGGAGACCGCTGGATCCCCCAATCTCTGTAAACTCACTTTAATACCTAATGCCCTCAGAGCTTCTTGGCACAGGCCCACAGAGACACAGATAGGAGGGAAGGATAAGTCCTTTTCTAAGTGCCATCTGGCAAGATTTTATTTTCCGCATTTGGGATTCTCACCAAAAATTCAACAGATGAGATAGCATCCCTCTGACCGTATAAAGAAATTGAAAAAACCCCACAAGTCAGCCTGAATAAATGTGTAAATGACAGATTAGAGATCAGTTTTCACAGTTATGGAAAGCAAGGTAATAAAGACTAAAACTGCAATATTTTAATAGAGAGAATGACTAATACAAATATTTCAGAAGGTACATTCTCAAAAAAGGAACCCTAATTTATATGTCATTCTTTTTTATGTCGTTAGTTATTGTTATTTTCATAATTCACTTTCATTTTAAAACTACTGTGTTGTGATACTGCAGATAGGAATTCAAATTGGTTTCTTTTAATTTCCTTTTTTTCTGCCCGCGTGGGTCATTCGCTTACTACGAAAATGAGTTGGAGAAATACCTGATTGAGATAGAGAGGATTTTGTGTGCGAGGGTATGAACGGCTGTGAGGAACGTAGCATGACAGTAGTTAGTTCTGATGCCTATCAGATACCTCTACATACTATGTGGTACTGAACCTCAGCTCCATGGGTCTTGAGTGATCAGGCTTTCAGAGTACAGCGAGTCTGTTGCTAGACGGGTGATTACATTCTTAGAAAAACTCAAAATCTGGTAGTTACAGCAACCCACGCTGAGACCTCACATCCAGAGTCCCCTCATGTGATACTTGAGAGGACACATTTGACTTTTGATCGTCTGGATGGAAACGGGGCGTAAAAACACTTTAGTGTAATTTCAGCTGAATTGAAAGGGTCTAAACACTGAGAAGGAAGAAAAGTCTGATTGTGAAACGAGTAATGAAACTATCAAAGTGTTCAACAGTTTATTTGTCCGGTATGGATGCTGTCCAAGATTTTGTCCTACAACTTTAACCCTTTTACATTGTTCATGAAAGTTATTTCTGTTATAGTTTGTGGTCCATGTGCCGCTAATTAAAAACAAGTCAATCAGAGCGTCCAGACAAAAAAAAGTAAATAGCCACAATTTACAGTTTTACAAGATCAACTAAGCGGCTTGGTTTTTGTCCTGAGCAAGACATGTATGGAATCTAATGCCCTCTGATGACAATCAACCAATGGACGAAAAGGTTGACCTCATAAGACATTTTGTATGAGAGTCCCCTCATTTTGCAAAGAAGAGATGCATAAGAAAAGGAAAAAAAATAAGTAGTGGAAAATGAAGTTAGGGTGGACATGCATATAGAAATGCATAAATTAAATTAATTAGCAGTACTAGTAGTGACTTAAAAACATGTGATTGGTGTTGATCTTTGGATAATTAATTCTAGGCACTGAACTATGTAGAAGTATTTTGAAAAATGTTCAATAGAAACAACTAGAAAAGGCATTTCCTGCTGAAAATGCGTTGGAATGCAAAAAGCTGAAAGCTGCACTGAATATTTGAAAATAGCTGAAAATACAGAAAGTTGAAGGGAATTTGAATACATTTGCTGAAATTATAGATATTAGAAAAGCTGAAATGAATTTGAAATTGCTGAAAATACAGAAATGGGAGAAGCTGAAAGGAATTTCAACAGATTTGCTGAAAAATCAGAAATGAAAACAGCTGAAATAAATGTGAAATATTGCAAAAAAAGAATATAGAAATGAATATTAAAACATTGCTGTTAATAGAGGCATAAGAAAAACTGAAATTATTTTAAAGAATTGCTGAAAATACAGGAAGTGGGGAAGCTGAATTCCATCAGATTTTCCAAGAAGTTGCAGGAGCTTAATTGAATTTTAAAAAGTACAGAAATAACAAAAGCTGAGATGAATAAAAAGAGGTTTAAAATTGTTTGTAGTATTGTTAGTTGTAATTTGGGTATTAGTACTAGCAGTAGAAGTCGGTTTAGTATCAATAGCAGTAGAAACAGCTGGAATACTGATACTATTAGCCATAGTAGTATTTTTAATAACATTAGTAGTAGTTGTATTAATAGCAGTAGAAATACTAGTAGTATGGTAGTAGAAGTATCAGTTGTAGTTCTACTAGAAGTACTAGTAATATTCGTAGTGGTTATAGTAGTATTTGAAAGAGCAATGCGTATTTCAACGAAACCGCTTCATGGTTAAGGTACAGATAATCATTGAGGCTTTTAGTTTGTAATGATGGAATTGGGTGAGGGGGGGTTGGGAGACAGAATGTTTGTTATTCAAACTAAGAAGTTTTTAATTAATAGGCCTCATCACAAACATTACAGTAAAAATTCCCTCCATGGGGCTTTTATTTTGAAATTATTGGATTGGGTGGGGTGGGGGGGTGTAGATAGAGGGAGGGAGGGTGAGAGGGTGAGGAAGGGAGGGGTGGTGAGGAAGAGATAGAGGGAGAGAGAGAGGAGGAGAAATAGACAGACATACTGACTGACTGAGTGATTAACAGTGAGAAGAGGTCAGGGTGGAGGGGGGAGGGGGGGCGAGTGTCTTTATCATATTGGTCTGTTGACAGAAAGCATAGCTGCGTCATGTGACTCCACTAATCAGGTCATAGGAGCAGCTGTGAGTCACAGACAGAGATACTGCAGCGTGTGAGTGAGTAACCACGACAACGGCGCACCTGTGCGGCTGCAAAAGGGCAGACACAGAACAGCAAGTTACACAGAATCCACACCTCAAACAAATGAGAACCAGCGCAAAACTATAACAGCTATCTAAAAAATACGGCGTTTGTATGAGACCCAAGACTCTACCGAACGCGTGGATGTGTTTTTATGTCTGTCCGGTAATAAATACGGCTCCTATGGCCGTTGACAGAACGTGTACCTTGTGGATTTTTGTGAGAAATATGTCGGCAGATTTGTATTGGAGCCTATGGGGCTTTTGGCAGAGGTTGTGTCACTCAAACACTCCTTGCGCCAAAACTAAAAAACTCTGGGATTCCATGAACACATTAATCCAATCAGCACAACCATGCCCTCATTAATCTGAAGAAATGAAGCCTCTAGAGTGTATACTTTGGCTGCAAGGACAAAAGTTCCATATTTTTTTAACCAGATTCCTGCGATGCCCCACACTCTAGCCTCGAGCTCTCCACTCTAGCAGACGCAATACACACTCATGTAAAAGTCAGAAACGGAGTGAAGAACTAGTGAAACATAATCAGTGAGTATGAAAAAAGTACAATAGATATGAAGAAGCAGTTTTTTTCATAAAATAGTTGAGACTTGTGTCAACATTTGAAAGTTTAAATGGTGTCTGTAGCTGAAAGATTGGCGAAGCTGAAAAATCTGAAAGTTGAAGAGGTTTAGGAGGATTTGAAAGCAAACTCCATTTGAAAACCATGTTAAAATATTAATGATTATTGATTTATATAAATTCAAGCATAAGAGGTAGAAAGCTGAACATACATAGCCCTCAAGCCAGAAAGGAGCTGAACATTTTAATATTTGAACGGTTTTAATAGCTGAAAGTGTGAAGGAGTTGAAAGGTGGCGCGGAAGAAATAGAAGAAGAAGATGAAGATGAAGAAACTAGAAAAAGCATTTCCTGCTGAAAATGCGTTGGAATGCAAAAAGCTGAAAGCTGCACTGAATATTTAAAAATAGCTGAAAATACAGAAAGTTGAAGGGAATTTGAATACATTTGCTGAATATTTAAAAATAGCTGAAAATACAGAAAGTTGAAGGGAATTTGAGTACATTTGCTGAATATTTGAAAATAGCTGAAAATACAGAAAGTTGAAGGGAATTTGAATACATTTGCTGAAATAAAAGATATTAGAAAAGCTGAAATTAATTTGAAATAGTTGAAAATACAGAAATGGGAGAAGCTGAAAGGAATTTCAATAGATTTGCTGAAAAAGCAGAAATGAAAACAGCTGAAATAAATGTGAAATATTGCAAAACAGAAGTTGCAGGAGCTTAAATGAATTTTAAAAAGTACAGAAATAACAAAAGCTGAGATGAATAAAAAGAGGTTTAAAATTGTTTGTAGTAATGTTAGTTGTAATTTGGGTATTAGTACTAGCAGTAGAAGTTGGTTTAGTATCAATAGCAGTAGAAACAGCTGGAATACTGATACTATTAGCCATAGTAGTATTTTTAATAACATTAGTAGTAGTTGTATTAATAGCAGTAGAAATACTAGTAGTATGGTAGTAGAAGTATCAGTTGTAGTTCTACTAGAAGTACTAGTAATATTCGTAGTGGTTATAGTAGTATTTGAAAGAGCAATGCGTATTTCAACGAAACCACTTCATGGTTAAGGTACAGATAATCATTGAGGCTTTTAGTTTGTAATGATGGAATTGGGTGAGGGGGGGTTGGGAGACAGAATGTTTGTTATTCAAACTAAGAAGTTTTTAATTAATAGGCCTCATCACAAACATTACAGTAAAAATTCCCTCCATGGGGCTTTTATTTTGAAATTATTGGATTGGGTGGGGTGGGGGGGTGTAGATAGAGGGAGGGAGGGTGAGAGGGTGAGGAAGGGAGGGGTGGTGAGGAAGAGATAGAGGGAGAGAGAGAGGAGGAGAAATAGACAGACATACTGACTGACTGAGTGATTAACAGTGAGAAGAGGTCAGGGTGGAGGGGGGAGGGGGGGCGAGTGTCTTTATCATATTGGTCTGTTGACAGAAAGCATAGCTGCGTCATGTGACTCCACTAATCAGGTCATAGGGAGCAGCTGTGAGCCACAGACAGATCCTGCAGCGTGTGAGTGCTCGTAACCACGACAACGCCGCACCTGTGCGGCTGCAAAAGGGGAGACATGGCAGCAAGTTACACAGAATCCACACCTCAGACAAATGGGAACCAGCGAAAAACTATAACAGCTATCTAAAAAATACGGCGTTTGTATGAGACCCAAGACTCTACCGAACGCGTGGATGTGTTTTTATGTCTGTCCGGTAATAAATACGGCTCCTATGGCCGTTTACAAAACGTGTACCTTGTGGATTTTTGTGAGAAATATGTCGGCAGATTTGTATTGGAGCCTATGGGGCTTTTGGCAGAGGTTGTGTCACTCAAACACACCTTGCGCCAAAACTAAAGAACTCTGGGATTCCATGAACACATTAATCCAATCAGCACAACCATACCCTCATTAAT
Source organism: Gasterosteus aculeatus (assembly GCF_964276395.1). Taxonomy (NCBI): domain Eukaryota; kingdom Metazoa; phylum Chordata; class Actinopteri; order Perciformes; family Gasterosteidae; genus Gasterosteus; species Gasterosteus aculeatus. The sequence goes on along the minus strand of NC_135707.1, from coordinate 11,702,223 downwards.
CTGAAGAAATGAAGCCTCTAGAGTGTATACTTTGGCTGCAAGGACAAAAGTTCCATATTTTTTTAACCAGATTCCTGCGATGCCCCACACTCTAGCCTCGAGCTCTCCACTCTAGCAGACGCAATACACACTCATGTAAAAGTCAGAAACGGAGCGAAGAACTAGTGAAACATAATCAGTGATTATGAAAAAAGTACAATAGATATCCACAAGCAGTTTTTTTCATAAAATAGTTGAGACTTGTGTCAACATTTGAGAGTTGAAATGGTGTCTGTAGCTGAAAGATTGGCGAAGCTGAAAAATCTGAAAGTTGAAGAAGTTGAAGAGGATTTGAAAAGCAAACTCCATTTGAAAACCATGTTAAAATATTAATGATTATTGATTTATATAAATTCAAGCATAAGAGGTAGAAAGCTGAAAAGTCATAGCCCTCAAGCCAGAAAGGAGCTGAACATTTTAATATTTGAACGGTTTTAATAGCTGAAAGTGTGAAGGAGTTGAAAGGTGGCGCGGAAGAAATAGAAGAAGTTGAAGATGAAGAAACTAGAAAATGCATTTCCTGCTGAAAATGCGTTGGAATGCAAAAAGCTGAAAGCTGAAATGAACTTTTTAAAATAGCTGAAAATACAGAAAGTTGAAGGGAATTTGAATACATTTGCTGAAATTATAGATATTAGAAAAGCTGAAATGAATTTGAAATTGCTGAAAATACAGAAATGGGAGAAGCTGAAAGGAATTTCAATAGATTTGCTGAAAAAGCAGAAATGAAAACAGCTGAAATAAATTTGAAATATTGCAAAAAAATACAGAAATGAATAGTGAAAAATTGCTGTTGATAGAGGCATAAGAATAGCTGAAATTATTTTAAAGAACTGCTGAAAATACAGGAAGTGGGGAAGCTGAATTTCAATAGATTTTCTAAAAACAGAAGTTGCAGGAGCTTAAATTTGTTTAAAATTGTTTGTAGTAATATTAGTAGTAGTATTAGTTATAATTGTGGTATTAGTAGTACTAGCAGTAATAGTAGGTTTAGTATCAATAGCAGTAGAAACAGCTGTAATACTATTAGCCATAGTCGTATTTGTAATAACATTAGTAGTAGTTGTAGTATTAATAGCAGTAGAAATACTAGTAGTATGGTAGTAGAAGTATCAGTTGTAGTACTAGAAGTACGAGTAATATTCGTAGTGGGAGACAGAATGTTTGTTATTCAAACTAAGAAGTTTTTAATTAATAGGCCTCATCACAAACATTACAGTAAAAATTCCCTCCATGTGGCTTTTATTTTGAAATGATTGGATTGGGTGGGTTGGGGGGGTGTAGATAGAGGGAGGGAGGGTGAGAGGGTGAGGAAGGGAGGGGTGGTGAGGAAGAGATAGAGGGAGAGAGAGAGGAGGAGAAATAGACAGACATACTGACTGACTGAGTGATTAACAGTGAGAAGAGGTCAGGGTGGAGGGGGGAGGGGGGGCGAGTGTCTTTATCATATTGGTCTGTTGACAGAAAGCATAGCTGCGTCATGTGACTCCACTAATCACGTCATTGGAGCAGCTGTGAGTCACACACAGAGATACTGCAGCGTGTTTACGAGTAACCACGGCAACGGCGCACCTATTGGATTGGGTGGGGTGGGGGGGTGTAGATAGAGGGAGGGAGGGTGAGAGGGTGAGGAAGGGAATGGTGGTGAGGAAGAGAGGGAGAGGGGAGGAGAATTAGACTGACTGACTGACTGAGAGTGATTAACAGTAAGTAGAGGTCAGGGGGGAGGGGGGAGGGGGGGCTAGTGTCTTTATCATATTGGTCTGTTGACAGAAAGCATAGCTGCGTCATGTGACTCCACTAATCACGTCATTGGAGCAGCTGTGAGTCACACACAGAGATACTGCAGCGTGTTTACGAGTAACCACGGCAACGGCGCACCTATTGGATTGGGTGGGGTGGGGGGGTGTAGATAGAGGGAGGGAGGGTGAGAGGGTGAGGAAGGGAATGGTGGTGAGGAAGAGAGGGAGAGGGGAGGAGAATTAGACTGACTGACTGACTGACAGTGATTAACAGTAAGTAGAGGTCAGGGTGGAGGGGGGAGGGGGGCTAGTGTCTTTATCATATTGGTCTGTTGACAGAAAGCATAGCTGCGTCATGTGACTCCACTAATCAGGTCACAAGGAGCAGCTGTGAGCCACAGACAGATCCTGCAGCGTGTGAGTGCTCGTAACCACGACAACGACGCACCTGTGCGGCTGCAAAAGTGCAGACACAGGACAGCGAGTTACACAGAATCCACACCTCAAACAAATGAGAACCAGCGCAAAACTATAACAGCTATCTAAAAAATACGGCGTTTGTATGAGACCCAAGACTCTACCGAACGCGTGGATGTGCTTTTATGTCTGTCCGGTAATGAATACGGCTCCTATGGCCGTTGACAGAACGTGTACCTTGTGGATTTTTGTGAGAAATATGTCGGCAGATTTGTATTGGAGCCTATGGGGCTTTTGGCAGAGGTTGTGTCACTCAAACACTCCTTGCGCCAAAACTAAAAAACTCTGGGATTCCATGAACACATTAATCCAATCAGCACAACCATACCCTCATTAATCTGAAGAAATGAAGCCTCTAGAGTGTATACTTTGGCTGCAAGGACAGAAGTTCCATATTTTTTTAACCAGATTCCTGCGATGCCCCACACTCTAGCCTCGAGCTCTCCACTGTAGCAGACGCAATACACACTCATGTAAAAGTCAGAAACGGAGCGAAGAACTAGTGAAACATAATCAGTGATTATGAAAAAAGTACAATAGATATCCACAAGCAGTTTTTTTCATAAAATAGTTTAGACCTGTGTCAACATTTGAAAGTTTAAATGGTGTCTGTAGCTGAAAGATTTGCGAAGCTGAAAAATCTGAAAGTTGAAGAAGTTTAGGAGGATTTGAAAGCAAACTCCATTTGAAAACCATGTTAAAATATTAATGATTATTGATTTATATAAATTCAAGCATAAGAGGTAGAAAGCTGAAAAGTCATAGCCCTCAAGCCAGAAAGGAGCTGAACATTTTAATATTTGAACGGTTTTAATAGCTGAAAGTGTGAAGGAGTTGAAAGGTGCCGCGGAAGAAATAGAAGAAGCTGAAGAATAAAGATTCGAAGAACAATACTTGGAATGCATCTCAATGCATTCCAACTAATAAAGATTCGAAGAACAATACTTGGAATGCATCGTTAATGCATTCCAACAATAAAGATTCGAAGAACAATACTTGGAATGCATCTAATGCATTCCAACAAAAATGTTCTGATGTAGCATCAGAAGATCCGTATAAGCATCACCTGTTAAATATATATATATGTTAAATATATATATATATATATATTTAATTTTCATTGGCCACCTAACGACCAATGAGTATTCTGTGCTGAGAGAAAATAACAGCTGAAAGTAAGATAACAGGTGCTGCTTATGCTAGATATTTTATTTTTCTGAATGACAGGTGGTTGAATTGGCAGAAGAAAGCAGCAACGTCTACCTCAGAAAATCAAAAACGTCTCACCTTTCCTTCAATAATGAATTACTGCATTTGGAAAAGCAAAACTCCTGCTATTTCATGATCATTTGACTTTAAAAAGCCTCAAATCATACGGTAGAAAATATGGTTACATCATGTGTCCATAATCACCTTTTGTCTCGTGTGCTGCTCCTCTCTCCTTTTACCTGAAATCCACAATTTAGAAGATAAGTGCAGACACACTGCGGGGAACAGATATTGTGGCAGAATGGCAGCATTAGCAGCTGCGGTTATCTTCAAGTTCAATAAAGCGACGACAAAAGGTTTTCCATGAGCTATCTAGGGAGAAGCAGCGGAGCACAACAGGGTACATCCAGGATAACAATGTTCATCCCGGGTTTTCATTAAGATCTCTTGGAATATAAAATGCCTCCCTCTCGTCCTATCATGTACCGACGCCGGCACCTCCAACTGCTTTTAGATTAACGTTGTATTCCCCTCTTCCACTGTTGAATCAAGGCTTTCATTTCATCCCAACTGGCTCGTCTTTAACTCCGTCGGCAGATAAATGCAATTCACGGCTTCCAGTCATCCTAATTCAGCGAAGCTGCACGAGCTGCACCATGTGAATAAATTAGATTTAGATTAGTAGTAAAGGAGAAGAGAAACTTAAGAGCAGGGGTTTGACGAATAAACTTTGATCAGTGCCTATTTCATCTGGGATCCCTTCTCATCTTCGCAGTTCTGTTTCTGTTTCCAAAAGAGTTTTGTTTCACAGGGATTTTCATTATTCTGTTCTCTTTGTTGTTTAGCCGTCTGTGGAGAGATGAAGACCTCTTGATGATACAAAGCCTGCGTTTTATCTACATGACTCATGTATTGGTGTTCGTCCTTTCTGCTGAAGGAACATCATCTATTCACAGAAACGACTACGCTTGGATAACAAAGGCTGAGCGCACAAATTCAGAAGGAAAAAGGGAAACCCTTTATTGTATGAAATCAAATGCGTAGGATGCAATTAATATTCCGTAATCTGTCTTGTTTCTCCCCCCGAAAAAAAGATTCCCTGTGATTTTAAAAGGCATCCAGAGACGTGAGCGCTGAATTCTTTGCTGTCATTCTGCTTCCATGTGACCCTCTGAGTTACTAAATAAAGATCTCTGACATGAAGGGTTATGTGCGTCTAGAGTAATTGATTCTCTATTAATGTAATTTTAAATTAAAAGTGAGCCACTGAATATTTTGACTCCCCCTTCTCCTCTACGCTCTCATCCTTATGTCTTTGCATCACCTTAAGGCCGAGCGTGATTCTCGTCTATTAACGTTTAACTGTGACGGCCCTGCCTATTGGCTCATGTCATGACGTCACTGTCTTTCCCAGAGGTAATGCCATCAACTGGATTGGGAGCAGCTGGGGCGTTCTGGCAGTATAAGAGCTCATGGTTCCTGCCTGCCAGGGTCGCTGGTTTTCCCTGGCCAGCGTCCGCACCTTTGTTTTGTGTCTTTTGACGTTTAATTTAGGTTCACAACATTCCTCCGACATGATCAAGCACCCACACTGACATGACTGAAACTACTGACGTACACACCTCATAGTTGTTTTACTTTTGGATTAGTTACTTTACTTAAATAAATATATTTGGAAATCACCTTTGCATTGTGTCTCTCCCGTGTTTGTCATCCCCTTCGAGCCGGGTCATGACAAAATGGGGGCTCGTCCGGCCGTTCGTCTGCGCAATTTAGTCGAGTGTGTTTAAATTTAGTTACTTGAGCTTGTGATTTGGTAGGCCTGGCTGCAATGGTGTTTTAAGTACGGATTTTTGTAGTCGGTGCCGGTGGTTGCGCACACGTGGAAAGTTGCGATAGAGCGTGCTTGTTGCGTTGGTTAGTTTGCCTAGAGTGTAAAACATTTGGTTGTATTCGTAGTAAATTAGGGGAGAGTTTACAGTGCATGTGGGCTGACTGATCAGGGAGAGCATCGGATTTGGCACAGTCTGTCTATATATCGGTTTGTGTGGATTCCTTTTCCTTCAGCGGGGTCAGGAGGAGCTTGTTTTATTTTGGGTTCGGTTGTTTAAGTTTATGCCAACGTCCGGGGAGACAAGTGTGAGTGTTCTTAGCGTACCTGGAGATCAAAGTCTGGAGCGGAGTTTTCCCTTGTAGGTTTGGTAGCGTTCCTCTTTTAGGATCGTTGCGTGGGTTCGTGGTAGTGTTGTGGTGGCATAGTGGTTAAAGCTTTGTCTTGGGAGCATATCCGTGTCTTTGGGAGAGTTGCTGGCTTGCTAGTTGCTCCCCCGGGGCAGCGGTCTCTGGTGCATAAATACCCACCACTGCCCGCTGCATGAAGACTAGCCGGGAGCTTAGATAAGGGGGTTAATGTTAGATAGCGGGGAAACTCCAAACCGAGATCTTGGTGCGCACGGGGATACCTCGCTGTCTTGCTGGTCCTGTTTGGCATAGATTGGTGTTGTTTGCCTGTTCTGGGTAAACTATTGATGTTGCGATGGCTGAATATGAGGCGTTCACGGCAGCCCCGTCAGAAGAGGCCTTGGAGAGCTGTACTAAGAAGCAGTTATTGGAATTGGCTGAGCATTATTCAGTAGTTGGGATGGATAGGAGGCGTAAAGACGATATTAAAGCTGCTTTGAAATTAAAACTTTGTGAACTGGGAGTTCTTACGTCTGGCCGGTCTCCACCGGTCGTATGCGTTCCTGCACAAACTCAGGGGTTGACTTTTGAGCAACAGAAAGAGCTTCTCCTGTTGCAGATGGAGCATGAAAAACTCAAGTGTGAGTTAGAAGCTAAAAAACAAATTGAGCTGGAGATGATCCACCAGCAGACCGAGAAGGCAAGGATGGAGCTGGAGAGCTATCGTCTGTCCCTAGGTAAGGACAATAAGTGGGCTGGTGAGAGTGAAGGTCGGCAGCTGTCTGGGGTCGGTGCGCGGCCCTTCGACATAAACAACTTGCGGTTGTTGCCACCATTCAATGAGAAGGATCCTGACTCGTTTTTTGTGATGTTTGAGCGTGTTTCCACGGCGAGGGGCTGGTCGGATGGAGACTGTGCTCTGCTGCTCCAGTGCGTACTCACCGGTAAGGCGCAGGGGGCATACTCGTCTTTGAGCACGGCTGATAGCGGTAGCTATGTTAAAATAAAATCTGCCGTGCTGAAGGCTTATGAGTTGGTGCCGGAGGCGTATCGCCAACGGTTCCGGGCTTGGGAGAAGAGAAGTGGCCAAACGTATGTTGAATTTGTTCGCGATTTAACAACTCATTTTAAACGTTGGCTGGCTGCGCTTGAGATCACTACTTTTGATGATTTGTGTGAATTAGTCATTTTGGAGCAGTTTAAAAACAGGTTGCCTGGTCGGATTGCAACCTACATTAATGAACATAAGGTTGCCTCCGCTGCAGAGGCTGCTGTGTCAGCAGATGAGTATGTGCTGCTTCATAAGGATGGTGTGAGAGAGCGCACGCCCAACCGCGATGATGCTGGCTGGGGTGAACACAGTCGAAGCACCGTAGCGGCTGACCAGATGCGTTCGAGGAAGCCTGGCTTTGTTAGATTCGAGTCTCACTCACGGAGAAATTTTGACAGCAGTAGAAGCTGTAATTACTGTCATGAAAAGGGTCATTGGAAGGCGGATTGTCCAGGGTTGTCTAAACATAGAGGGGGCCATCCTAATGTTAAGCCGGCTGCGGCTGCTGTTCCGGTAGTTACCGGCTGTGCGTCAGTCGGATGTTCTGAGCCGGATGTTCTGGAGGCATATGCTCCTTTTATCAGAAGTGGTTTTGTGTCGCTTGGGGGTAGCGATGTTAAAGTCCCGGTTACGATATTGAGGGACACGGGGGCATATGATTCCTATATGATCGAGTCCGTCCTGCCGTTGTCCGTAGAAACTGACAGCGGGGACCGTATCCTCAGTCGGGGGATGGGGTTGACTGTGTTACCTGTGCCTGTGCATAGGGTGGTTCTGGATTGTGAGCTAATACAGGGGGAGGTAGCTGTGGGAGTGCGGCCGGCGTTTCCTATCGAGGGGGTTCAGTTCATTTTGGGAAATGGCTTGGCTGGCGGCCGCATCTGGGATGATGTTCCTCCCGCACCTGTTGTTACACACTGTCCAGTTAGTACTACGCCTGACTGTAGCTCCATTGAGATACCTGAGGATTTTCCAGCCTGTGTGGTTACACGCGCAATGAGTAAGGCTGAGCCTGGGTTAACCGATGAGGAGCGTGGTGATGCGGATTTTGAGACTCTGTCCTTGTCCAATTTTCCACTGTCGGTGCCACAGAGCGAGTTGTTGCAGGAGCAAATCGGTGATCTCTCCCTAAAAGAATTGTTCGAACGTGTGTTGTCGGCTGCGGAGATAAAAAGTGCAGCCAGCGGCTATTTTCTGCGCAACGGCCTGCTGTTTAGGAAATGGATTGGGGTGAATAGTGACTGTGTAGGGGATGCTATTTTCCAGTTGGTCGTGCCGGCTAAATTTCGTCCTTTGGTGCTTAAAATAGCGCACGACGAGAGTGGGCATTTTGGGGTCAGGAAGACATATCTAAACATCTTGAAACATTTCTTTTGGCCGCGCGTGAAAAGAGATGTTGCTGTATATATTAAAACATGTCAGGTGTGTCAATTGACGGGAAAACCAAATCAGCGTGTGAAGTCTGCTCCTCTACAACCGATCCCTGCCATAAGCCAACCTTTTGAATATTTGATTGTGGACTGCGTCGGCCCGTTGCCGTGTGCTAAATCTGGCAGTAAGTATTTATTGACAGTGATGTGCCAAAGTACCAGGTATCCGGCTGCATACCCGCTAAGGTCCATTACAACTAAAGCAGTGGTGCGGGCTCTGACTCAGTTTATTTCGGTTTTCGGTATCCCGAAGATTATCCAAAGTGACCAAGGGTCAAATTTTTCCTCTCATATGTTTGGTCAAGTGTTGAAATGTTTGCGCATCAAACACAATCAGTCATCTGCTTATCATGCGCAGAGTCAGGGTGCGTTGGAGAGATTTCATCAGACTCTCAAATCTCTCCTGCGTGCTTATTGCACTGAGCTGGATCGAGACTGGGAAGAGGGGCTCCCATGGCTTATGTTGGCTGCGAGGGAGGCCGTACAAGAGGGCACTGGTTTCAGTCCAAATGACCTAGTTTTTGGGCATGTGGTGCGGGGCCCTTTGGCGGTGTTAAAAGATGATTGGGTCGATGCTGAGCCGCCCAAGAACTTGATCGATTTTGTGAACGGGTTTCGGCATCGATTGTTCGTGGCAGGTGGTAGAGCACGCGATAAATTGCAAATGTCTCAGAGCAAAATGAAGGGGAATTATGACCGCCATACAGAGCGGCGCGAGTTCAGTCCGGGGGACCAAGTCCTGGCATTGATGCCTATTGTAGGTTCGCCCTTCCAGGCCAAGTACACTGGTCCATATACGGTAATTGAGAAAATCACGGATTTGAACTACTTTATTGCGACACCGGGGCGGAGGAAGTCCAAACAGCTTTGTCACGTGAATTTGTTGAAACCGTTTTACAGCCGTGGTATGGGGTCAGGACAGACCGAGGAAGGGGTTTGTCCAGCTCTGGCCGTGGGTTCAATGGCTCTGATACATGAGGATGGGGTGCCTGAGCCGGATGACAGTCTGCTGTGTGGTCGCTTAAAAAATTCAGAATCTCTGAGTAACTTGGATAGGCTGCTCTCTCATTTACCGGAGTCTAAACGTTGTGAGCTCACTAATTTGGTGCGCAAGTTTCCCTGTCTGTTCGGCGATGTCCCTTCGCGCACCGATTGGGTGGAGCACGATATTGAGGTGGGAGATGCACAGCCGATAAAACAACGTTTCTATCGTATGTCACCAGAGAAGCGTCAACATCTGGACTCTGAAGTAAAATACATGGTCGAAAACAATATTGCTGTACCGTCCAATGCCAGTTGGGCATCTCCGTGTATTTTGGTACCGAAGCAGGATAAAACGCCGCGGTTTTGTACAGATATGAGAAAGGTAAATTCGGTTACAAAGCCAGATTCTTTCCCTTTGCCGCGAATGGAGGACTGTGTTGACAGTGTTGGTGCCGCCAAGTTTGTGAGTAAATTTGATCTGCTCAAGGGATATTGGCAGGTACCTCTGTCCAAGCGGGCTCAGGAGATCTCGGCATTTATTACACCAACGGGTCTGTATTCGTATACTGTCATGCCATTCGGACTAAGAAACGCTCCCGCTACGTTCCAGCGATTAATGAACAGAGTTGTGTCCGGGCTGGAGGGATGTTCGGTTTATTTGGATGATCTGGTGATTTATAGTGACACGTGGCACTCCCATTTGCAGCGCATTCGGGCGCTGTTTGAGCGCTTGGAAGAAGCGCGACTCACCATTAATTTAGCAAAGTGCGAGTTTGCTAGGGCCACTGTTACTTATCTGGGGCGGGTAGTTGGGCAAGGTCGTGTAGCCCCAGTCCAGGTTAAGGTTATGGCCATCGAAAAATTTCCACGGCCCACCACCAAAAAAGAGCTGCAGCGGTTTCTGGGTCTGGTGGGATACTATAGGATTTTTTGTAGAAATTTTTCCACTGTGGTGTTTCCTCTTACTGAGCTGCTGAAGACCAGAGTAAAGTTTGTGTGGTCTGTGGAGTGTCAACAGGCCTTTGATAACGTTAAAACTGTGCTATGCTCTTCTCCTGTTCTGGCAGCACCGCGTTTTGATCGGACCTTTTTGCTCCAGGTTGATGCCAGCCAGGTGGGAGCAGGCGCCGTCTTGATGCAAGGAGATGACCAGGGGGTAATGAGACCAGTGAGCTTCTTTTCTAGGAAATTCAATGGTTACCAGTTTAATTATTCTGTTATCGAGAAGGAAGCATTAGCGTTGGTTTGGGCGTTGCAACATTTTGAAGTGTATGTGGGGGGTTGTGCACCACTTGTTGTGTATACAGATCATAATCCTCTGACCTTTCTTCGTTCATTGCGATGTCCGAATCAGAGATTGATGAGATGGGCTCTGTTTCTGCAGGGATATGATCTTGACATTCGGCATATCAAAGGGTCCGATAATACAATTGCAGATGCGTTGTCACGTGCTCCGTTGCCTTGAATTAGTATTTCGGAAAAGGGAGGTCTACATTTGAGTTATGCCATTTCATGTTGCTCGTGACTTGTTCTTGCTGTGCCTGTTGTCTTAAATTGCTTCTCAGGTACCAGAGTTGCTGAGGACAGGTGGGGAAGGGGCGGAACATGGGCAGGGTGATGGGTTTCTTGTTTATAAATTTTTTGTAGTAATTCGGTTATTTTTGTTTTTCTGGTCAGTTGCTTATTTTTTATTAGCATTGTTTAAGTTTCGTTTTAGTGTTTTTCTAGGGGGACTAGTCCTGCTTTATTTGTTGTAGTGTGTCGGTGTTCCCTTTGGGACACCGATCTTATGGGGGGGGGTGTGACGGCCCTGCCTATTGGCTCATGTCATGACGTCACTGTCTTTCCCAGAGGTAATGCCATCAACTGGATTGGGAGCAGCTGGGGCGTTCTGGCAGTATAAGAGCTCATGGTTCCTGCCTGCCAGGGTCGCTGGTTTTCCCTGGCCAGCGTCCGCACCTTTGTTTTGTGTCTTTTGACGTTTAATTTAGGTTCACAACATTCCTCCGACATGATCAAGCACCCACACTGACATGACTGAAACTACTGACGTACACACCTCATAGTTGTTTTACTTTTGGATTAGTTACTTTACTTAAATAAATATATTTGGAAATCACCTTTGCATTGTGTCTCTCCCGTGTTTGTCATCCCCTTCGAGCCGGGTCATGACATTAACGCACATTAAAGCCTGCTGCTTGCTGAGGTGGAGGAGGGACAGATCTGCATGCTATGTCATTTGTTCAACCGGGTGCAGTCCTTTGTCAGTGATAATTAGACCTCAGAGAGCTGTATAATGATCTGCAGAAGGGAATGATTAAACAGAATGCCAGGACCTCTGCAAGTGTTTGTGTGACACCAGAGATGTGAGTGTCTGTCTGCGCAGACAGACGGACGGGAAAAGAAGAAGCTATTATCCAATTTAAATCTCCATTTATCTACTGCCATTCTTCGGCCCATGTTCCACTCCGATGAACGTCCCACTGATAAAACCATTAGACTGAGAGACTAAAACACTGCTTTCAAAGGCATAACACGCTTGGCCGTAACGTATTTTCCACTTTCACTGCGTATTTCTTATGAACAAACGCTTTCATTGTGTACTTACACAGTTCACATGGAACATTTATACGATGTTACACAAAACTGATGTGATAGTGTTCCAAGTAATGCTCATTACAGCAGACGAAACGCTTGTGAGATGTGAGAAACTGAATACATGCCTCAGCGTGATTACTGTGTTCAATGGACGCCTGTCGGCCCGGCTGACTTTGGGCATTTCTAACACATTTCCTCTTAATGACAGCAGATAGAGGAATGAACTAGGATGTGATGCACCACTCCCCTTCCAGTAGTGCACAGGTCATATTTGTCTCAAAAAATGACCCCAGAAATAACCATGCAGTGATGTGTAACCCAACCCAAACAACAGTAGCTCTGCACAGCTACGTGGATCCCCTTTTCCTTTAAAACAGCAATTATCTAATTCCATAATTGCCAAATATTAACATATAAAAGAGGCAAGTCAAAAGTCACCTACGGTGGGGCAACACCAGAATGAGGCCAATAGTTTGCAATTTTCATCACGGCAGCAGTGAAACGCATGTAAACGGGCTGCTATGGAGTCACAACGGGAAACGCTGGAAAAGTAATTTCATCTTGTCCTTGCTACCAGTGCGCCGCAGCTCCGAGTGCTCCCTGGCACATCGATTCAGAGATGAAGCAGCAGCAGCATGATCCTAAACGCGATGACACAGGACTCTGTGGCTGGTTCTTTGGACAGGTGCATGCTGGGTGATTTATGTGTGCATCCTTCTGTAGGTCCCCAGGAGCAAATATTGACTGTTTATTCCTCCAAGCTCAAGGCAACAGGGAGGCAGCAATTTCTTTATTTTTGGACCTTAGATAAATTGAACCATGCAGGATGCAAACGCACCTGACAGGGAGCTATTTCTTTCCGCTTTAAAAAAAAAAAAAAGTATCCCACCCATCCTCCACCTCTGAAAACGGAGAGGCAACTTAATAGCAGACATTATCGATTGTCATTTCTCTTCTGAAGAATCTACACAACACGGACATTTCAATTACATAGAGGCTTTCCAATTGCCTGTGTCCCCACCATGATGGGCTTCCCGCTATTGATCAATGGTTCACACCTTCCAATACCCCTGATTGTTATAGCCCCCTGCATAGACTTATGCATCCTCCTCCTAAAGGTGCATGTAATGACAACTTAAAAGACACTGTGGCACAAATTGGGGAAGGGGAGGCAATTCAACCACCCCCGTTCTGGAATTTTCTGGTATTTTACTAATAAACAATTTCATAATAAATTCAAGCTCTAAATGAGAGCAAGTATAACTCATAGTGCAGGTTTAGTTAAGGGGACAATTTTGCCATCAATGTGCCTGATAGCAGACACATTTAAAATAGTTGGAAATAATCTAAAATGCTGAATGGATCATGTTCAATATTGAGGATGCTGTTTTTCCCTTTTTAATTTGCCCTTTACTGGGAAATGGACTGCAGAGGTTGTTCACACAAATCCCGCTCCTGGGGGAAATTGTGTTTAGCGTTGTTGGTGGGAGATACACAGGCTCAGTCAGCTAGAACAAACTATTATTGTACAAAGGGCACAGCTGGGGTGTCCGGATGAAGCTGGTCCACATGCTCGTAATACTGAATGCAGAAGTAAAAGAAGGATGATTAAACATGACTAAATAATGCAGATCATTAATACCGTGTATTGATATTTCACATTTATTTCCGCCATTCTTGTTCACAACTTTCTGTGTGACATCTTTTTGCGCTCCAAACTTTATTTAATTTTTGGATGTATGGATGCTCAGTGGAAAAGAGAAACTCGCTGAACACAGCAAGTGTTTTGTGCTGCAATCGAACGAACTAGTTTGAGACAAACTGTGGTCAGCAAATACAGGATTTGGTGGAAGCAGTTGATGATGTAGCAAATATTAAAGGTTATTTTTAAAATTCATAAACATCTTTATTATTCCAATTACTGATAAGCCTGATTAGTAACAGGGCCTCACTTAGGACCAGGGACATTGACACAGTCACGATTGTTTACCTACAGTGTCAATATTTAGAGAACTGCTTTACAGTGGAGAATTTAAATCACACATTTTTCACAGCAGACATGTTAAAATAATCACAGGCAACAGTTTAAACACTTTAAAAGTAAAGGTGATAGGAAGCATGACAGAAGTTATTTCGGAGGGGTTCACCAAAGTGAGGGGGCCAGAATAATCCATGTAAAAAGTCAGTATCCTCTTCTTCTTCTAAGCCATTCATCCCTTGAGTTCAATATCATCTTTTTTATATCAACAGTATGATATAGAGTTTATAGAGATATTTAAAACAAACCATTACAATTATTGCCTAATTGATCACATACATTCAAACCAGCTGTCTTATTTGTGCCAGTGAGCCGTAACTATTTTATAGGCATCGTATATTTCTAAAATATACAAACCAACTCAAATTCAACCCCAATCAATAATTCATCGGTCCTGTCTGCAGTCTAGAGCACAGAGGAAAACACCAAACAACCGATACCTGTGGTCAGATGTGAAGCGCAGCGCAGGAGATGAAATGACTCTATCTTTTTGCTTTAATAACCTATGAGATCGAAGCGGCAGCTACTGTGGAGCTTAAATTATATGTACGTGTGTATTTATCTGATACAGTGAAGCTTTATTAAAGCCTGTTCATTTTATAAAAATGTCAAGCTTATTAATTCAATTATTTGTATTGATGTAATAAGAAAAACATATTGTTGGTTGGTGTTTGTTCCTCTTAATCACCCGTACTAAGCCACCTTAAAACGCTTAATGTTCATACAAATGGTTGTTTAATTTATAGGTTTTATGTCTCTCTGGGGAAGAGACTCTCGCCTTACTACTTTACTTGAGTTAAGTACCCTGATCCCTTTTCAACCATCTTTAACACGTACCATATTCAACTTATAATAAAAAGTCACACAATTCAAAAAGGGGTCTACTAAAATTTGAATGATTAGAACAAATGAAGAGTCTGGACACATTCTCATTGAGAAAGTGCCCAAACTTTTGCTTGTATGTTCATAGTCAAACCCATGTGTCGTTAAATAAAACCTTTTGAGTAAAACAGGATGTGTTGTTAAAAAATAAAATGGGTCTTAAAGCAGGATGTTTTGTTAAAAAATAAAATGTGTCGCAAAGCAGGATGGGTTGTCCCCTGGCGGCTTCCCGTGAGCTGAAGTAGAAGCCAAATGAATGCCACACTTTAAAGCAGACTTACTTTAATATTAAACTATGCCATATAATTAATTAAGCATAGTGAGTAATTGCGTGGGCATTAGTTTTAAGCAGCAGATTTTAAAGATGACGCTGAATGCAAAGCCACGGACATAAGCAGACACACAAAGAGAGGGAGGGAGAGTGTTGCAAAGACATAAATACAATAAACACTAATTAGCTTCTCTAATTGAAGTGCACTCTTAAAGTAATTACCAAGCGGAGGAAACAGTATTTACATTCATAAATAATTCTGACAGCTCATGAAGCTACTGAGTCCCTCTTCTGTCTTTAGGGTCCAGGGCAGGAGTTCCTCCCACACTATGAATCTGACATCCACAATATCAACATTTAGATTTCACTGCTAATGGCTTTACACAACAGTTGATTTCAAAGCATTATATCAGTTTCTGGCCGCCCTGAAAAACAAAAAGATTCTTACACGCGCAGTTTAAGGAATCCTTGCAGAAAAATCATACTGTCTCAGCTGTTTGTTGTACTCGGTATCGGTTCTTGGTGGCTTCTCACTGTTTAGTGAGAAACAGCTGAACCGAAAGGCAGGGTAAATATGTTATGATATATTAATGCGTTTCTTCTTCTGATGAGCCCTTTGATTTCAAACATCGTCATTATTATTCTTGAACCATCTTCCAATCACACACACACACACACACACACACACACACACACACACACACACACACACACACACACACACACACACACACACACACACACACACACACACACACACACACACACACACACACACACACACACACTCATTATTTCCTTGCAGTCATTGTTGGGAGCTGTCAATCAGGAACTCTCTTTTCTATCCAATAAGCACAAAACAATTACATCTTCAGCCTATAATCTTGCTATTGTCGCTCTTAAATATGCCGTTCTCCTTCAGTACGTTCATGCTGCTGTTTGTCATCCCTCCACTACCCACAGCCAATCCGCTCCAGATTCACAAAGCCAACACCACCTCCAGATCTGGACGTTTAAACATAATTTTACGTATGCAGTTTCCGTCTCAGATGGAAACTATGACTGCTAAATGAGTGGAGCTGGATTTGACACAGTCGTTCTGTGTTACATCTTCTTGTCAGTCAGTCAGAGCACCTTGTGGACCTCTAAGTACTCTGTTTGTAAAGAATAACATTTTACATGCCACAAAAAAATCAAACGGACGTTTTGACTTTCAGGTCGTTATTTGCAGGCGTGATAGCGGGAGCACTTAATACATGGCCACTGGGTGCCACGCAGTATCAAAGAAATAATGTCGGTTTTTTTTGGAGGCAACCTTTTCAGGGTTGCTTAGTATTTGCTTGCAAAAGAGACTCTGGTTAGAAAGTTGTTGGAAGAAAATATTTATATATAAGAAATATGTTTAAATTGAACAAAGTCTGGATTAATGACTCCCTCAGTTCATTTGTGTTTGCCATCTCCCTCATGTTTGACCAAATTAAATAGTTTAATTGGAATTGTTCCCATAGCTCTGGCAGTTCTTCCTTAGTGGAGTTGTCCTACAGGAAAATGCATTCTCTTAGGTTGTCACTTAGCAACAGACAAGAACTGCAGGGGGGGATAGAACATTTAAATCACAAAAGGAAACGGGTGTATCCGTCAACTCAGAGAACAAGTACATGGAAGATGGTGTCCTGCTGAGGAACAATAGGAGTCTGAGTCGTTGGACATTCCTAGATACGCTCAGAGAATTAAGAGAAGAAGCAGCAATTTAAGGATTTTCTCAGATCCCATCAGACATTGAGACGAGAACCTTTCATGATCCTGCTTGTACTCATTTTAAAAGCTACCATCTTCTTCTAATAACACAAATAAGATGTCCCTGCAGAGTTTTCAGGAGTGTGAAAACAAACACTAACCGTTTGTATCACATTCCACTTTAGCTGGCTATAGCAATATGAACATTCAGGCTCAGATACAGATGCTAAATAAAAGAAAATGAATTAATTTGGCAACTTGAACATAATCTCCTGCAGCCCAAGTGCAGATGACTGACGAGGAAATCCATTTTGCTTTGAAAAAACTTGATATCTAAAGCTGTACTTTGGTGATTAAAAAGGCCGCAGAGGAAGAGCGAAGAGAATTAACCTCCAGTTGGGAAACACTGACAGATTGTCACCTGTACGCACATTATACCTTGCAGAGGCTTAGTTTAGCAGGCAGCAAAGAGGGAGCGACTCACCGACACTCTTCCCTGTGCTTTTTGCACTGGCAATTACGTGTGTAAATAAATTGAAAGACTTCCCAAAGAACGACAAACATTCAGCAGTGGACATGACAAAATTGTGCTAAAAGAAGTGGGCTCTTGCGCTTTACTGGACTGTGTGTTATTCTCCTTTAAATCACAAGGAAGCATTCGCCTCGCTGAAAATGAGCATTTCCAGATGGCCTCAACGGGTGCAGTGTTACGTTCTACCGTGATGATGTAAGGTGATACAGAGATAGCAGTGAATATCAAGAGGAATATTCATCGATGTAAAAATTTATAGAACTGCTTGTTGCGAATTGGGAGAGTGATGGTTCGCTAGTTCAAGAAAGTGCGTCTCAAGGAAAAAAAAAAGTTGATCTGGAAACTAGGAATAAATTGTGGACTTTCACAATGGTTCCATCCCACCCCGAAATATTTGTTCATCAAGCATTCGCTTCTGTACGACGGACCAGCCTTTCCTGTGAGGGGCCGCTCCTCCGTTCACTATGGAGATGTATGTGTATGTGACCCAGCAGCAGTATATATGTATGCGCGTGTGTTTCTCATATGTACGTGTAAGTGTTTCAGATGAGTATGCATGTCTTATATATGCACGTGCATAGGTTTACAGAGCATGTATGTATGTGTGTAATGTAAGTGTCTCAGTAGTGTGCAATAGCCAACGTAAGAGTGTTTCATTAGTACGTGCCTGCATACGTTCCTCTGCGGCTGTGTTTTCAGGCTCGGGGTTGAGTGTAGATGGAAAAGTTGACTGTCACAGTTTGACAGTATTTATTCAAGCATTCATATTTTTGATAACGTCACCATGATCCTTAGCAGACATTCTTTAGATGTGCTTTGGAAATGATTTTCCTTAGCCAGGCTTTATTCCACATTTCATTGCCTTTCAAAACAATATGGTAATAACAGCAAACAAAGCAGGAAATAAAATGTTATTGTGAACACAGTATGTTCAGTCAGCACACAGCCACTAATGAGGAATATTTATAGATCTTAATGTCTGAAAACTTGAGTGGTGGAATTGTAAAGGATCAATCCTGCAGTAACATATTTCCACACCCTCTAGTTTCATTTCAATGCAAATTGGTTTTTCAGGGAAAATGGACTAAAACATCAGTGTTTCACTAAGATGAGAAAAGAAACCTGGTTTTAATCCGTTAACTTCGCCGATGAAACGGAAGCTGAGTAACTCCGTTTCATTACAAAAAAAGATTGTTTTTTTAAAACCTCATATTGAAACTCTTGCAATCATTACTCAGTTATAATAACATCTTTTTTTCCACTCGCCTCATCTTTGATTCATCCTGAGCAACCTGAGAGCCAGATATTAGATCCCTTATCGAGCATTGAAAACTGAGAGAGAACATTTAGACACTTAGAACTCTGTCCGTTTTAATCTGCTACTAGATTATTTAGAGCTGTATACGCGCTCAATTTGAACCTAAACTGTTCTGTTGAGTCAGCAAAGGAAATTAAGAGAATGTAGGATTGAGGTGTAGTCCAACCTCTCCACCTTCAACTGATCTTAAAGTTATGAGAAAAAGGCAAAGTTAAGTTTGTGATTCCATACATTTGAACAAGCAAAGTTACCCCTTGAATTATTCACGTGGAAGAGAACAACTCAATTAGACACAATTATTCATCAGAGACCAAAGTTTGAAAATTTCAACCTCATGAAATAAATAAAAATTAGGAACCAAGAGGAATAAAATAAAATATAATGGTATGGTTAGTAATATATGGGTCAGTTTAAAAATAAAGGAATAGAAGTTAAAGGTAAAAAGTCAAAATAAAGTCCACCAGCAAACAGAAAGTGACAAGTGTGCGTGTGCAGTGTGAAAGAAAGTGACCGGTGGAATGTCAGAGTCAGACAGTCAGTCAGTCAGATGAGCCCGACTGCCGACGGGAAGAAACATCGTGATCCCAAACTTAAAAAAACATTCCCATGCTTCAAAACAACATAAAACAGAATTAAATGATGCAAATCTTTATTATTAAAAAGCAGAAGCTGGGAGATCCTCCACCAACAGATCTGTGCAACAGCCAGCGAGCTCAGGGGCGTTAAAGAATGTCCACGATAGTGACTTTGAGAAGCTCTTTTGTTCTCCATGACAGCATATACTTTACTCTGTACCTTTTTACACCCGTTTAAATATGCAATTACCGTATCTTTTTGAGTTTCTTTTTCAGACAGTATTTATTTAGCAATTAGAGTAAGAGAACAGGTAGAAAGTTTCACAACGGCCACGAAAGACAGAAAAGTGAACGATCGTTGGAAAAGCTTCCTTGAGCACAATGAGGGCGGCCAAAACGGTGTCGGATTGTCAGTATCTTTATTTTCACATTCCCGCAGGGGCTCGTTGCTGACCTTTTTGTTGCCCAGTGGCCGACATAATCAGCAGATCCGTTTAACCTGAGGCTGATTAAATGGCACGCGTTTCCCGGAGTCCCCTCCCCTCCATGTCTCCTCTGCAGCAAAGCTCAACCACGCCCTGCCACAAGCTTCTATCATTACTCATCAAAAAACACTTTGTTGATACATTATTTGGCAGCCTGAATACTGTTTTCTTTAATCTCGAACGTGAAAATATTACCTCTGAAGGTCTCTGTCTCTGCACACACTTGCTTAATCTTCTCCACGGCCGCCGTGTATTCCACCATTCGTCTCAGCGCCCATGCGGGGGCATGTGATTGAACTCTCCTGGGCGCATGTGAGACGCAACAGGGACAGAACGCCACGGTCCAGAAGCCACCCTGCGGCCTCCAGACAAGCAGGGCTCAGGTTAATGAAAACATCTAAGAACTCCACTTGGAGCTAAGATGAATAGAAAACTGCCGGGAAGATTACTTGCCCCCCCCCCATCTGGACCCAGGTCTGGAAACAAACAGTAGTGTGCTATTCACATAGACACGAGCAGCAAGTTAGTTGAGGACATACAGCGCTCTGCTCTTCGTCTTCTTTGGGCTCTCACACAAAATGGAAATGTACCTAATGAAATTCTTTCCCACCTAGATTTTGAAGATAAAAGATGTATTTCTTCCTTCGAGGAAGAAATGTTTGGAGGGCTTTTCATGCAAATGTGATGGGTAGAGCTCTCCCCTCCCCCCCTGCCGGTTTGGCCACACCACCTTAATTGGTGATGCCTAACAGGTGTGACCAGGTGCTCTTTAAATGGGAGCTTTTGCCCCACTAGAGCTAGAGGGGGGGCTTGCTGTAGGTCTCCCACGGCATAGGCACAGCACTCGCCACGTGCGGATGGGTTTGAGCGGAATCTAGAGGAAATGATCAGGTGGTGCAACGCTGAGCCTGGTCACTGCTGTTTTTGCCTTTGATTTAAAATAGATTATGGTTACCCGGTTTATATAGTATCTTTGATTATGAATTGCGAATTTGTTTTCTTTCTGGGTTAGTGTCTTTGTTTTGTCCTACATGAACAACCATTACTGCGCCCTATACTGGGGGTCCCTTTAATGCCAGTGCAGGTGGGCATATAGTAGGCCTACAGGGGGTGGCTCACGAGGTGGAAGGCCCTTTCAGTTTATTTTGTTTGTTTGCTGTGTTTTAATTCTTTTTGATTTGCTGTGTTTTCTTTCCTTTGACCTGGTGGTGGCCCCCTTGTCCCCTTTCACTCCCCCGCCCCGGTGGGCCTCAAGTAGTCACCTTGTACTGGTAGGGTACCCCAGTATAGTAATCCTTTTTCAAAGCATAGATTATATTTTGCCATAAAACCGACCAATGTTTCTGGATTGATTATTCCTTTTCTTTTAAATATTAAACCTACTTGTAAATAAAAAAACATTGTTACAAAACTGGAACTTCACCTCTCTGCTCCCTTTTCTTTTTCATTACAACTGATATACTTTGGGTGAGAGTCCCAAAGTGACGTTGTCACCCTTGTGACCAGGCGAACGGCCGCCCCGGTTACACAAATATCTATAAATAAATATCCTTTCCTTCAGACTTTGGGTCGGTCCTCAGCATCTCCTTCTGAAGAATGTGCTTACATGTCCACAGATTCTCCGAAAGTTGAAATGGAAAAAATATATCAGAAAATACCTGTATTACTTGGTCTTGCTTCTTTTTTTCTGGGTTATTTTAATAAGGGCCGTACCATGTAATTGATGCAGTTAGTGTACATTACATAAAGCCTTTTAAAAAGTGTAATCCAATCTATAGAAGTGACTGAACGTCCTCCCACCATATCGGCCCACTTAATGGAGAGTGTGATGTCAAAGCACGTATTTCCACTGCGTGCATAGCGCTTAAAAAGCTTTGCAATTACCTCCAGGTGTCTGTTGGAGAAGAAAACAATCCTCTTGATCCATTCAAATGCAGTATAGAATGAGAACAATGAATATTTAAAGCATTTTCTACCCTCAAAGTTTAAACATATTTTAAGTCAATAACCAAAGCAGCCCTTAAAGCACTATTTGAATATCACTTTATTATAGGCATCTTGTTCCCCTTCATTGTCACATCGAGCCCAAGGGGGTAACAACATCAATAATATTGACATGATGGTATTAGACCATTTGACTGTGGGGAAATATATAGGGGGCACCATGCTATAGCAACAAATCCAGTGCAGTTTGTATTGAACTCCAGTTTCTTTATTTTGAATTTCACAAAAAGTCTTCAGTTGAGTAGTCATATTATCTCTTTAAAGATAATATCCTTTTTTATTTTATGGTCTATTCCTGGCTCAGCAGTGATAGAAGATCACTCAGAGAGATTGTTTTGAGGCACAGAAACATCGACCGTGTTCACAGGGAGCGGACATTATTAAAGCTCAAACCACTTTCCCCTCGCGGTTGCACTTCTGGGACTATTTCCCGCTGCCCTCTGTGGTTATTGGTCACTCTCAATTGTATCATTTTAGTTGACTAATTGGGAGTCAATCTGGAAAGATTACTTCGGACGTCTTTGTGCTACAGCGGAATGGCGAGTTGTATGAGCATAAAAATCCTTCTGTAACACATAAATCCTCTCTGCAAGACAGTCCCCTTTTTCTTAATTATCCCCATTAGCGACTGAAGCGTTGGACGGATGTATCACTGTCTTCGGAATCGACTCAGCAGAATGACCAGAATGTGAGGAGTGGCTTCTAGTAGCACGTGCAGCGTGTTATCAGCAGGGGGAAGAAGAAAAGAAAAAGGGATGATACTTACCCAAGTCTTTTTTTTTGTTAAACCTGAGCAGTAAGAGTTCTCTGTACTGAAAAGTGAGTTTGCTATGAATAAATCAATAATATTGTATAATGTTCTTGACATCTTCAAAGCCGTCCTTTAGCTCTCAATATGAAGCATTATTACGGAGGAACCGGATCCAACCAATGCGACCTCAGTGGGTTTTTAAGGACGGAGAGGACAAGGAGTACATGACAACTTTCTCTTTCTGCGATGCGCGGCCAATGATCCTCATTCATGTGGATCACAGCCATGAATAGGACTAGAAGCAGCTTCATTCACAACCGTACAGCATTTGAGTGCAAGATTCATTTGGTTAATTAGTTAAAAGAAGAGAAAACAATGAAAGATGCAATCATCCCGTCCTCATCCTCTTTCTCCCCTTCAAATTCACTCAGCATCACATCAAAGACTTCCTAATTGCCTGCAAGCAATTATGTTGTGAAGAATACAAATTACCAATGGATAATGATGAAAAAAGATAGTATATCTCCTTAATAATGGGCCAAAGATGCAACTTGGGATGTTTATTTAGATGAATCGATTGAAATCAAGTCTTGCATTAGTAATTTCCTTGTGTGGTCTGTGAATAGAGATGACTGGAGCAGTTGTGGCTGAATAATAAGGCCAATTAGATAAGTGTTATCTACTTAAATATTACCTACAAGTGTGTGGCGGGTTGGTCTTTCTTATTTGTGGAATCATCTTAGTATACATGTTTTGCTGTCACGGAAGCAGACACAGACACTCACAGGATCCTCCCGCTTATGATGATACAGATTACGTTACATTACATGTCATTTAGCTGACGCTTTTATCCAAAGCGACGTACAATAAGTGCATTCAACCATAGGGTACAAACTCAGGAGAACAAGAAACAAGAAAGTGCAATTTCCTCAAATAAGCGAATTTACAATTTGCTATAGATGAGTGACGTCACAAGTACAATTTAAGTGCTGCAATTTGTTAGTCTTTAGTCGAGGTAGAGTCTGAAGAGGTGTGTCTTTAGTTTGCGGCGGAAGATGTGAAGGCTCTCTGCG
This sequence comes from Gasterosteus aculeatus, assembly GCF_964276395.1. Lineage (NCBI taxonomy): Eukaryota > Metazoa > Chordata > Actinopteri > Perciformes > Gasterosteidae > Gasterosteus > Gasterosteus aculeatus. The sequence continues at coordinate 11,678,846 of NC_135707.1, read as the reverse complement.
GTCCTGATGTCTTCAGAGAGCGCGTTCCACCATTTCGGCGCAAGGACAGCGAAGAGTCGAGACCTAGTCGAGTGTTTTGCTCTCAGTGAGGGAGGGACGAGTAGTTTTGCAGATGCAGAGCGGAGAGTGCGGGTTGGGATGTAGGGTTTGACCATGTCCTGGATGTAAGCTGGACCCGATCCATTCACAGCATGGTACGTGAGCACCAGTGTTTTGAACTGGATGCGGGCGGCCACCGGTAGCCAGTGAAGAGAGCGGAGGAGTGGAGTAGTGTGGGAGAATTTCGGAAGGTTGAAGACCAGTCGAGCTGCTGCATTCTGAATGAGCTGCAGAGGTCGAATGGCGGTGGCAGGGAGACCTGCCAGGAGGGAGTTGCAGTAGTCCAGGCGGGAGATGACAAGAGCCTGAATCAGTACCTGCGCTGCCTTCTGAGTGAGAAGGGGACGTATTCTCCTGATGTTGTAGAGAGTGTATCTACAGGATCGCGTTGTCGCAGTGATGTTGGGAGTCAGGGAGAGTTGGTTGTCGAGTGTGACGCCGAGGTTCTTAGCAGTCGAAGTGGGCGTTAGCACAGAGTTTCCAAAGTTGACTGTCAGGTCCTGGGTAAGCGAATCTTTTCCGGGAAAGAGAAGTAGTTCAGATCATCAGCCGAGGTAAAAACGGCAAACACACAAACTCGTCACGTAACCGGAGGAATCTCTCTTAAGAGAATCTGAGCAAAAATGGGTTACACTTTGGTTGAATGTTGGATTGTTTAAGCTTGTTCAATCAACTACAAGGTAAAAGCAATGAGGCCTTGGATACAGCTGAAGAGCTGTTGTTGGGACCTTCGCTTTAGTAAACAGCAGCTTCTCAGTCGGCGTCGGGCCTGTTCTGATCAGCCTGACTGCAGTGGCACACGTCTCCACGTCAGTGTTTGCATCTCTTATAGCACCAAGGTGACTTTTGCTGTGCGCTGCTGTGCGGAATGCAACACTGTGATAAGATAAGAAAAGGGCGTAGAGTTACTGCCCTGGAGATACAAGCTAAAGAGGAGCCAGCTTAGTAAGCACAGCACTTCGGCCCCATCTAATGCCTGCGTGAGAATATACTGTGCTATCAGTTTGAATGGTTCCTCGGGTCTATCTGGAACCTGCAGTATAATGCCAGTCAAAAGTGTTGCTTTTGGTTCCAAAGTATTTAACATTTTTCGCTTTATATTAAAATGTGTGTAGTAAATCAATTCAATTCATAGATTTATTTATCAAATACACACTCTCAAAGTCCAAGGTTACTGTATTCAGTTACATGACTTTTAAAGCACTCAGAATGTCTGTGTTGTAGTTTTATATAATGTTAAGTGCTTTTGGGTTACTCACTAGACATAAAGAAGCGTCTCGCTTTTCACACTGAAGGACACAAATGAGCCAAATGACTGGAGTTGATATTTCATTTAAAACTTCCGTTCAGTTCTCCCACACAGATGTTTTATAATATAATGATGTGTTTGTATATGTGGTTTATTATGTGTAGACAAGAAGGATCTCATAACAGAAGTATCTAAGGAAGTTCTAAATGTATTATATATCTAATAATATTAACATGCTAGAATGACAATTGGATAAATAACTTGCATAATGTGTGTGCAGTAACCTGCATCATCGTACAGGTAAGTTAGTAATAAAGCTCCTTATATTCACCAACACCAAGTAAAAGGTTTGAGCTGGTTGTTTTCTCACTACACAATTTAAAGCCAAACATTGTATTCGTCAATATCTCAATGGAACAATAATTCAGCCGCAGAAGTTGACATTGGAAGTGAAATATTGGCCTTGGAACTGAGCATGTGGACACACAGAAACATATAATATATGTTGAAGAATAAATATAAACAGCCGACCCGCTTTCTCTCAAAACTGGGAACGATTTACCCTCAACCAAAATAAGTTACAGCACCCTGCACAGCTGACCTCTGCGCTCCCAATAATCATTTTCACACACCTTCAAACCAATACGAGTACGACTGTTGAATATTCAATTGCATTTTGGATTTGTGACCAGGGTAGTGTGCTTTTCTGCAGTGTATGGTGTGATACAAATGATGTTTTGTGTAAAAGATGGTTCGCTGCTCACTATTTTGATATGTATCAAGTAAATCAGGGAGTAAATCAATAGTAAAGTTTGATGTTCCTTCTTCTCTCATCACCTCCCACCGTTTTGACTAAACGTATTGCGGGAAATTGAAAGGCCAAAAGCAACATCTACGTTGCCGTGCTTGTGCAAAGATTTAGAATTATAAAAGAGCGGTAGGGGATGACCTCTATAGACACCCCCCTCCACTCTGAGGGCCCTAAAACACAAACTGCTGGAACACTGCTCGGTCACATCACTGCCATCGTACTCAAAGAGCATTCCTCACACTGAAGCCTGACTTGGTGGCGACCACGGCTGGAAGTCATTTTCACCCACGCAGCGGGGGGGGATTGGTACAACGTCTACTTTTGGAGGGAACACGTTAGCCTTTGCCTGACAGCCGGAGCATTGCTCGAAAATTGCCTGCAAGTTTAACTGTGTCAGAGGATAAGGTGCAGTGTGGCGGCAGTCAATAAGCCATCTGTCTCAGCGGCTGAACCTGAACATCCCTTCAGGATGAAACATTTTGTTCTTCGTCGTGAACGTCTTGTCGCTCGGATGGAAAGACATCACGCCGGTTCGTAGCGGTTTGCAGTCGAAGGGCTGAGTTGATCTGTGTAAGTGTTGATGGTTGACAGCACTTACAAGCTGTTATAAATTGAATAAATATATAAAAATTGAATAAATACATATAAATATAAAGGCCAGAAAGGTGTTTGAGTATAATTTGACGAAGATTGATTGGGTTGTTCAAATCTTTAATTACTATATGTTGCTGATAATCGAGTATGGAGGGTTTCACTACCAACAAAACAGCGGTTATATTTATCTCAATGAATTGTGTGATTTTTCACTTGCATATTTAGTACTTAAAGTCAACTTCCTGTCATTTAATGCAAAGGAGTAGGTCTTCTTTTGTTATTAAGGGGGGGGGGGGGGTGGATATTAGGCTGGATCTGCATTCAGATCAATTAAAAACGTAATTTAATCAAATGCAGTCAAGCTCTCATGATGTATTACTTTCAAATATGTAATCATCGTGGATCAGGTAATTACCACAGTAAAAATGAAATGTAATTTTGGAGGAAGAATCTGCATAATTCTGTTTTTAGATTTAAATTACTGCGGATGGCGGTTGCTTCGGTTGTAATAAGAAACAGTAAAAGTTTAGCTCTTATAAGCAGTGTGACTGAGATTGCCTGAGGCCAGACATCACATCTGCATGCTTTTAAAACACATTAATGTAACTCCTAAAGTTATGAATGTCTCCGGCTGCATCTATTTGCTAGTCCGTCTGTCAGAGGTGTTTTTCCCGACATCTCTGTAATTTTAGGACACGCAGGGAGCGCGACGCAACCCCCAATGTTTTCTGGCATTTTCTCCAGCATTACAATGACAAACCACTTTTACACGAAGAATAAAACCAATTTGAAAGACGTGTTCGTCTTAACTCCAGAGGGGCTTTGCATCAGTCCTGAAGGATGACTTTTTTAAACTTTTTTTTCTTTTGAGAGCTGTTGGAAAATAAACTGGTTGAGTTTTATGCAAAAATATGTCAATTTATAATCTACAGATCATCAAAGTAAATCCGTGTTTTCACCTGTGTAGGACTGCAACATTAAGTTAAATTGCAAACTAATACTGTATTTTAAACATTTCTTATCTTTTCCATAATACCAGAATCATATATTTAGAAAACACCCCTACTTGACAAACAATACACACAGGCAAACCACTAAAAATGACAATGTCAGCACCGAACAATTTTCGCTGATTGGTCCCAATATTACAAATCTAACTCGCAGTAAAACCTTCACACCTCAAATGAAAGATTCCACTAGCCGGGAGGGATTTCAGGTCCGGCTTTCATCCTGCTTGTTTAGGGGGCAGATGTTGTTTTCATTCCTTGGTGTGCACAGGGGAGACCACCATCAAAAATGTTAATAACCCCGACTTGACAAAACAAAACTAGTTGGCGGCTTGGATAGTTGAGACGTGTCAATGAAGCAGTTACCTGCGTTGATCTCCTCCCAGGCAACAAACACCATGGAAGCAAACTTCCCGACGCCTCCATGTCGAGATTCTGTTTACGCAATGCTGGATGAATCATTTCTACACTCATCAATCTCTTATTAACACAAACAAAGTCGATTTTCATAGCAGCAAGTCAACAATAGGAATACTAGTAAGATTATTCCTCATAGCTGATTCTGTCTGCTATGCACAGGTATTTTTTTCTGTGCACCATGAACAATTAAATGAGTTGTTTCTCTTCTATTTGTATTAAATAGCTATCGTGCACATTCAAAGGAACTACAACTACAACTGTCAGCTGACAGGCGCCCCGCCTTTAAACGGCATTGCTAACTAATTACCGCTGAGGCGCACAGAAACACATCCGCTTGCCTAAAATGTTCTTTGACTCAACATAAATGATACAACAGATTCATTAAATAAGGACTCAAACCTCAAGTCTATCTCCGACATATTCAAGATAAAAGGATGTGTAAATGATTAGAGCTTAAAGCCATCGTGCTTTAAGTATTTATTTTAAGTTTCTCTAGTAAGTTATTGATTCAAGCAGTGTTTAGAGCTGTAAATAATTAACATACCAGTGTTGAGGCTGTCAGAGCAGCAGCGATCACAGCTACATGTCAAAACAATATTGAGTATCTTAAGTAAGTTATGCAGTAAAGCATTCAAGCTCATTTGAAGTCCTCTCACCAATTTCTGTTCTGTCAGTGAAGAGCTGCTAGCGAATGATTCACACAACACAGTGCACACAGTAACATGAGGGTCTACAAAGGTAAATCATTATAATTATATATTATTCATTATTATAAATTATTCATTATTCTAAGAGATCTTCTTTTTTCACTTTGTTTTTTAGTTTGCTTCAACTTTCGTTTCAAAATAACCAATACCAGCTGATTTAATCTCACAGGGCTCAGGGAAACAATATGACACATCCTGCCATGTGTGTGACTGAGGAAATGCTGTTTTCTGACTAGAATACGGGACTGTACAGATATGCAAGAAAGGAGAAGCTACTCAACATCTACAAGGTATCAATATAGGAGTCAAACTTCCTAGAACTCAACCATTCAGCGCAGGTTTGGCCAAAAAATGTCCACAGCGCACAAACAAGGTTGCACCTGAATGGTGATGTGCTTTAATGCCACAGTCTGCTTGGTGAGTAGAATATATAGAGACACACAGATCCATCTCTCCATTCATGTACCACCATAACATTGACAACTCTGACACCAATCATTCGTAAGAGCGTCTGAGCGTTTGACACGGTGCAGCGCTTTCATCCTAAAGGAGGAAGTCGGGCAGCTCTGAAGGCCGTCATTCTGCTCCTCTCCTTTCACACACAACATCAGTTACAAATATTTGATTGTTACGTTTTAGAATAAAGGTTACTTGCAAGTATCCATTCTGTGATTACAGCGAGAAAGAGAAAAACATGACTGAACGTACTCGTTCAGACACATTTGTAGTCTTATATTTAAAAGGATGTTTGTCTTGTAAAGTGTCTAAATAATTCATAAATTAGCTTCATGAGTTTGGGAACAATAAAACAGACGAATAGATGTATGTATGTATGAATAGTGTATATCGGTACATATATATCCCTGGAAAGGGATTATATAACAGTAGCAAAACAAACAAGCCACACAATACAAAAAAAATGCTATTATATTAACTGTGTACCACTTAAGCATTGAGTAATCAGTGCGACCGGCACCAAACACAGTTTTGCAAGTGGTGTGTTAGAGAGCACTTCTGCCCCTGTGTTGTGTGAGTGCTTGGCTCCACTTAATACTCACATGTAGGTTGTGAATAGAAAGTGGAGACGTCTTATGTCATATTTCTTTTTAATAAATTAGCATAATGGTTCCTCTCAGCTCATCAACATTACAGAGTGTTTGTCTCTCGGGATTTTCATTGCAGCGCTACGGATTGACAAACACGGGAGACATAGTTTGACTTAATATTTTCCTAAACGCTTAAATGGATGATTTCCCACCTCTTGCGGTCATTTCTGCTGTGACCCACGGTGGGTAAAAGTCTGCCCTGGATGTTATAGTGAATGAGGCTTTTTAGGGAACCAATTGACAGCTGATCCAACTTGGACTTGGAAGAAATGCTTTATTAGTTAGTAGGGTTAAAAAAAAAAAAAAATTGTTATCATTGCTTGGCTTTAATTGGATTATTTAGGGTTTTCGCAAATAGTCATTCAAAGTGATGCTTTGATCTAAAGTAACAGATTATTTTAGTTGTAGTATTACAGCGCAGCTGTTATTCATTTAATTGGATGTGACTTCTCTGTATTTGAAAGCCAGCTTCCAAGTTGGGGGCGGGGGGATGGAAGGCAAAGTGTGTGTGTGTGTGTGTGTGAGCGGAGCTGCACATCCAGTGTTCATAAGGCATCCCTCATGAACATGAGGGATGAAGAATAAACACATGGTTCCCAGCAGTTTTCTGGTGCCAGGCCTGCTGGTAGTTTGCTGCACAGATGCCTGAGAGAGGGGACGATGAGTGAGGCAAAGAGACCGACAGCCCGACCACCTAACTCGACACCCTGACATATGGGCTGTCTGTCAATTGCAATTATTAATTTGATATTTCCCGGCCCCAGGAGCGTGGCACAACATGCTGCCCAGAGTTAGTATAATCAAATTACCTGCCCATAAGTAATGACCGGCCGTACACCACTGCCTCCCTTGACTCAACTTTTAATTTTGCCACGCTGGCTTTGTGGGTAAAAAATTGGATATATTTGAATTGATAACTGCAGGCAGTCCTCCAGGAGGGTGTTTATTGCTTGCTGGCGCGGGTTGAAACGCAGCTTGTTTGGGTGTAGTAACTATGGCTTAAGGGATGGATTTTGAAGACAAATGATGTTTAGGTTAAGAATGACACGGAGTTAATTATTTTCCCCTGTGGTATCCAGGAATAATTACACACCAGGAATAAGGGATAATTACACACCTTTGGTATCATACTTTCTTTAACATGACCCCGCAGAATGAATATTATACTTCATTGTTACAACACTTTTCCATACAAAGTTAAAAGATTCTTTTCAGACCATTTGATGTCAAAAATTTAATTTAGACTACCGAGATGAGCTTCAGAGATGGTCATTGCTACGATTGTATTGATGTATCAATGTTGTTTTCCCTATTAAGCTTTTTTGTTGTTGCTATGCAATTGATTTGAAAAAAAAATACATCCTTAAAAACAAATAATAATTTTGAGGCAATAGATTTATGTTTAAAATATAGATACATTTATCTACAGTAATGTTTATAAAAGTGGAATGTCATTTTTTTCACTGGAAACAAATACTAAAACATCTACATTAAAAATTATTATCTCAAGTGACGTTGAGAAAGAATGATACGTTTATCAGAATTTTAAGATATATGGTAAACAACCGTTTCTGCTTTGGTCCGTTTGTAACCACGTGCTATGAACAAAGCTGGCGCACTACGTATCACCAAACCCAGTCGCAGATGTTGGAAAGCATTCCTGGGAAGGGCAATCGAATATATTTCAGCAAACAAGTTGATTTAATACAAAATAGTGAAGGTATCAGAACACTTTGCAGTTAAATATTTAATATTAATTCTAACAACTCAGTATAGATCTGTATAGATGTCAGTTGTCTCGTCTGCTTGAATGGCAAAAAAATCTATGCTCTTTACTTCCTCCGGAAACAAATAGTTTTAAATGTTGATTCTAGCAGCTCCAGGATACGGGGTCACTATTATCCTTCATGGAATGAAGGGATGTGATTATTCAACTAGTACAGACTCTACCTTCTTCCACCCCTTAACTACGGGAACCCTCTTCTCAGGGGATCCTGCCCTCACTGCTCTGCATCACATTGCTGTAATAATCGGAAAGATATCATTGTTTTAGTTCAAGAATTCAGGCATGTTAGAAATCTTTTTGAGGGACATCACATCTGCTCCCACGTGTTCCCCTTGATCCCAGTCAATATTAATTACTGCAAATCAATGCAGTGCAATCTTTTTCACCCTTAGAGGAGTGGACCAAAGTAATGAAATTAATGAAGTGCAGTCTGAAGTATGAGGACATTGGACAACAGCTTCTGGTGTGGTGCAACATCTGCCAATATTTTTTTGGGTACACTACCGGACCAACAGCACCTTACACAGTTGAGCATTGGGACGTCAACATTGTTGTGATTTATAGTCTTGTTTCCCTTTGGAGGTAGACTCCCTTGACTAGAGGACATTAGTTATTGTATTAAGCCATTTGCTTTTTGATTTGAATAAAGCTCAACCAGCGGCAATCATAGACCGCACATGAGCAGGGGGACTGCAGTCAAGACGTTTTACTGCCAAAGACAAAACATGCAAAGATTCCTCCAGGGAAATAACCCCCTTGAAATCCTTCCTGCCAAAAATGTCATTTTCCTGCCATAAAGTTGATCAATAAGTTGTTTAAGCATACCCTACTCTGCAAATTGTGTGATCATTACTTGTGCAGACTTCTAATTGCCTTTTAAATGAGAACAGAATGATCAATATATCAACTTGAATCCAATTAACTGTTTGTTTGATCAGAACCAGCGAAATAATACAACATTTTTGAAAAAGGTCCGACTCTAAAGTTAGAAATCATGATCCGTTATTGGATTATAACAGTCCAATATTAACAATGGTTGATATTGAAAAGACAATGGTCTTTTCTCATCACTTTAGATTCCTTGTTGTGTTTTAAAACCTTCAGGCAGGGGCGAAGGACATAAGGATTCATTGAGTTACAATAAAGTGGTTTAAATAAAAAAGTTGTGATACATCGATTTCCCGAGCATTCACAGGCCACTTCACTGTCGATTTTTCTGCCCAAGAACCAAGAACAACATCGGCTTATGTAAATTACAACAACTCGCGGGTAGTCGACCTGGGTTGGTTTAATGTTAGTGCTGAGGAGTTCCCACGCTGCCACCTCTGACCTCGTCGTTCCTGTGGCTCCAACCAACCCTTTTTGTAGTTCTAATGCAGTGGCTTCCCTAAAAGGTGTTGTTTTGTTCAACTTGGTACCTGGTCCGGCCTCCGTTTTGAGGTACCGGTGGCGCCTCTTCCTGAAGCTCCCTACATTTCATGTAAGTGTACTTCTAAACTTTTGGCCTAAATACGATTTTCTTTTATGTTACTGATACACAATGTCATACGGCAGTTAGTTTTTGTTGTTTGCGACTTTAGGGAGCAGGCAAAATCGAAAGAAAACAAACACACTCTTCAATAGGAAAAGATAATTGTCAGCATTGGTGGCTCAAAAAAGCTGTTGATATTATTTCTCACGTGCTGTTTGCTTGGTAAGCTCATTCCAGTTCCTGCCAGTTTGTATGGTGCCCTATCCTAAACATTTAATCCTTCCTTTTTGCAAATTCATCATGTGTCTTACCATAATGTACAATTTATATGAATATAATAAATCTAGTGTATTCCTGTTCCTGCTATTATCAATACAAGAACATTGTAGAGGCGGATAAGTAGCCTGAAGGTGCATGGCATGCTTTGGGGGGCATTTTAACTGCCTCTTAACTGCTCTTAACATGGTGAAGGCGATCCTGCGACCCACAGCTGGCGGTGCTCCTACAGTACTGCAAACAACAATGGAAGTGTTTAACCCCCAGTGCCTGGACGAGGTTCTTGGTTGGGACTCTTTATCTGCTGCAACCGCCGTATGAGTGCAGATCTGCAGCCACGGGGCACGCTCACACGGACTGACATGCACTAAAGGTATGCACAGACTGCAATGTGGACAAAGCAAAGACCAGTTCTGCATGAGGCCAAATTAGTTTTAGGGAGAAACACTTAAAACACTGTATAACTTTTTTTTACAAGTCTGGTGAATTTTCTATTTAAAAATGTTATAATAATAAGAAACACTTACGAACCTTTATTTCATGTTTTGCATGAGCCAAGAAACATATTCTTTGCTTGTATGGCTGTTTTATATAAATTAAGCATATAACCTAGCAGTAAAGTGAGCGCACAACAACAATATCCTCAAGCTGGTTTTGGAAATCTCTGTACACACAGCAGAGGTGAGTAGGACTCAGGCGTTCATGCTCAAATCAATGAAGACAACACTGCCTCCCAGATTCCAGACAAGTCCAAATCCATGCAATAGTTTGCTGCATTTCAATGACTCCCACATACAAACAAATAAGAATGAATACGAAATTGAGTTACGGTAACAAATCCTCTATTGAATGAATATTGGCGCTAGTAAAAACTTTTTTTTTTCTCTAGCTATTTTTATCATGAATCATTAATTGTTTATATTGTTGTGATTTGTAGTCCTGCAGGTAAAACACATTGTGTGCTCCCCTGTGTCTGCAATTCATTATTCTGATATGATTCATCCTTCTTGGCCGGAGTGAAGCTGGATTTTCGGTCTCCAAAGCTATTTTTAACACAGGTGCCATTTTTCATCAATGGCCATGATTGATTAAACTGACGAGCTCTCATCAAACAGTGTTCCTCAGCGTTGCCCTTATGGAGTTGAACCCGGGTGCACGTTTCTTGCTGTTCTGCTTCCGAGAGGTTAAGTGCTGCATCGTCTGCTGCGCCACGTCGGGTCCTCTGCACGAGTCCTAACTAGGAGACAGAAACATGCTGTTCTCTATACAATGATACCAGACAATAAGCTCTGGTTTTGTTTTTCGCAGCAAAATAAAATATACATGTGCAGGTCACTCTACTGTTTCCTGCTGATTTTCCTTTGGCCACAATCGCTGTTTGAACAACAGCGCTACTTCTCCCTTGGATGTTTGAGTGGAAGTGGGTCTGTAAGAACACCAGAGTGGAGGACTGTGCGACAGTGAAACATCTTTTGAAAATGTTGTCAGACAAGGAGACAACAAAAAGGTTGTTGATTCCGGTAATAGTGTGTACCTGCCACTTCAAACAGCGAATAACTGTTCAGGCGGAGGCTTGAAGTGGGTGCAGTCCAGGCAAAGCCTGTGTGGCATTATCATATTATCTGCTCTCAGGAAAACAGAATTTTAGAGAAATGTTTTTTCTTTGCGCTTTGCGTATTTCATAAATTGAATGTCAGTATTCATGTTCTTTCGGCTTTGATATGGTCCTTGGAGAAATTACTGAGCCTTTTCAGAAAAATAAATATGAGGAGAAACACGCACCTAATTTCAAACAGAAACAGCAACAGTACAGCAACAACCGGATGATCTGACTTCTGCACGGTAGTGCGTTGCATCTTCCAACCCTAAGCCTTCCCTGTGATCCATTTGAGGTTTGGTTATTGAGGCCTTTGATTTATCCCTGATGGCAGAAGGTAAACAACAAGCTAAACACTGTGTACGACAAGCTTCTATAGATAGTGGAGGATAATGGGTAACGCTGGAAAGGCTTAAAGGACATCAGTGAAATAGGAAGTCAGCAGGCTGGAGCATTATTATTGGAAATGGTTTTGGCCTCAAACACTAAGCTACAATTTCTATTGTGAGCTCTAAAATGAGGAATAACTTTGTGAGGTGCTTGTTAATTGCATATTGTTTTATGTGCAACTATTTGCAATTATGTGCAACTATTACAGGAACTTGTAATAACACATGTTTAAGTTAATAACACATCTAGTTTATACATAAAACTGTTGCTCAGCTGGGATCTTTGTCTTTTTCTGCCATGTATGTTCATTGTTAGTTGACAGAGCAAAAGCAACTTGGGGGTTCCTTGTGAAGGACACTTTGACATGTGGAGTCAGGGATTTAACCCTGTGATTAGTGAACAAGCCACTTCACTTCCTCGGCCACAGCCGCCCAGAGTGCCGAAGGAAGCAGATGATTGATTCATCAAGCCTGCAGAATCAATAGTAACCTGCTTAAGTTGCCACTCATCGCATCCAAGCAAAAAAAGCAGTAAACGTTGTCGGACTCAGACAACATTGTAAAAGTGAGAATTATGGAATATACATGATAACTCACAAAAATATATTACAAAATGTTTGTAAAAATGTGAAGAGAAAAGAAAAACTGTGTTTGGGATCTGAGGGAATCGCACAGATCAAACTAAAAGTATTTGCTGCTGATTATCCGAGGATTCACCAGAATGTAGTTGTTGAAGTCATTGATGCTATAGGACAAAACACTGCACATCACTCAGACGAACTGATGAACTTCCCTCCTTTGAACAACACACTCCACAGGAGTGGAGAGGACCGTGAGAAAGAAGAAAAGACGTTCTTAAGAGGAGTTTCTGCTCATTATCTTGATTCATTGCAGTAAAAGAACACGGAGGATCAAGATGAAATTGTATCATGCTTTTTAACAACTGTCCATTCGGGTCATTACCATTGTTTCTTACTGAAAAGAGAGAGGCCCTGTACAAAAAGAAAGAATGGGAATGATGAGGCAAAGTGAATCACCATCCATTGATCTTACAGACACAATCCAGCACAGCGAGAGAAAAGCAAAGCAAAAAAAAAGCTCATACAATCAAATGTGTATGTATTACTAAGCAATGACCACATTGCATTTCTCAGCAGCAAACTGTTTTCCTTTGAAAACAAAGTGCTTTTGTATCTTTACGGCCTGGTAGACTGGGCAGATCCCATCCTGGAGTAGAGGCAGAGGGCAGCATGTGAAGATGAATCACCAGCTGCTCGCCACACAAAGTTGTCGGTTCCAAACCAGCAGAGCCGTGGGCTACATCCCAGTTATTGGGACACATAAAGTACTCATGCAGGAGATCCTGTTCTGCTTTTAACTTCAAATCTAGATGACTGATGATCTGAAGTTTACTGTTGCCACGGAAACAGTGATAATACATGAAAGAGACACTTTTTAAAGGTATTTTTAATTCATTCTGATTTAATTCTTTATCCTCTGTCTTTAGTTTGCAGTGTAATAACAGCCTACTGATATTTGTAATGCCATTATGGATTCCGAGTGATAATGTGGATTTTTTGCCCTTTTGTTATCTACTTGGTGCAAATATTTTAAACATTTAAGGTTGTTGAGGTTTTCAAATATTCCACCAAATGACTCTAAAAAGAGGGTTAATGATTGATAATCACTGCAAGAAAAGATGCTCGGTGCACTGATCCATTCCCTATGGGCCACAATTCATTTTTTTCTTCTAGATTTTCCTACTGGCTCTCAAACAACATCTTTCCTTGTATTTTGTCTCTTGTAGAAGACCAGTCTGAAAACCAGCAGTTAGACCGACCACGAGATTTTCTATGCTTGAACAATTCTGGTCTCTTGGCAAGTAAAACGAGGCAGGTTAATATCTCACACAGAACTCAACGGTCCTCATCTTTTTTTAGCCTTGCTGGTGGCTTGCGATCACCCCACTCTCCTATAATTCTAATAAATGCTCTCTGCAGTAATGAGGAAAATTCAGAGCTCCCCTGTGTTCTTTCATTTGCTGAGAAATCACAAAGCCAGTGCATCACACAAAGGTTTCTAGAGCTCCTCTGTGCCGGCGATGGCTAAATGGTGTTTTTGCTCTGCTGAACACTAATCCTTCTGTCAGATAAGGCACATTATAGCAGCGGTGTAGCTGGCCCGGTTCAATTTCAACAGACATTGAACCCATCTGAAGAAGACAGTTCTGCAAGGGACAACAGCTCGAAGCCGCAGCTGCATTTGTGCGTTTACAATAACGCTGGCCGTCCTTTTTCCAGCACGGCGGGACATTAATTGCTCTCGATGTTGAAAAACGGAGATGGATTCATTAACGTAACTTGCTGGCAGAACAAAAAGTCCTCAAAAAGCAGGTTTAATGCAGCTGCTGTTGCTCCACACCTGTCTGATGCAAAGCTAAATCTGATTCAATCACTCTTTATTATTTAACTCAGAGCAACAAAGTGGTTCATATTTCAACGAGAGACAGACATGAATCAGGAGATGGGGAATGAGTATTTAATGGATCGGACAGCACTTGGAACATTATATGAGCTGTTATCCTCTACATATGTATATTACATCTTATTGCAAAATGAAGGTTGCTCTGGTGAAACTCAATTGGAAGTCAACAGATCCGTCATTGGCTCTCCCACACTCAGACAGCTGCATGGAAATGAGAATCCAAGCAGATGCACTTTATTTCTGCGCGAGCATACTGGCATTGTTATTTTTCTCTCTCTGATAATGAGGAGCCGGACATTCGCAGCCCGAGGCAATGGGAAATTACAGTTAACTTAGAACTGGCTCACATATTGGATTCCACAATCATTGGTATTCTTAGTATACGTTAACAACATACATCAGTCATTTTACCATTATGGTTCCCAATAGAGTGTGTGTGGTGCCATTAGAATCAAACTTCCCAATCCTGTCTATTTAGTCGATCTTTCAAAGACACAACACCTGTCACATAAAGTAAGGAGGAATATTTAGAGTGGGAATGTCAAGGGAATAGATGGGGAGAGTTTAGAAGCTAAGAGTGAACGCGCCGCCTGTTCTCAGCATCACACGCGTAGTCATGCAGCTTCTACGCCCCTGCTTTATGCCAGCACTTCTATTTTGGTGTGTTTGTGCTCTGTGCTGTCTGATGTGCACGTCGTTATGGGAGGCAACGGTTCACACTAATGAGGGTTTGGAAAGTTTAATGTAAATACATGAATTCATTCATCTGTTTCTTTGCAGCGCAGTGGGCCTTATGGACCCGAGCTGTGTGTAGCGTAGTTCTTCCTCCCAAATTAAAGCGTTCTTTTTGGCGCTGGGCGCCGCACAGGTGAATAATATAAATTCCACTTAGTGAATTTAAGGATTTTAATCCTTTAAACAGTGAGTACTATCCCAACTTGTTGGTCAACTCTGCCTCAAAGGACAAATACTAAACAATGGATCAAATTCTATAGGTGAAGTTACCGGTGTTGAAACAAACAATGGTATACAACAGGTTCTAATAATAACTAAGTAGATATGAGTATGTGATCATAACCAGGAATTCAATCATGTGCTTCACTTACTGTGAAAGTGTCATGAGTTATGAGGACTTACAAAGGTTGTCTAAAACAAAATATGAAATATTCCCGAGTATGATTGATTTCATTTTGATTTCAGACGACATATAGAACGTCACCGACGACAAAGGTCGTGTCCGATGTCTTCCATAACCTCTGGATTATCATCCCCGTGCATCATAAATGATGTAAATTGTTGATATTGAATGTTAAGATCATTATTATCAGTTGCCATCCAGATCTACAGCTGACACACACCGGTTTGGATGCATCTCCTTTGGGCAACAGTGAGATTTTTCCACATATACGAACAACATCTCCCCCTGAGGAGCAACACAGTGGCTCTTCATGATGTTATAAGATAACCTCATAGAGGACCACACTTCAGACTCCTCAAGGACGAATCTTGCGATCGCAGCTTCCAGCATCAGACAACAGGCTGCTTGGACTCCCAGCAGAGACACACTTCTTTGTTGAAGTCACATTTATGGTCTGGATTTAGCTCAGCTGGTCCTTGGGAATATCTGGCCTGAATTTGAAAGCAGAATCAACATGGTCGCATAATCTCGGAGCCATTCTTAACGCAGAATCGGAAGGTGAAGATCCAACAAGACGGTGATGAATATATTCAGAAGCGTAAGACTGAAGGAAATGCCTATTGAAGTGTTACAAGAATGATAGATGTCGACAGAAGGAAGATAAAAGACAAATTCAATGCCTCAGTCCCGTGTTCACCGACGTAAACAACCTGGCCAGCCGTAATTTCCTCTCTGTAGCTTTTTACTCGTTCTCTCACGCACATAGATTCTGGACTAACTTAATAAGGTCTGCATAGAAATGTCCTAAAACGTAGTCAAAGCTGGAAACATGATGGAGGACAATATACCAATAATAATATTGTTTTGAAATGCCCCACAATACCAACGTAATATGTATAGATAGATAGAGATTTGGTTAAGATTACATTCCATTTAATAGTGCCGGTCAGCCAGTATGGACAATCTAGTACCAAGAGAAGTTCAAATCGAATTTGAAAAGTTGTTTAAAGCACAGTAGCAAAATAACCGTACAGCGCCTGTCTGTAACCTGTTACATGGGCTGTCCTGGCTTGTTCACTTTGAAAGAGACTATGCAAGTAACCCAGTTTCCTGGAGCGCCACAGTTTGAAGTTTTGGGCCTCTGACCAACGGTCTGCATTTGACAAGTTGGGAGAATGTGTTTTATTGTGGCACAGTAGCTAAATAGAGTGTTGTTGCTCGGAGGTTGTGCGTTGACCAGCAGAGCGAAGCAATAATATTGCACATGATGATTGTGATAAAACCCAATTTTTTCACACTTCAATTTCTGTACATTTTTTTGAAATAAGACATCTTGTGTTGGCTACTGAGCCTTCAAGGTCCTCGTTGAAATGACAATTACTCTGAAAAAGTTTGAGTTTTGTGAGTTCAGTGACACCTTTGTCATGGAAAAATAATAAATGGTTTAAATTACTCCTGTATAGTGTATGCAAATTGTGCACCGATCATGTTGAATTGTCTTTTTGATGCAATTTCCAATGGTTTCAAACGAAAGCTCTGCTTAATTCACCCTGTCACTCAGTCAGGAGTAAATTACACGTAATGGTAGGTTTCGGTTGAATGTTGTGAGTCATACTTACATCTACAATGGAAAATTGTATTTATTTTAGCAAAGTTTGCTGTAGATGTGTAGTCATGTTAAGTTTTCTTAATTGAATATCAGCCCACAGACCCAATTAAGTAAACTGTTATTTGTGTGCTGAATTTTGGAAAGAATGACAAGTTAACAATTTCTAAAGTTTGTACTGTATTGATCCAAGTGTCCCCTTGTTTCCTAATATCAACCAGAGAGACACAGAGACAATTTCATGAATGTGTTTCTTGCATGTTTGAATTGATAATGACGAGTTTGCCTTCCGATATTCATATGGTTGGAGTTTGTTATACCACCGCAAAGCTAATAAAAGTAAGCCGCAGAAACAACGAAGCAAGAGGAGAATTGAGTAGGTTTTTGGTTTAGTCAAAGCAGTAAATGAGAAAAAGAAAATTGATGACCCAGACAGATTGCTGAAAGGGGCAGGGAGATGTTAAGACAGAGGGGAAGCTACGAGACAAGAGATGGGTCTTATTAAATTTATTTGGACAGGAATAGTGTGCACCGGTTTCCGCGACAACGGATAAGCCTGCAGCTGTAGATAACGTCTTTGGTTGGGAACCGGTCTGCAGTGAAACAGCCGTCCCGTTCTTCACTCTTTCTCCCCCATAGGCAAGCCTTAAAACGGGCCTCGCTGTCAGCTCACTTTGACACATTCTGAAGAATATTCTCAAAGGTTAATTGCTGGGCTGCATCAGCGGTCCGACTCCAACAGGGACCTCCAGCATGACAGGAGGTGTGCGAAGAGAAGGTAAGCTGCTCAGGGATTCAACGAAATACCATACGACAAAGTCCACAGCAATCAATCCATGTTTGTGCGCAGATGTGTTTTTTTTTTAATTATGTGTCATTGATTGAAGAAAAATGGCAGAATCTGTATGTAAATGTGTGACAATAATCACAGTTCAGACATTGCAAGATGTCAAAATGATCCAATGACGTGCCACCTGTATAAATGTATTCCTCGGCAAAAAAAAAGATAATTAATGTGTAATTCCAATTGTGATGGTTTCTTTGACCTCTGTATGTGGATTTTGATAAAAGGCTTCAAGCCAACATGATTTTTTGATTAGGTTCTAATCCCACAGCCGGGCTCAATCGGGTTCTACAAGCTAAAAACATCACCGCATGAAATGAATCAGCCACCTACATCTCTATGAAAGGCGGTAAAGAAGTGTCAGCCATGCGTCCGGTATGCCAGTGTGTTAGAGCATCTTGTTTATTAGCAGCTGGTATTACCAGACAAATAGAATCCTTCAGTTTATCAGATAATTTGCAAATTTGGCCTCACCATACTTGGCTGTCTATCTGCGACGGGAAGAACCAAGACCTTCCGTCTTGTCAGTTCTAAAACCCTCGGCAGCTCTGCCATTTCCTCAAAGGCAAATAGTATGTGCATAACTTCATCGTAAACAGTGTAAAGTCTAAGCTAACTATTAACACATTCAGGACTGAAAAGCTTTAAATGCATCACCGTATAATGTGATACTCATCTACAATGATACCAACTAGAAAAAGGTGAAATGATTCCCTATTTGCAAATAAAGTATGCAATTTTACATTATCATGCTATTAGACGATCATGCAAATCCTTAAGAAAAAATCTTCCACAGACGACAAATATACGAGTTCAAAGAAAACAAAAATACACTGTTGGTTTTGTCAAATGCAACCCAGAGTTACCATCATTTAATGACTGCAGTCTTACCTATTGTGTGTTTCTGTGCAACTCGCCAACCCTGAGCATTGTAATTATTGACGGCGTGCAGGGTTGTCAGAGCATGGAAATGCCATGATTAGCTCTGACCTTACACCAGTCAGCTCCCTTCTCAGGCATATCAAAGTGCCTTAAGTATTACCGTCTCATTAGCGACACAGAAGACCCGGCTCTCCATTCTTCCATTTAAGCTGTTTATTTAACTCTAGGGACGAGCTGCAGCTCCTTCATTTTTACACCAGAGCTGCTTTTAAACAGATATTGGAAGGAATTGTGCATGTAATGAACAGGAAAAAACACTCAGTCAACTTCACATTTAAATTAATTTGCTAAAGATAGGTTAAGTCCCTGAAAGCCATATTACTGTTATTACCCTTTAGTTGAAGTAATATCAATGAGTCGCAAAATGTCCAGCAGTGTAAGGACAATAGTGTGAGACTCGCCTCTTTCTTCAGCTTCTCTCAAGGAACAAGCTATTTTCAGAATTCATAGCTTAATGTAGAAACACTAGGAATTTAAAATCGTGCTGCTGACCTTTCTAACTAGGGAGAGCTATACTGCAAAGGTGTTTCATGACTCACCAAGATCATCTGTACTGTGGGACTCTGCTCCTGACTTTCTAAAGTACCACAGCTCGCCAGCCTAAATGTTCAGGGTATATAAGACCCGGGAACATTTCCACAGACACATTTTAGAGCGGCCAGTGGCAATGTGTCCCATCCTTTGTAGTCGTTGGTGAACAGGCGGCTCTATCTCTATCTCCACAATGTCTTTATCCACATGAAATAATAATGTCACTACTGCTGCACGCTAGAAATATCCAGACAGATTGAGCAGCTCTAACTATGCTACAAAGCAACAGGGGGAAAAGAATAATCCAGACTACTGAATGCTTTTGGTGGACAGTGGAACAAGTTTTATGAAAACAGTCGTGCTTGGCAGTGTGTGTGTTTGTGTGTGTGTGTGTGTGTGTGTGTGTGTGTGTGTGTGTGTGTGTGTGTGTTACAGTATATCCCTTTAAAGTAGGAGTAGATTATAAATCATACAACTGCGAAATAATCTTGGTGTCAGCAATTTCCAGCCATTAGAAGGCCTTCGACTCTTCAATAATAGATAAGGCCTAATGGGTTCTTCGCTGCCGCTTCAGGCTGTGTTTGACATGGTGTGAGATTATCAATATAAAAAATTGCTCAAGAAATGGGTCACATGGTTAACAACTAATGAAAATGTCCCCTTGTTTTCTGGTATCCGTGGGACCATACCTGTCTGTTTGTTTTCAACATGTGTCAATCATTTTTCCAAAGAGCTAAGTTTTTTTTAAAACATAGGATCTGCTTCCGGTGCGCTCTTTAGTGCTCGTTTCAGCTTGAAGCTCTTTTAGTCCCCCAGATATAAAGAGTAAATCTTTGATTAATTGGTTTTGAAAACAGAAAGAGTGGAATTTACCAATCCTGTCCATGACAGTCAGCGGCATATTTGAGCCATTTTGAAAGGACCGACCATTGAGTACAGACACAGATGACGTTCCAGGATCCCACTGTACTTTCCCGTGT
Organism: Gasterosteus aculeatus; assembly: GCF_964276395.1. Lineage (NCBI taxonomy): Eukaryota > Metazoa > Chordata > Actinopteri > Perciformes > Gasterosteidae > Gasterosteus > Gasterosteus aculeatus. The sequence continues at coordinate 11,658,809 of NC_135707.1, read as the reverse complement.
TGCAGAAGCGCAGCACATGCTCTGATTTACTGTAAATAGCTCGCTCATGCATATCTAAACAATGTGTTGACCTCTTAGAGATTGAAATGAGAGCTGATTCCTGGTGCCCTTCCCTCTCGTGAGATCCAGTTGTATGAACAGTTGCGGCATACAGACATGCATATCAGTTTACTTTCATGCATCCTCTGCAAAGCGGACATTTTGACATCCACATAGGTGTTACCAATGGCAACACCCTCCTCTGACTCGGACAGTTATGCAGCTAATGGGTATGCATTGATTGGGTTGAATTTTAATTTTCCTACTGCGACACGTAAAACTTTTTTTGGGCCTTGGACCAGCGTCCTGGGACCTGGCCCTAAACCCTCGTTTAAGTTTTTTCTTGTATACAAAAGCACAACCATGAAAGATTTTATTTAGCTATGAGTGGATTTTTTTGGCAGAGATCAAATGAAATACTAATAGTCACTGAACATTTTAGTGATGGTAATAACGTTATGCTACTTGTCAGATATGTTAATTAACCACATTTTAGTGGATACAGTTAGTATTACACAATGCTAAATGAGTATGATGTATATTTATTATGTAATTGTAATTTATAGGACACAGGGTTGCCCATGTGACCCCTGTGAATGCATGAACACATGTAGTTTTTGTTTAGATAATTGTAGATTGCCTAAAACTGAAAATTTGGTTGTGGTTCAGCAGAAGGAACTTTTTTGACAGAACCAAGACCTTACAAATTCACTTGATGTATGACAGCTTACACTGTTTAAAGATTTTTTTTATTTTACTTTTTGCTGCAAAAGACGAGTTTGGTGCTTGATTCATTTCACTGCTTGGGCCTTCGGTCTGTGTGTACATTTGATAAGGCAGGTGATTGTTAAACATGGCTGACATTAGTCAGGCGGTGTGCATTGAGATTGCGCTGAGGCAGTATAAACAGATCCTGTTAATTGGTCCCCCTCCCTGTGTCTGCTGTGCAATGAGGCAGAGAGAGAGACACAGACCCCCCCATCCTCCCGAACACGGCTGCAAGAAAGTTAGAAGCAGACTACTGAGGAGTGTCTTTCCTGATAACATCTCACAATGCAGTACAAACAATGGGAGTAGTTATGGTAGTAGCAGTAAAGCACCCGGTTATTACTTTTATTGCTTCGATAGTGATACTGATACTACTGATTACTGGGAACATATGGGGCGTTACTATATTAATACATCCTCAGGTAATTATTAGCTAATGTATATTTGTGAATGGATACATTCTTCATTCGGATATGGATATGGAAATGGGTAATTTCTTAATTTTTTGTTTAATGATTTGTATGATTGGAATATACTTTTTGAGTATATTAGGATCAGCAATACAAGAGCTCTTCATAACTATGCTACACAAGCAGGTTAAGCTAGTTTTATTAAATAGTGAAATAGTTCAATCAGACAAAATGTATTTAAGGATATGATCAAAAACATTAGAAACCTAATGTCTCTGTCACTGGTTTGTAAAGGGAAAACTCAAAAGAAAGAAGTCAGGAACTTTTAAACCTTCTCCACTTACCAGTTTCTTTCTGTTGGAAAAACTGCAGTAATGTCATATCAAGGAAGCTAGTTTAGACAAAACAAGACTATGTATGTATCGTTTGTACAATAAGTTGGGTGTATGACATGTCAGCTGAGGGAAGATGACCGCTCAGGAAATGAAATCTGTGTGACGCGTGTGTCCGGTGTCCAGGAGGCCACTCCGTGCCTCATAAGGATTAGATGGAAAAAGAACATGACAGTCCTTGTACCATGAGATCATTGTGCATGCACAAAACCTCCCTGTACCATCATACCTCATCCCAGTATATATGTGGTGGCTGGAAAAGAAGACATTTGAGCAGGCTTGGTGCATGACTTGTATGTGTGTCAACTCTGTTTGCAAACATTAAATGTCCTGTTTTTGTTGATTTTACACCAGTGTTGGGTATTGATTTTTCTAACACTTTCCTTTGTGACAATCTGCTGGGCTCAAAACTTATTCAGAATTGATCTCCAGCACCAATTTAAGGAACAAAGCAAATCAACTTGCTGCACTCAATTTAATTATAAAACAAGTTTTCTACACAACACAATGCTTAACACATCAACTGCATTTACACCATTAAATATTTTTGATCAAACAATTCCTGTAGTTTTTAACCTGCAGCTGTCTGCCACCTTGTTGTCATGGCACACATATTTAATTGCGTTGGCTGTCTGTTTATACATCTGTAGCAGTCACACGGTGTGAACTGAGAGTGCTCATTTCTACAGCTCATACTGTATGCGTTAGTGTGAATGTAAACATCAATGTTGACTGCTGTCAGTGGCGGTTGAAATGTGTTGTGACAACCTTTCTCAATTTGTGATGCTTTTCAGACACATCAGATTCTGCAAAAAAACTCTCAGTGCTACTTGTGATCATCACTGGGAAGTTGACATGAAAAAGTCTTCCCCAGTTGGCAGCTCGTGTGAGAATATACGATACGACATCAACAGGATTTCTGTCCCAATTAGAATAATACCATACATCCTGCGGTTATCACGAAGGTAACAGAACATACGGAACGTTATGACTAATTATCAAACACAGGATGAGGTCAGGCTACATTGCAAAGTGCGTTCAACTGCATAGTGCTTTGTGTTTAGTGCCAATTAGCACTTATTGGCATGCTAAGGCGGTAAACATGGCAAAGCATGTTAGCATGTCTGTAATAGGATTCATCACACTTGTGCCCAAGTAGACTTTTTTTGCCCTTATTTTCTATAGTTTACTGTAGAAACTTTCTAAAAAAGATCAATTTTTATAATCCACTTAATACCACGTTCTTTGGTGTTGGTTGAGACAGACTTGTAATTATTGGCTGCTTACCAGAAATACATAATAACTTTTCACCCAGACCTTAATCCCAGATCAACGTAGAAATAATTTGTTGAGGGGGAAAACTCATAGACCTGAATGTGCCGATTATTATATCCATGGGTCATCTGTGCAAGAGTGGGAGGAAATGTACGGCATAAATTCTTAGAGTAGAAACATATTGAAAATATTGAAAGGAGGGAAAACTAGAAGCTTCAATCACGCATGGCCAAGTATACGGTCTCTGTGGACCATCAGCCAACAGCTGAGCGTGTCTGATAAGAAGTGAGCCAAGACACAGCAGCAGAAAGAGGTACGAAGAGGGATCGCAGACAAGGAGGGAGGAGGCTTTCTGTGGAGAACTTTGATTATCACGCAATTTTGTTCTTTCAATGCCCAAAGGACACATCCGCTGAAAATGGGGTTCAAATTAGTTTGAGATGCCTTCTTAGTTCAATTAACTAAATTGAGAGGAAAATATGTTCTCTGACCGCTCGCTAGGGAGGATGTGCTGCTAAAAACATCAAAATTAGACTGTCATCAAAATTATTCTAATGGAGAAATAGAAGGTGAAACAAGAGGCAGAGAGGGTGTATGTACTGTAAATATGTGGATACCATAAAAGGTATGATCATATTTGCAAATTGCAATTCTTGGCACGTATTGGCTTTTGGTGCAACGTCCATGCCTTTTTCTATCGTTGTAGGTTCGGTCCTTTTGCTTGCTGATACCGCCCCTGTACTCGAATTATAATTATATGAATATAATTAATGATATATAATATTATAAATATTCTGTAATTCAGAGGACAACTCAATTGTTTATGGATTTTGTGGTTTAACAAAATGAAATGTTGTTGTTTCAGTCTGTTAGGTCAGAAAATAAACAACGTCCAGAAAGTGGAACCACAGGCTTTCAATATGACTCTGGAGATTAGAATTAGAACTAATTATGAAGGTGCTCTTTGTTCACTCCCAATCTTCACCTAAAACACTTTGGAGAGGTTCTCTTCGTGTTCACCCCAATGCCTGCACGGCAACAAACGGAGGCGTTTCTATTTTTATTGACCAAGTGAATTGTTAAATTCAGCCCATAAAAGGGTAAAACATTTCGGTCGGTGAAATTGAATATTTTTTTTCCCAATGGAAAGACGTGTGAGCATAGGTGGCTCACATTACTCTAAAAATAGAAACAATATCTTTAATAAAAGACACATTCAGCTGGTTTAAAACAGCCCTTCTCTTGTTGAGCAGTGGGCCCGGTGAGTGTTAATGAATGTTCAAACGTGTCTCTAACCTCTCAGTCTTTTCAAACACAGTAAAACTAAAAAAGGGACCTATACACATTCAACATCAATGCTCATCAACCATGACCACATTGTTTTTATTATTCAGGGTTTTAATGTGATCACAAAGACATAACCAGCTTTGGAAGTGCAGACACAACCTCCTTCATTGTTTGCTGTATCATTTGTGAATGGGAAGCAGTGCAAAGCTCTGCGTGCGACACTTTGAATTCTTCAACAAATAAGTGTTCTTTCATCAACAGCCCTAATCTGCAATTTGCAGTAAATCGTCTGCTTTGGGTGTGCAGTTTGTTCAGATTAAGTTCAAGTGATTTTTTCAGATTGTCACACTTCCCAAGTAAGGCACTTAAACATTGATTTTTTAGCTTGTTCAAAAACGCTAGCTAAATATTACATACGTATATAATACATCTTTTGTTCAATTTTTAATGTTTACGTCGTAACATGCCATGATCTGACTTGGCTTGGAGGTGTGTTTTGAATTTCAGGCTGGGTGAGCAGGTTTCCCCCGGTTACCTGGGCGGAGTCTGGTGTGCATCTACCTACACCTGTTGTGCATCTACCATCATCAGGAACCCTTCTTAAGGAGCACCAGTCTTCGCCCTCCTTGTAGTAACTTGGTAAGCTCTCACCAGAGTTTTGATTAACAAAGAGTTTTTGTGCACCTACCTTGTCTCCTTGTTCCAGCCTCGTCCCAGCCTTGTTCCTCCCGAGGATTCCCTGGCTTCCTTTCTCATCTCACCCGGCGCAACTCTGGAAAACTCCCTCCAGCCAGTCAAGTCGCCACCTCTCCCACCAGTGTGGTTTCCATCACATTGCTCCTGCCGCCCGGACCCTTATGCTCACCTGTTTTCTCAAGTGTTCCCCCGGCCGCGGATTCAGCGCTGCTTATCGAAATCCCACTTCTGCCGAAATAAAATCCTTTTTTATTTCATCCACTGAATCCTGCTGTTGAGTCCTACCTTTGTTTTGGCTGTCACCCCGTGACATAAAATAGTTTTTAGGAAATATGATTTTTACTTTTTAATGATTGGATAAGATGGTCAAAAATCCCTCATATCCACACAGTAAATAAAAAGCTTTGTTTAGTTTGGTCCAGAGTAAAGACTGGAAACATAAAAAGTTAGCCTGCTTTTGCACATAAAATTGTAAAATGAATAAATTCTTCTGATTCTTAATTGAACACATAACTTGAAACAAATCAACCAATTTCAACGTTATAATGTTATTAAGTTACATATAGAAATCTTGGATCCAGGAAAATCTTGGCTAGAGTTCCATTGGACGAAATAGGGAATTAAAAGGGCCCGAAGACTAATATGTATTTAATTTATGTTGGACTGTACATCCCAGTTAGTAACGTCTAAAGCCTTTTCCCATGACATGTATTGTTCTTCACACAGTGAAATCTGGCCAGATGACGGCACTCTTGTAGACATTGAAATATTATGCCATCTGGCTTAATAGCGATATTAAAATGTGTAATATATATATATATATATATATTTTTTTTTTTTACCATATTTTAAATAATGGCTCAACGGCAACACATCCAATTACAAACAATTAGCTTTAAAGTGATTGGCCTCATAGATTGGATCTAATGCAATCCGTATTATGATGATGCGTGGATATATCCATAAATCAGTTTTGACAATGTATTCATATGTATTTCTGGGATCTATGGTCGTTCAAACCATGTTCCTAATCTGTAAAAGACACTATAAATGTATATCCTAAAAAACTGGAGAAACAAGTAAATGTTTTCTGAGGTGTTTCTTGTTTAAATCATATGTGACAGCAGGTACAGTGTTTGCCTTTGCAACTGGTACCACATGAGGGGAAGCACTGTTAAAATGCTGAATGATACAAGGATTGATTCGCTCTCACCGATTCCACCCATGGAGAATTCCTATATGGAGTTTTCAGTGAATTAATTAAACCCACAGATGTTTCAGCATCTGGTTGATCCTTTCGGCATTTGTCAAGGCAGGAAACATCACCAAGGGGGGGACTCGACATGATCTTTCCCCCTATTTTTGCTTGCACAATTAGGCAATTGAAAGGTCTGTTGCTTAGAACTACACAAGCAAGATAAGCCAATCACGTGCTCAGTAGTAAACTTTTACATAGTCATTATTAAATATTATATATATAAAAATACAATTGTCCTCTAATGCAACAGATAAACCTTTTCTACAGTTAAGGCTGCATTTTGATACAAGTAGAGACAGATCAACATGCATTAAGGCAAAATAATGTCAATGGTAAGTTCAGTATCTACCTATCGCCCTTTCATCTGCGTTTGGGAGCAGTGAAATCTGTGACAGTTTCCCAAACTATGACTTCTATTTCAAAATGTTCTTTTTTGTCCACATTTTTCCAATTATGCTTAAACTGCAAATTCAGTGGGGAAAAAAAAGGAGTGCAAAAACTTGGCTTTTACCCTGAAATATCTGCCACTGAAGCTAATCTGCGTCATTTCCCCCAACTGTCCCAGACAACTCTGCAGTAGATGCATGGTATTAATCTATTGGAAGGAACGGTGCAGTATGAGTTAAAGCTTGTCTTTAGTAAGGCCTATTACGGCATGTGCTTTTTTTTCTCCCAGTCATAAGAGAGCAACTCATCCCCGGTGATTTCAGGTCTTTATTGGACTCCTCAGTACATTGATACAATAATAAAACGCATACAAACAACATAGACACAAGTACTTAAGCCTAGAAATAATTAATGACCGCAGGCCGAGTTATTACCACGACCTGACAAATGATGCTAGCGGCATTCTCTGCTCTGATACGTAATACCAAGGTCCCTCCTTTCGCTTGTGCCCAGCGGTTCTGAGGCCCAACAGAGAACTCTTGTGTATTGATGAACTGCTGTGTTTGTTCACTGGGCGAACTGTAATCTACTGCAGCAAATCCCCATTGGAAGCGAGCCAGCGTGCTTGGTCAAAGTCTCCCTTACTCCATCTCTGTTGGCGGTGCTTTGACGACCGACTGACTATCTTAGTGACAACAGAAGACATTAATAGAGTTTGTATGTAGCGATTCACTGACTTCATCTGCCATTGGGAGTGATCAGATTTTGCCTATAATGAAGCAAGTTCTCAAGGAAGTGAGTCTTGATCAGTCAATGTAGATACGTTCAATAACACATGTACACGGGATATATGTGTTATTTAAATAACTCTCTATGCATGAAAAGTCACCAAACGCAACAGCAATTTATGTCAAAGCATAGAAGGCGTAGAGGAGGTTTCTCACCATCTGTCAAGCGACTAAAGATTTGAATCTCCTTGAACATTGATGGAGAAAATCGATTAGGTAACTTTACAGTGATTATTGTGTTAATTATGTCTTCTTATCACTCACATCACATCTCCTACCTCAAGTGCCTTAACCTTTGCCAACAAAAAGAAGACATTAAATGACTAGCAATGCCCACCACAGTATGTTCACATGACAGTATTGCAGTGTGCTATTCCACCCATGTTACATTACATTACGTTACATGTCATTTAGCTGGCGCTTTAATCCAAAGCGACTTACAATAAGTGCATACAACCATAGGGATACAAACTCAGAAGAACAAGAAACAAGAAAGTGTGATTTCATCAAATAAGCCAATTTACCATTTTCTAAAGATAAGTGCCGTTACAAGTACAATTTAAGTGCTACAATGTGTTAGTCTTTTAGTCGAGGTAGAGTGTGTCTTTAGTTTGCGGTGGAAGATGTGAAGGCTCTCTGTGGTCCTGGTTCCACCATTTTGGAGCAAGGACAGAGTCGTGATCTAGTCGAGTGTTTTGCTCTCAGTGAGGGAGGAACACCTATGGCAACAATTGCCATCTGAAACATCGGATTTCTGATCATTAAAAGCCTTCAAAATATTTCTTTCCACAATGAAAATGATGGTTTTCAAAGCACCACTTGATGATCCACGACTGAAGTCATGTCAGTCAAATTGGACCCCGTCTGATCATGTGGTGAAGTATAAACTATACTGTTCCTTTGGAAACAGTATTCTATGACTTTAACTTTTTTTTAAATATTTTCCTTCTTTTGTGAGCAACACAATAAGGAAATGTGAATGCTATTCCGATCTAGCATCTGTTTGGCTGCTTAGCTTCCTTGTTCCTAGTTTCAAACAGCATTTTTTCACTGTAAACAAATGAGAACATTTTTGCTGAGGACTATCTGTGTGTGGCAAACACATTCTTGTTTGGACATGTTGGTGAAGTGTCAACATCCCCCAATTGAAAAAACCCAACAATGCACTCACAATGTTAGACTGAACTCTAATGAATTTAGTCAGTTCATTGTTGCCTTTGGAAGGCTTGTACAGCCCCATGAACACAACATGGCGTGTTGAAATCCAAAACTCTACATGGCACACGTGCCACTAAACTCTGATTGGATAATCCCAATCTGTGGGAAGGCTCAATCTGTCAATTAGCTAAAAGAGGTAAACACTGAAATATAACAACAAATGACACCATCAGTGTCACTTGTTCTACCAGCATTAGATTGGTCTTACCAGGTTGATTAATATAAATAACATGACCCAATAAGCGGTACTAAGGATGTAGAACTCATTGTGTAGCGGATCGATTTTCAGAGCCAGACCTGAAACATTTGCCATGTGTGTCACTGATTATCTTGCGTCGCTATGTAATTAAACTGAAGCTAAACAAAATGTGAGTGTTGTAATTATTTTAAGTGTCTCTTTTGTTTGAGAATGGTTGTTTATTTTTGTGGCAGCCCAGTAAACAAACACATAAAACAAATCTGAGTAGACAAATTACATGGTTTTCACCAGAACTCCTTTCCCTCCGGCATCAGTAAAAATCTGTGAGGGAAACCTGGACTTGTGCAGTGTAATGTAATCGCCGCAATCACATTTAGCTGCATTGTGTTTTTTGGTGTGTTCAGCAAAATGACTTTGCACAGCCATCTGTTTGTTCTTTGTCTGTCTTTCTCTCTTTCCTACTTATGAGGGATAGTGAATAACAAAGCCAAAATGTGCACTGGCTAAAATACAACACACAATTTGTGTGAAAAGAGAAGGCTGATTATGTTTGTGACTGTGAGATGCTCGGAGACTTTTTTCCTTTTTAATGTTTGTTTGTGATCTCTCTATTTTCAGGAATAACAAGTTGGGAGGGTGTTACCAGCAGAAGGGAAGTTAAAGGGCAGTTTTCTCAAAAGAATACCTGAACCAACCACAACATGTTTTTTCAAAAGTAAAGAAAGAACAAATATGTGATGGTAATGCGTGGATTAAGCCCTAGTTTGTGATTAAGGATTTATTACTAACTAGGATATAGAAAAAAGAATACACAAATCATGAACACAAAGTACAAACAGAAGTCAAATGACTCTATTCAGCTGAAAAGGGACAGATGGTTAAGAGGAGCAGGAAGACTGGAAGCTTTAATACACATCAGAGATGTTTGTATTGTCCAATCAGAAGACACCCTGCTCAAGGAATTTGACCAGGAACCAGGCGCTGTAGGTCACTGAGTTAATGACAGACTAGCAGACTAACAGTGTGCATTCGATTAACTTTCCCCCAACAAAATGCAATTCATGCACAAACACAGACTTGTTTTGTCACCTATGAGGCTGAATTAGTTAAGGATGTTTCTTAGTGTTTACAAAATTAACTTTTCTTTTGGGATGTTTGTGTTATTTTTTCTTTTAAATTTAACCTTTCATAAATTTCATTTTTTCATTTTCATCATGAATATAGTCCTAAAGCTGAATCGAGATTTTAAAAGGCACCACAGGAATCCGTTTATTCAAAGAATATTATTTCTCATTCAGAGAACTCTCTAACACAGATAATAGAGACAGAGATCTTTTGAGTGACTCAACCTTTGTTGGAAGTCAGCAAATGAATCAGCCGCTAATCACGACCTATTGTAAACCAGTGGAAAGCGGCCCTTATTTCACTGACAGTTGTTCATTATCCTCACAAATAAGTATGTTCTGTTCTCTGTGTGCAGACATATTAAATTACTGTGCAGGATTTACATGCTCGTACCTCCTGGCTGAAAATATTGTCTGTGTGTGTGTGTGTGTTTGTCATTTACTGATCATTTACAGTGGATGCTGTAGAAACATAATGATTGCATGTGCAAGCGAGGTAATATTATCTCGATAGTCGAAAAGACCAGACATTGTTACTTGGTGGGGTAAGTGTAAGCCAGCAATTGAATAGAGGTCCATTATTGGCAGTGGAGGATTTCTGATGATGTTTGTGAAAGGTATAATAACTCAGAAATTGAAAAGGCTGCGGGTTCAACGCAGAGTGCTCTCCACCAGATCCAGTTGTTTATGTAAAGCACTCTAACAACGATAGAAAATCGGCTAATGGTGTCTTACTTTGGAGAGAGCGGAGGTTGAAAGAAGGAAAAGAGGCATGTGCTTCAGTTGGCAAGATATGATGCAATACAAATATCCTCCAGCCTAGCTTCATACCATTGTACCAAAACAATGTGAGGTCGTCGTGGCGCAGGGGTTAGAGAAGGTGTGCTGGGAAGCACAAGGATGGTTCGAGTCCAGGCTGCCCCATGTTCCATGTCGAAGTGTCCCTGAGCAAGACACCTAACCCCTAATTGCTCCCCAGGCAAAAATGTGAAAAAGCCATGGGTTTAAAGTGTAATGTAAGTTGCTTTGGATAAAAGCGTCTGCCAAATGACCTGTAATGTAATAAAAACAAATCAAAGTGAGACCTGTCACGAGCCCATTCCACACTTTTCTCCAGAGTGCAGAGGAGAGTTCATCATGGCATTTGGTACCTTGCTAATACTTTTCTGCTTTCTACTCAACAACTTAGATTAATTTTCAACTCTGCATCTAAAATGTTGGGTTTTCTGCTAAAAAACAAAATAAAATAAAAACTAAAAAAACTGGGCCCTCTGAGCAGCTCACCTAAGACACCGAATATATATCTTCCTTGTTTATGACGTAACGGCAGTAAAAGGACATGTGACCCCTCGTCACAGGTGTGTTCAATGGGGACACTTCTTCTGGGCATTGGAGCAGCTCTTTGTAGTGTTTTTCCCCCTTGAACCACATATTTGCCTCACAGAGTCACCTCTACGGAATGTAGAAACTACATTTTTATTTCGGGTTGATTCAAAACACATTTCTACATTGAACTCGGAGAAACTAATTCTTATGGTAAAAGTGTATGGAGGGAAGGGTGGAACGTGTGCATTCAGTATCTTGAGTTGAGCATAAATCCTCCCTTCTCTTTACAAACATTCATTACATTATCAGACATTTCAAACCCGTCAGGCATTGTGATTATGCCTCACAGGGATTCACGGCACGTTGTGTGAGCCAGGTTCTTTTTTTTCTCTCCCGCACGGAATATGGATGGCTGTAAATTTTCACTTGACCACCAACACGTAGATACTGAATACTGACAGCACACACGCACTTGATTAAAAATAATGTTTAAAGACAGGAGATATGCTCATAAATATTCACACATCCTCTCAGTCAAACAGTGTTATTGAGTGGGACACAGAGAAGCATGAATAAATGTGGATATGGGTGAGTGTGTCCGAGGCCACACAGAGCGCTAAATGCAGAGAACAGTTTGACATCCCTCCATCTCTGGTCAGGGTACTACATAGAGGTCAGACAGCGAGAAACGTATTGGTGCGAGGCATATTCATGGTCTGTTTGTTGTTGCATTTCTGCATCTTAACCTTTGCTGCTTGGAGAGATTACACTTTTAAACATCATCGTTCTGCCGTTTTGCAGCAATGATTTCAATCTGTAAGTTTATTTTTGGCAATGGTTTGAATGAGAAAGCCGACAAAGACAGCTCATTTAACGGACGCTATGTGAGTATAGTCATTTTTTGGGCCTGTATCTAACAATTTATCTAGAAAAAATATATTATTTAACCCTTGAAACAGCTGTCCCTGAAACACAAAGTGGAAGGCACTCTGGCATGAAGAGGGTGCACATAATACATACACATGTGTAGAGGAACCCCATATGCTTACTCAAGTTTCCTTATTTTCTGTGCCAACAAAGTACGGGTCCCTTTTCACGCCATGGCTCAGTGTCTCTGGGAACGTAATTTGAAAATGTTCTAACCATCAACCTCATAAGGAAGAGGAGAGGAAGAACTCATCTTTGCATTAAAGCAATAAATAATCATTGAACATGGAATGCAGATCAACATGAGTGAGACATTGGCTCTTGATTAGGTTTGTCATCTCATCTAATGTAGCATTGAGTATGTTGTCAAAGTACTTGCAGACCAGCAGCCCTGCTGCACTGAGCCACATAACACAGTAAAAAATTGGGCAGAGTTCCTTCTGAGCAGACAGCCAACCACCAAAGGCTTTTGAGCTTTATCGTAAAATACAATATCCCTAAAATGTAAAAGTTTTCAACTTTCACAACTAAATTCATCCACTGTTAATATATCAGCATTACAATTAGGTTTTTTTTAGCAATCAAATGGATAGTTTTCCTATTTTGTTCCACTCATTATTACTTAACCCGATATTGAAAAAAAAACATGAAAGATTTACAAAGCCTACAAATTGTGGTTTTCAGTTAATAAATGTTTTGTTGTCAAGGCTGAAGCATATTAGCATCATTCATAATGATGGTTAGCAGTAATGCCAAACTCAATATTTTCTAAAGAGCTTCAGGAGGCTTATTTCTTACCCAGCAAAATAAACGTTGCATTCTCCACAGTGCACAAGTACCTCGTTGCTCGCGCACGGTGGAAGTGCTGATTCCAAAGATCAAATTAAGATGTCCAGTTAGCGATGTTAAGAGCACGCCTATGGTGAGTGCACGGGTGCATTAGTGTGCAACATAGGGTCATCCAAACATATTACGTTTAAATAGAGAGCAAAGCCTTCATTGCCCAACTTTCAAAGTCAATAGACGGCTGTTTTAGAAAATGTCAGCAAACGTGTTCACATTATAGCTTGTTTACAAACTAATGCCCCGTGTAGATCACTGTGATATGTGTTATGTTAATCAATGCAGACGCTGGACCAGCAGTGCAACAATAACTGCAAATGCCAGAGAAAGGCAAGCTACTTCCCCAGTGTAACGCTACGTGACGCTTGCGGTAGCTTCATATTTATGAAGGAAATAGGATTATTCTCCCATTAGCGTAACCCTCAATATCATATAACCAAAATGACAGTGTAACATAGGCTGACTCATAAGATTATGATATTTCACCAATTGTGTTGTACTTTTCATTATTGGCTTCTGGAGCTACATATAAAGAAAAGCTAGCTGTTATAAAAAGTTTGCTCACAGTATTGAATATATAAAAATGCTACTACGTGATCGTGGATCCGTTTTTGCATTTACACTGAGTTATCAAGGCTTTGGTGTTGTTTTAAGTGTTTTAAGATAATGAAAAATTATGCAAAATGGTTACCCTGGAAGAACCTCTGTGACAGTTGAATGTTTATTGTTGGGGGAAATTGAGATACTTTTGATTTCTCACGAAATACGACGCTATCCACTAATTTCCACCACATTCAACAAAGCACATTGCTCTAAAAGCTGTCGTAACAATTTTGCAGCTTTTATGCTTGAAATGAAAACCTCCTAAATGAAAATATTCCAACACAGCCATGAAGTCTTTGATAGCAGCTAAATTATACATAAGTGCTATAGTTCAAAGAGTTAGACGTTCAGTATCATAGCGTGACATCCAGCCCTCCCTCTTCTCAGCAGCGGGGTTATGGTTATAATGGTGTCCTGGATGGATTTGGGGTCTTTATGTGTGATATAATTCCCTCCACACCAAGCAGAGGACAAAGCTTTGACACCAGAAAAAATTACAGGGGATGTCTCTCTCTAACGTGCTCTTACCACCTGACCACTCTGACATTTCCATAATAGGTTATCTCAAAAGAATGTCTTTTCAGTCAGCTGCGCTCCAGAGCACACTTTAGCCCAAATGACTGTAACTCTATTTCCTGTCAGCTCCATTTGTCAATGAGAAATATGAACTTTGTTTCTGTCAAAAATAGAAGAAAACTAGTTTTTTCTTCTTCTAGTCAATATATATCTACAGCGTCATTTTGCATTAGCGTTCATTTTGCATTAAGGAACAGAGTAAGCATATGGTTTAGTAATCCAGGTATTTGAAAATCTTCAAATAGTCCATACTTAAAAAGGACTTGGAACACCTGGGTACTCAACAACCGAATAGAGCACACTGCTTGAGGATGAGGAAGCCGGGATTAAACAGATGGGTGGCCTATCCTCCCACACCATCCAAAGCAGATGGTGCAGCAATATCGACTGAAGGACTTCAACTTGAGTCCAGGTGGGAACCAAACGGGCTGAGTTTCATGCGATTCCTTTTTTTCCTGTTTCCAAGGCTCTTTGTAACATAACCGTGCTTTGATGTTTAGAGATTTGCTTTAGAGTCTCAGTATCACTGTTTTTAATGATGCTTTAGTCAAAAGACTAATGGCTTTTATCCTACAGGGTTTAAAAGAGCAGTTTCGATAAAACGGGAAGATCAATGGTTTTTAACATTGTTGCTTTTGCTGTTAATCTCCTTCAGGACGGGTATAATTGGCACAGTCATAACAAGGGTTGTTTATGTCTTTGGTGAAGGGTAATATACCAGCCGTAGTTGGAGATCTAACCCTTTTTAATTATCTCTCCATTTGTAAAGCCCTGGTCCCAATCCCTGTATGATACTGTCAGCCAAAGTGTTGAACTCTATGAAGATGGAGCAAGGTTGAATGCATTTTATTGCCAGATTGTAATATGCTAAATTAAATCTTGTGTGAAAGTAAAATAAAACAGAACGCAACTCCTGAGTCATAATTAATTTGAAATTGATTACAACCACCAGAAAACCTACAGCGTATAGAAAATAAGCTTCAGTAAGCTTAAATACTTGCAGACGTTTTATTATGTTATGCAAAATTATAATAACATGTTGGCTTTCAATTGACATCATCCATCTATTATTCTGTGGATTTTTCGGCTACTGCATATATCCAAGATACAATTTCTTAGTACTCCAAGGCGTTCCCTCACCTAGTATCTCCCCACCTAGTCCTGGAGCTCCTCCCTCACTCGCTGCTTTGCCTCCTTCGCGGCAGAGGCTGTCGCCCTTCCAGCCTGTCGGTACACTGCAATTGCCTCCGGAGTCCCACCGGATATCATAACCCGGAAGGCCTCCTTCTTCAGTCGGACGGCTTCCCTGACCGCCAGTGTCCACCACGGGGTTTGAGGATTACCGCCCCTTGATGCAACAAAAGACCTTGAGGCCACAACTCACTGGAACAATAATGGAAGTTCTGAACATACACCACCCTGGTTCAATGTCCCCTACCTCCACAGGTATGTGAGAGAAGCTCCGCCGTAGGTGTGAGTTGAAAATCTTTTGGACCAGTGCCTCCACCAGATGTTCCCATATCACCCGCACTACACGCTTGGGTTTACCAGGTCTGTCCCTAGTCTTCCCCCATCCTCTGACCCAGCTCTGCCCCTCTCTTTACCCGAGTGTCCAGAACATGCGGCCTCAGATCAGACGATACAATTACAAAATCGCTGATCGATCTTTGGCCTACAGTGCTTATGAATGATGTTCGAACATGGTGTTTGTTATAGACAATCCGTGACTGTCCAATAACAAACGGCCGCTCGGGTTCAGATCAGGGAGGCCGTTCCTCCCAATTACGCTTCTCCAGGTATCTAAATCGTCGCCCACGTGCGCGATGAAATCTCCCAGTAGGACTAAGGAGTCCCCTACTGGAGCCCGATGCAGGACTCCATTCAGGATCTCCAAAAGACTTGGGACTTGTGAGTATCCCCACACCCGAGTGCAGTTTCAGAGCCCCACCAGATCCAACTGATAACGCTCCACGTCTCGCACAAGCTCCGACTCCTTACAGAGAGGTCACGTTCCACGTCCCCAGAGCCAGCATCTGCCGCCCAGGTCTGTTCCGTCTAGACCCCCCACTGTCACTGCCACTCTTGTAGCAGTGCACCCGACCCCATCGGTGAGACTACGTTGCCACGTATAACCCCATCAGGGGCACAAGGCTCCAGAAAACACGGCCCTCAGGTTCATACACACAAACCTCTCCACCTCGATAGGGTGATGGTTCCCCAGAGAGGATGCACTAATCTCTCGAAAAAAAATGGAAAATGGAGGATCAGAATAATATATTAGCTTGTTTGTTTGGTTAAAATGAAAGCCTTGTTATTGATTTCCATTTGTGTTGAGAGATGGCGCTTGAGTAAATCTAAAAGCTTTTTGACTGAATATCGACTGAGTTTACAATTTATGTTTAAAAAATCTCTCAAAGACAAAATACATTCAGTTTAATTATGTTAATTGCTCCTGTCACATTTGTATGACAATCAACAATCAATAATGTATGAACAATGTTAAAAACAAAATAATAATATAGGTATTTTTTTATTACGGCAAACATTTTCCAAAGTCAGAGCAGAAAAGGCCCAGTTTTATCACATAAATACTTATATTTTTCTTAGCGCATGGCTTACTGAAATGAAATAGAAGCCTTCATTAATTAACACTATCTGGTACACGGGGGATGTTTCTCTTATGATATCTGTAAATGTCTACTTTGACAAAGCCAACTAAACAGAGATTTGTGAACATGTTCTTGAAGGATACAAGTTCACGTCCGAAGCAATTGATTGTGTTAGGTTGAATGTGTGTTGGTGAAAACTTTTAACTAAAATACATTTTGGGGTAAAAATAGATAGAAACTTAAAAGTGGTAGTATTTCCCCTTAATATAAAAGTAAATTGCAACTATTTCGCAGTGCTAAGATGACATGTTGCATCATGCTATACCTTATCACAACATTTCAGTTCGATCTGTCAATTTCATTAGCTGCCAATGGACTCCATTACCGAACTGCGGCTTTGTGGCACTTTACTGGCCATCAGCTCCTACAGAGAGGTCGGTATGTTGTTTCGGTTTCTGCAGTGATTTGATGTTTATTTTCATAGTTATGTTATAGTGGAGGTGCTGTTGTTGCAGGACCCATTTGCTCACTTTTGCTTTGAGCAGAATGTGTTTGTCTTGTTGTGCGTTGCAGCACTCTGTAAGGTCATATAATACACTTTTCTTTAAAAGACATAGTGATCACATTGTTTGCCCTCTTCTGTCATGTATTGTCTAAAAGTACAAACAAGGTAGTAATACTATCTAGAGTTTACAGTTGTTCACCCCATCTCTCATGGGGATAACAGTGTAACTGTGCAGCAATCTCTGCCAGGACTCTAAAATGTCACTCTGTCACAGTTGTGGCGCTGCCTTTCTGCTGCGCAGATTGAGTTCAAGCCCTCGGACTACAAAGGTTTGGGCCGTTTCTTCATATTTCTCTCCGAAATGAAAAGTCTCTGTGATTGACAGGGTGTTAATAGTAAATGGGTGAAACCAGACACGTTAGAGCAACCGGGCCCTGTACATAAAATGACAGCAAAAGCACTGGGTTGTTGGAAACTTTGGATTTCAACATACTGTCACAATTCAAGCTGCTAAGGGAGCATGTCCAACCTTGTATGAAACTTAAATTACAGTAGAAATCCACAAATACTGAAGTATGTGGCTGTGTGTTTAAAGTACTGTATTTTTAGAAAACTGTATGTCTATGCAAATTAATTGACGTAGTTGCCTTGATGCATTTTTTTTATTGCAATCATCACAATCTTTAAATGGTATTAGTGATAGAGTGGTAAACAAAATATATTTGAATTTCCAAAGTATGTATATTTGTGAAAGGTCGATTACAGAGAATAACTAAATCCCTGCTTTTATTTTTAAATTAGATCTAGTAGGACTTTAAAGAGATCAATTAATATGCTTAAGCTCTTGCATGTACCAATTTCATTCACGGGAAACTTGTGCATATTTGAACATTAGAGACCTTGTGTTTGACTGGCAAAAATCCAAGTTATGCAGGTGAATGAACATGGCATTTTTCCAAAATCCATGTGCGAACGCAATTTAAGAATACAGTCTGAAAAAACACCATCAACATAATGAAGACTGGTGCCCACCATCACTTCACCCTTGGGAGGCACTACTGCTGCTGTCACAGCGAGATTTATCGGCAGCCCCGTGACAGGGCATATGATTCCCTCACACCTCTCTCCTGACTCCGGGGTCATTGACAGTGACTTATGCAAGAGGAGACAGAAGTGTCAGGGAGGAAAATATGTGCGTCAGCTCAAATCAGGTCTGGTCTGCTCCCATGGAACCCGATCATATTGGAAGCAGTAAAAAAAACACCTGACAGTGATGCTATGATACCTGCAGGGAAATATGAATCTATATTTTTTGAGGTATGCAAGAAAGAAAAATCCTGTGTATTATGCATTGTTCTAACATGTAGAATTGACTATGAAATATCAAACAGCTACACATACTTTAGATTAGATAGATTTGAGGTTTTCACACTGTGACATTTACAGTACATTTAAAAAAAAATATATATATATATAGTTCTGACCGTTCTCTGTGCTTTCCATTCTTATCTGGCACGTAATGAAGTTTAAAATAAGTCTAATTGTTGCATTTCAAAGTAATTCAGTGAGACTGGTCATTGATTTCAGAAAAACGTGGACAAAGGCCCAAAACCTTTCACCTTTTACTTTTTTGGCTGATATCTCAACTGTCACTAGCAGCTTTAGCCAGCTGGCTAAGTAAGCTCGATCAATTCAATTGTACAGTGGCTAAAGCTATATGTGCCACATGCATTTTCTGCAGTTGATTGCTATAATCCTTGTAAAAGAGAACACTTTTACGTGTTCATATTAAATTCCTGGGAAGTCATCTTCTTAATGCCTTTATATTTCCTAAAGCTTGTACACTGTGTACTACACACAACCTTTGAAGGCCATCACTGGGGTCCTCTGTAAATGTGCAGGAGAGCTACCTAGACACTTGGGGCCAAAGATAAATCCTACTCATTTCCTGTGTTGACAGTCTGAGGCTGCTTCCTTGACTTGTTAAAATTAACGGTCCGGAAAGTTATTTTCACATCCAATATGCTGCCATCAATCATTTTCCGTGCCCTCATCCCTTTCAGCAATGATGTGTCCCTGTTTTTTAAAGGCAAACTAACTATTTCAGTTACTAGGCAAAGGCATGATGACGAAATGCAAGAGTTTGAGAATAAAATGATTGGAATGTAAAACTTCCAGATGACAAGTTAGAATTTCTGTCCATACAGGAATGAAGAGGAACTGCGGCCCATTCTGGGTGAGAGAAGATAACTGGCTAAATGAGAGGGTCAAGAAGTAATGCAGGATAAAAGTAAGAACTCCAGCTGAAAGCCTTCTGTAACTTAATACATAACCAGGAAAGACCAACATTTTGACCACATATAACTGACACTAGCAGCACAACTGACACCGATATGAAACATTTTATAACTTGTTTCTACACAATGTATTTTGAATGTCATAAAATAAAAAAAGCTGTTTTTACCTGTAAAATTTAAGGAAGCACAGAGGCAAGTGAGGAATAAAATCTGGAGACGCATATTTTTTCCCCTCATTTGGGGAAACCTTGTATGTGTTGTAATACTCACCTCGGCCAAAGGAGGCTGACATGTGACACCACCCCTTGTTCTCAACAGGACGATAGATAATATGATGACAGTAGCCTAAAGAAATACATGACAGTAACATTACAGCTTCCAAACAAACAATACACAATAAATAAACACACCTGGAAGACAGCATTAATATTTTCAGTCCTCTTTAGAACATATGGCAATGGTGCACTTCAGCCTCCTGTCACTGAAATGAATACTAAAACCAGAAATATTCCTGACAAGGAACAAGTTTACTTTTTTTACATACATGTTCTTATGTACAAATTAGAGAAAACCTTTCAAACCAAACTTAAATTTGACTAACTTATTGAAATAATACACATGTTTGCCAGTTACACTTATTAGAATAAGAAAATCTGAATTTAATAGTTATCTTAAAACAACAATCGCCCTTGGTTGAGAGACAGAGAGGCAAGTACATCATAACTGTAAACTGTGACTACTCCTGCGTGAAGTATATAGTCTCGTTGCAGAGCGGGAAATTGCAAACACCAGGGAACAGATGGGGATGACATGAGGGAGGATGGTATGGTAAGGGAGCATGTAAAGCGCATCCTCATTTCACTTCTAGCCTGATGCTCTCTCGCTCCCTGATCACAGAACAGCAAGGGCTGATGGGAGGGCGGATGGGTAGGGGAATGTGATTTGAGGGCATCAAGAAGCGGAACTGACAGAGACGGATTCACTGTGGCCGAAGCATGCAATTGCTTTTCCTTTCCCCTGGAACTGAGCTGGAAGTGCCTTCGGCTGCAAACAATCTCTAAGCAGCAGCTTTCACAAAGCCCGAGAGCCAGAAACCATGAATGCTCAGAGGCAGGTGAGAAAACGCTCAACTATTCAGAACAAGAAAAAAAAAAAATGGGTTGTGCGAAATAACTAAATATGGTCTCAGGGCCTGAGAAACTGTTGCAGACGATCTTAATTTGAACATGTCTTTTCTAATGCTGTAGCGGGTGAGGAGTGAGCATGTGCGAATGCACAAAATGTATTACGCCTGTGTTATCTTCTGTGTGCACACACGTCCCTGTTTGAGTGATGACGGTATGAGTGTGCGCTGTTGAGAAATGCAACGCTGGTTTTACAGAGCGCCGCGCTGGATTCTGAAGAAGTGTTTCACTCTCTCAATTAGACAGGAGGATTGAGATGTACCATTAAATTTACGCCGTAGCCCGAGATAAGGTCCATGTGGATTTCCTGTGGAGTTTAAATCACAGACAGAAAGTAACAGTTCGCAGCTATTTTTAGAGCAATACACAGTCCCTGCTATCAACATAATTTTAAGAATAGTAAATCAAAGTCCCATCGATGCACTCCATGCCCTGATGCGCCACAAGAGAGGGATGTTACAATGCAAAACTCCATTAGAACCCATGCATCTGAGGAAAAATACAGATTAATCTTATTTGAAGTCTATGTGACAAATATCTTTTCCTAATGGTCCAAACTCTTGGAGCTCACATTTGTTCTTAGGAGAACAGACGAGAGCCCCTGTTGTCTCACCCCTAATGGTGTGTGTCTGTGAGGCGATGAGCCATTGTCAGGCGGAGGGCGTCGTCCTCACACAAACCCTGATTCTTATTCAGCTTTCCTTTTTCATTTCTTATCACTCTCCGCGCAAGTACAATCTCTCACATCCGGTCCCCAATGCCGTCAACACCTTTGACAATGTAAAAGCAGGTCGAGGTAACCAATCAGCGTATTGAAGCCCTGCCCGGTCCCAACCACTGAAACATGTCAACCAAAAAGGGAAGCGGAGTAGAGTTCATTTGTGAGAAAGACGGAGCATTATCCTGTGTCTCTTGTCCAACACAATTCGAGGTGGATTTGTCTTTGTGCATTTAATCTGCATCTGAAGCGGACCCATTGCTGGGGTTTGTTACTGCGAGCTGAAAGAAGCATAAATGAAACTGAGATAAACTGGTAGGAAATAAATTCCCACTGGCTTAAAGACATGGCATTTTCTTGATGAGTAAATGCAGTGTGCTTGGCCAAGAACAGACAAACAGCCGCCATGAGGGAATGTCGAGAGGATCACCTGAATATCTATTCTTCCATAATGCATCCATATTTTTGGACATTTCTGGTAATTACTCGCTGCCGTTGCCACTATGGAGACACTTGTCAAGCTCAATGCAATATTCAACACAGTTCAATGCTTTCCTATTTTTCTTCTCATTCCAGCAGATTAAGATCAAACTGGCGGTAAGGAGTGTCCCACTGCATCACAGAACTGAGTCGTTAACAATGCAATAGCACAGAGTCAAAGTCCAGTTAGAAGAGATTGTTGTTTCCTCATCTGTTTTTGTAAGTAAACGGGGCATTTTCCTCTGCAGCTCTCTTCAATCACTCTACAGTCAAAGTACCAAGTGAAAAAGCAGCTCTTCAAATAATAGTAGCAACACAAAACAATGGTATGGTACACTGCCAATTTTGATCTGATTTGTTGGAGGCCTCTGCCTTGCTGTCCTGCAGGCAAAGAGGGACAGTATGTGGTGAAAAGGTGGCCTCCACTCAGGATGTTTTTCTCTCCACTGTGAGTGACACAACAACATCAAAAACATGTATCTGCCATGCATGTCATGACCCCGTCCCCTTAGCCACACGGCAGAGCAGACAGCTGACACGAGGGCAGGCCAGATTTACACTCCAGCAGCTGTCAGAAGCTCTCATCTCATCACGAGTCGGTAGCGGTAGAACGGAGTGATTGAAAAAGAAAAGGACAAGGGGGGGGTTGAAGTGTGTACATTTTACAAACAAGGGAAACGGTAACAGATGGTGGGACAGAAAGATGAGGAGAGAAAGGGAAATTGATTAACCTCATCAGCTCTGAAAAGGTCCCTAGCCTGTTTTTTAGCCTATGCTCCGAGAGTGGCATACCCATGACAAAAAGTATAATTACTCTGGAACTACTTTGTCTATCTGGACAATTCTTTCTGTCAGAATAATGGGAAACACCTCCAAGGGGTTTGATGTGCAAATATCAGTTCATGCGTTACTGGTGAAGAAATAAATCGATATTGCACACAAAAGAAAACCTTTGAATTTGGAGAATCGCCTGAAAATCACTAATAGCCCCGTAAATCATGGAGATACCAGGCTAAAAACACATCCAAGTGATTGCCCAGTGTGTGGTCAGTAATCATGGAAAGGTTCACGTTGATAGAGGGAAGCTGAACTGCTCTACCGGAGGCTTTAGTGGAGGCCTCGCGGCAGAGAAACGGCAGGAGTAAAAATCAAGATTTTCTCAGTGCGGCTCCTGTTGGCCGAATCGCACAGTTGCGCGTATCTCGCTCTAAAAAACAGTTTATTTTAAAACTTCAACGGTAAGGGGCATTCGTGATTCCTATACTTGTGATGCTTGGTGGATTTTTCGCTCTGGCTTTGGCAAGGTTTTTCTGAGAGAAATCATACGGATTTCACACGATTCCACGGCGTCCTGGATAGCGTTTCGGAGACTTGTTTGCTTTGTTAGCTTCTAGCTTTGACGTGAAAAGTGTACATAAGAACTGCAATAGGTAATAATAAGTGGAGATTGTAGCAAAGACTCTTTGTATGTAATGAGTACAGGATATTCCTGAAGTCGGTCTTGTGGCCTTCGGGGAGACACTCGGACTGGAGGGAAGAAAGCAAAGCGAAAGCCAAAACAGGACCATGAATTGTATGGGGCGCCGTTTGTAAAATGTTGCACGTTCGAAATCCTGTTTTGGTACATTTGGCATTATCATATGAAAAAAAAGCATGACAACATTTATATGTCACTTTTTCAAACATTTAGAGAGAAATTCATGTAAATTCATGCAATAACCTTTCCAAGGATAATGTTTGGCAGTACCACAAAGTTGTTAAATAATATAAATGTTAATTGTAAATCTAAATGTTAAATATAAATATAAATGTTGAATATAAATGTATGTAGAATTGTTCTGCCGTTATCCAGTCTGAAAGCAGTCTCCAAAGACTTATTTTTTTCGCAAGAAGGTATTTTTCCGGCTCAGACCTGACCTGTGGAATAAAATATTAAAGAGTGCATATCTGCCCTTACAGAGCATGTGGGGCCGGCCTAAACGACACAACAGTATAATCCAAAGAAAGTAAGAGAAATTGTTATTTTGTCTCTCAAATTATCTGTAAAGGTTGTTAAAGATCAGATCATGACAGTAGGCAAGAGACAAGACAACCCAGAGATCAATTTACGTCTTGCTTACTGGTGTGTCTTGCCGGTGTAATTAGCCCAGTTTACCAAATGTCATCAAATGAGAAGATGCCAAATAAAAAAAGGAATTAGATGGGCAATAAACATTAAAAAGAAAAAGTTGTAAAAAAAAGTCATAGCAGTAGTTTGACATTTGAAAGATATTTTTATTTCTGTCAATAGGAAGATAAAGGCAGCAGCCCCTTATCTTAATTTGTCTTCAACACTGCAACCTGTTGTTTTTAGGTATTAAATAAACCAGATATAGTGGTTATTTGTGGATTTTAGAGCTGCTGGTAGGAGAATAATTAGCGTTGCTTGTTTTTTGCAATTCAGAGTCATAAATACTTAAAAATAAAGATGTTGTGCAATCTTTGTAGTTAAGGACTCATCACTGGCCACTCGGAGTACTATATTTACTTTCCTGCCGAGCTCTGCTTGGTCTCCAACCCTTAAGGGAAATATCTGGTTCTTTAGAGCTCTGCTAAATGCTTCACTCTGTTCACCGCCAAGTCTCTAACGTTGTCTGTGTGCCGTCTGTTGCTGGCCTTTAAGTTTTGTGCTGCTGGAATAGAGGATGATGAAAGCATTGACACTGCAACAAAACAACAAAGTTAAAGGCCAGAATAGCTAAGCCAAAAGACGCTCAAACGCTCAGTAGAGCTGTAGGGAATTAAAGGGAAAGGAGATAATTCCCAGTGGGTTTGTTATTACATGCGACCCCTTTCACATACAAAGCATTAAAACATTTTAAGGGTGCTCCATCTAATCATAGTGTACCAGCTTTCATTCGAGTGTTTTTCTTATGGCACAGACTCTTCACTATTATTCTAGCTGCCGGCTTTTATTGTGATGTTTTTTATATAATATTTACCCTTGATGAAATAAGTAAATTGCTTTGCAGTTACATATGTTGGTCATTGTATGCTTGAATTGCATCTGCTTGGCATCTAACAAAGATTCTGCTTTACCTCCCCAGGTGCAATACAAATCAAATACAGTAATACAGTAAAGAGACGTATTGCAGTCACATAAGCGGTGACTAATCTCTGCAAATTAAACTAAATTCACATTAAAGTGTGAAATAAAAAGAAATGAGAAAAAGCGGTGGTGTGCGCCAAATGGTCCTTGATGTTGAAAAAGAAGTGTTTTCTCAGCTAAGAATTACTCAACCATGTCAGAAGGAAGATAGCTCGCAGCTACAAGGATGCATGAAGCGGAGGACAAAGGGCTCCAGGGAGGACAGGGGGATGACTGGGTTTACAGCATCCTGCACTTGGGGGTGTCTGCTCTGGAAGAGAGATGAGGGACTAGAGGACAACTGTTGTTCTGCCCGAGGTTAATGTAGTACTATCAGTTGCACAACTCTCCCCCTGTGGCAGCATCTATTTCGACAAATTATGGAGGAAAAAAGGGGGAAAACAAACAGAAGGAGGGACATAAAGACAGGAGGGACAAGGGATGAGAGAATTGGATGAAACAGACACTTACACAGTAAAAACCAGGTAAATAGTCTCTGTTAGAAAGGGAAGTATTTGTTTTGTTGTTTTTATGTGGCTTGAACGCAGTTTTCATTTTAACCAGAGTCCCTCTTTGAATTAATGGTTTCAAACGAAAACACAGCTGGCGTATTCAGTTGCCCCAAATACAAATCCAAACTTCACAGACTCAGCTGTGGGCATGAAATGATGCACTGCCTCTGACATGAGTCCTTGCAGTTAACAGAAGGGTCTACCATTTAAATTTACTATTTCATCAGACCCTGGCAAAACAAAAGCAGTAGATGCCACATCGCCGAACACTTTTGAGAACTTCATTAGTTTCAAAGCAATGAGGGGGAATAATCCACTGAAGTATAGCCACAGTGTTTGTTTGCTAACTTTACAGGAAATCAAAAAGTCTTTGGTTATTGTCAAAGGATCACAACGAAGTATGATTGATGTTGGTTGTTGCTTGCGGTCCCATTTCTACGCTCTAAATAAAGTGAAGGAT
Organism: Gasterosteus aculeatus; assembly: GCF_964276395.1. NCBI lineage: Eukaryota > Metazoa > Chordata > Actinopteri > Perciformes > Gasterosteidae > Gasterosteus > Gasterosteus aculeatus. The sequence goes on along the minus strand of NC_135707.1, from coordinate 11,632,801 downwards.
AAATCCAGTTGCTTAGCCAGTCCCTCAAAGGCCTGACCTTTTGATAAGCTCATCTCTCAAATTTATGGCAGCTTGGAGATGCTTTATTGCCACAACCCAGAAATGGCTCATGTTGACATAAGATCATTTACAAGCTTCTCCCCAGAACCCCCGAGGCTCAACATCTCTATACGTCTAACCCACTAACAACGAGAGATTATCCTTGGGGGAAAACAACTCCAGCCTCTGCTTTACCTGAGATTGTAATGTTATCACAGTGAAGGGGAGGTAGAAAACATTTTCTGTTTAAACCCCTTAACTTTGCAAACTTTAATCTTCGCTTTACTCCTTATTTCACTGCACCAGTTTTATTTTTCTGTGGCCATTTTTTTCCCTTCACAATGTTCATTCAACTGTTGAATCCAAGGGCACTAAATGATACAGGTCAAAGCACCTCGAGTCAAAAGGTGGCTTGTGTCTGTGGGGGAAGCAAACTACCGGGAGGTTTTGTTAACGCAAAAGGTGAGTATGATAAAGAGGAAACGGACGGTTGAGTCACTTGTGTGTCCTCGGATTGCGGTTATCCGTCTGGAGCTTCTTGTTTACCCAAATGATCTGGGCTGGAACCATCAGGAGCCCAGGAGCCCCCCCACATCCCCTTTACTGCAAACGTTCATGTCAACCATGACTTTCACTGAACTGAGCGCACACTGCTGAGATAAGGGACCCAGCGAGACCGACTGTGGCAACAGAAGCGGTGAGGAAGCGTGTTGGTCAGCGCCATCTGGCCGGCTCCCTCCTCTTCTCGCTCCGCCGAGCGCAACGCTGGAGCCACCTGTCCGGTCTGCCGCTCTATTCTGCAGAAGTTGAGTACCAGGTGGGTAAGACAAGCCAATGCGTGTGTGTGTGTGTGTGTGTGTGTGTGTGTGTGTGTGTGTGTGTTTTCAGATTTCTCCAGGTGAATATTTTGACAAAAGCTTTTGTGTGTGGGTTTTATCTGCATCCCGCATTCGCCATGAAAGCAATATATTTTTTATGTTGAGGTACCACTGTGCTTTAAAATATAATATTTCCCCACAGCAAAAGAGCAACAACTTTACAGCCTGTATCATGTCTGTGTAGCTATTGTATTGGGAACAAGTGAGCAGTTATTCCAAAAGGCACTTGCATCTCGGGAGGCACTGCTGCAATTGCAAGGCGGTGGTTGTAAATATTGTCAAGTACGACTAAAAATGCTTCAGTTTAGGGATTTAACATCCATCCAAATACATACCTTTCTCAAACTATAATATAATTACAGGTGAATGAATGGTTGTTTAGCCAGCAGAAAGTTAGCAAAGTACAAGTTGTCTAATAAATTAACTCAAAAATAATTTCAAATGAGCGGATAAAAGGTTGAAATAGTTAAAAGCAGCGTACAAATGGTTAAAACTGTTATAATCAGATACATGTTATTAAAAATGTTGGAAACCCCTATTTTGCTTCATGCTCGCCCTCCTTCCTTTATATCTGCTGAACCGTTGGCCCTCAATGTTGTTTTACAGAAACACCACATGAGAGTGTATCTAGTGCGACGCTCACTAGGGAGACTGTGAGGCTGACATCCATCAGGCCTGTCACCTAGAAGACTGGAAGCCCAGAGAGAAAAGACAAAACCTAGTTGGATCGTGGACTGCTGATAAGATACCTTGCACACCTTGTCAGTCATCACACCATGAGAATTAAATCAAGAGATTCCAATTATCGATTCATTTACACCACTAGTCAAACTTGAGTAGTAAAAGATGCAGGTGAAAAACTAAATAGAATTAACAAATTAAATGAACATTTTTACAAATTGCATTTATCAACGCAATCCTTAACCGCAGTAAAAAGCCTGTTAATAAGGTTCATTAATCTCCAAACAACCTACTGGGTTAATCCGTAACCAATTCCCGGCACTCAAACCCAAAGAAGGTGGTCTGGTCCTTTAATGAGTCAGACTTGTGCCTTTGCTAAACCCGGGGTCAGTTTGCAGGACTGCTGCATTATTCAACATGGCCGCGGGTGAGAGAGGAAGTCTGTGGTCTGGAGTCACCTTACTCAGGGCCGAGCAGCAAAGCGAGAGAGAAGGATGGCGAAGAATGAAAGCGTTGAAAGGGGAGTTGCGGACGGGGTCGGTGAGAGGCTGACGTTTGGTGAAAAGGATAAGGGAAAATAAATGAGGTGAGAGAATAAAAAGAGGGGAGAGATCAAATGGTCGCTCTGGTTCAAGGCAAAGGCAACTGGAAAAAAAAAAATTCCATATCCGTTTGAGAAACCGCAAGAAGGTCAGGGGGTTGTAGACAAAAAGTCCATGTCGAGCTCTCAGTTCTTTGCTTCTGCTGACAAACCACTCATGAAAACCACAAAGTGTATTTTTGCTATGTAAGCTTCTTTTTTTTGACAGAATATCCAATGATAACTTTACAACCACACATCTTTTTCCCGCTTGTTCTTGTAGATTTTGTTCAGACTCTCTACTCTCCCCCCTAAACCATCTCCTCCATGTCTTTCATTAAATTCACACCATCTCCCCACAAATGAAACGGGCATGAGCTATTGGTTCGAGATGAAACACGCTAGTGAAACTAATTCCCCTTTGTGGTTATGTAGTGATCACAGTATATTATTCACATAGTATTCCCATAACATACATTGGTTTGTTCACATTCTTTTCACCTGTAAGAAAAGGTGTCACTGCACTTCTTCTCGTAATTTGTTGGGTCGCAGACTACAGCTATTCTTCATCCTTCCGACGAACGAGCTGCTCGATCAGTGAATGCGCGGGAGCCTCGTGAAGTCGCTACACACAGATTCCTTCCAAATTCTTTATCTTCTATATTCCCACCAAAACCAAGACTGTGGGCAACAAACTAGCAGCAGTTTGTCTATAGCTGCCATTTGGGTATAAGCATCGTTCCTGCTGTAGTTTAAAGGCCAATAATTGTGTAGAATATATATTTTACTGCTTCTGGAAGAAAATGTTTAGAAAAATACAAAGATAATTTCAATCGGGTCATTTTTGGAGCGGATTATTATGTGTATCATACGTGCAAACCTTCCTGAGGTTCGTCGATTTATTCAGGCATTAACAGTCCCAGTGGATTCCAGGCCTTGACTGGTATTTGACAGACGGTGGATATTCTTCATCACATCATTGATGAACAGAGGTGTCAGCGGGCATCTTATTATTTGTCCACTTTAAACCTTTTTTGCTTTTCAGATACCACTAAGCACCTTTGTGAAAACCCCAATCACCAGCGGTGAGACAGACTGTCATTTATCCCCCTGCACAATGCTGATGCCCAATTGTATTCATATATATTTACTTTATTTATTTTACATCACTGGGAACAACAACTAATATCCAGGTCAAAATACTTGAATGAACCCCCTACTGAAAGGGTTTAGATCAGATTCAAACTGCTTTAGCTTGCTGAGACAGTTTACAGTACAACCAAATTCCTCAGACAACAAAGGGGTAAAAGGAATTACAGACTGAAACCTGTAACGCAGTACTGGTTTAGACATTTCACCACGGCATTAATGGAACATCATTATTTTTTTGCACCACCACTATGGCATGTCGATACATTTTTAACAGTTTGCCTGGCTCCTTTTCCTTTCCAGCTGGGTAGAAAATACAAACAATCACTTTGGAGCATGAACACTAGCTGATGCAATACATACTGGATGTTTGTAGGCATATATCAAGATGACAGAGTAAAGTAAATACAGGATTCAAGTCAGTCAATGGGATTGGCACTGTGACAGTAATGCGACAGGAATCTTCAGTGGCGGCACCAGGCCCAGTGCTGGGGTCCCTGTAAATGTCCACCTATAGCACACATGGTAATCCAGCACAAACATTATGGCAAAATACAACACGTTGCACTACTGTACAGTTTCTGCATCAATACTGTTGAGGACCGGGCCGGTCTATCCTACTGCTGCGAATCTCTTGTTGCCGTTCATACGTCAGTATGACAACCTACTTAATGTATTCCGTGATTTGAAAAGATCCATCCTATCATCAGAGAATAAGGCAGTTTATGGTAGAGAAATCATGCCACACGGACTGTTGAGTACATATCTCTTGAGGAAGAGGAAAACGTTTCGAGGTTTAGATACATTTTTTTTTTTCTCTGGAAAGTCATTCAACCTCTTTGCTGTTTCAATGAAACAATGAAACACAGCCATGGTGATCCACAATTAACAGGTCCATTTCGTAGCTCTGAATATTGTTTTTTAGCTACAGAAACCCTTCGCACAAAAGAGTTTTAGTCCGGAGGCAAAAAGGACCCAGAAAAGCACAAAATATATCAAAAAAGATAAAACATCACCAACAAGGAGGAAATCACAGCTGTACATTAAAGGTTAAAGGTTAGAACCTTGACCAAGATTTTTTTTTTCTCCTCTCCTCCTTTCCAGTTCTTTCGATGCCAAGTCACTAGGTCCAAACATTAAAGTAGACGGGTCACTGGATAGCGTTACATTGAATCTCCAGCCGATGGGCTAGTGCTGCTGGGGTCAACATTTGGTTGCTATCTACCTTCAAAGCAGTCCAAGTACTCCAGGACAAGGTCATAGCAGAACCGATATTGGTCCTGAGGAGAAATTCAATATTCTTCAATTAGAAAGCGAACAATGAAATCCATATGCATGTGACTTGAAAACATTCATGTATCGACTCTCTTACCAAAGACTCGACCATGTTGGGCTTGCAGTTGCGAAGCGTTTTGACAGCATAGAAGATGTCCACCATGTTCTGGTACTGGATCATCTCAAGGAGAATGTTGCAGGCACAGAGGGTCCCACTGCGACCACCGCCGTTACTGCAAAGGGTCAAACGTGCTTTTTGGTTTCCTTAAATTTAAACTTTTTTATTTTCTCTGTATTTTAGCTCTGTGTGCAATAGTAACGGTCAACCGCTTTGGTCCAGTATTATTTATAGTGGGTTAGACTTTAAAAAAAAGCTTTTACACAGATCATTTTTTTCTTTGTAAATATTAGGCTAAACCCTGGTATCCACACTCTACAGAGCCACTAGAACGGTGGTAAATTAGTCTAGTAAATGCTTATTAATTGTGATTAGTGTACTCTAACCTTTGTGTAGCATGTTAATAAGTTTTCCCTTTGACCTCCAATAGACAGTTCAGACCTTGACTGTGAATATAATGCAGTCCCCATCCTATCATATCATATTGCATGAACAGCATAAATATGTACAGCATGTGTACAACAAATTTCCACAGAAATATATCTCACTCTCCAATATATTAAAGTTAATTCTGGAAGACAATAATGCAGCACAGGCACAGCTCATGAAACATTTGATAGAGTTCATACAGCCTACAAACACAATAGCTTGATAAATGGCAACATGATAAAAGCTTTACAGGGGAGAAACAAGAAACAACAGCAGTGTGGCATTTCCTTGGAAGTATTGTCTTGGTCATCTTAAATGAAAGGCAATATCAATAAACTAGTGGAGGACAATCCACTTCCTCTCCCCGGAGAGCAACCCAGAGATGTCGGGCATGGAATCCTCTGCAGCGTATATTAAGGTAATCAATCGTCGTCAGTGCTTTGGCAGCCCTGAACTTACTGTAGTGAGAACCATCACATTCCGTATTAAGCCGTAATTGATTTGATCTCCATAATCTCTTTCCTGGTTGTCGTGGGTAACACTGTGTGACAGCGCTGAGTGATGTGCTTTTGGATGGGGGCGCCGGGGACGAACGCGCGATGGGTCGGCAATGAGCCGGACGGGGCATTCATGTATTCGGCAGCGCCTGTGCCTTCCGGGGGCTCAGGACAACAGCGCTACACTACATTGCAACGCAATTTGATTTTTTTCAAACTATGAGGATACAACCGTGGAGGAATACTGCAAAGATAGTACGAGATAGTTACTGTTTCATCAAACAGACCTATTCATGACTTTGCCGCGTTGTAACATTTCTTCGATATTCACCTCTGAGAACAAGATTTGCCACTTTTAAATGTCACATTTCAACAGCAGTAATTCCACGTCTGAGACCTTTTCAGAGAGAGACTGAACGTATTTCTGCCATTTCACAATTCTTCCATTTTAATTTAGAGTACATGATGTGCGCAGCGAGCTGATTACTCACAGGCAGTGGACAACAGTGCGTCCTTCTCCACACTCCCTCTGCCACTTGTGCACTTGAGCCAGCAGGTTGAGAAAAGCCTTCTTAGAGTCTGGAACATCTCGATACGCCGACCAGCGCAGGAACTGGAACTGACAGACAACCAGCTGGCCCTCTTGGAGCTTGGGATGGGAACAGAAGACACAGAGTCTGAGTGAAGCCGTGCTGTGTGGCTGTGCGGGCATGTGCTTTCTATAACGTGTTTGTATTGTATTGCATTCGGTTGCAGAATTTCTCTGTAAGCCAGTTAACAAGCGGGGTTGACTTCTCCCCAGGCTGCGTGCTGGCACTCCCAGCTACGCTCACTCAGCAGAATGACTTTGAGATATATGGGTGCGCAGGTGTAAGCGGGGTCCCTGCTCTGTTCGAGAGAGCTCCCTGTGTGTTCGTAACCTTGTCTTATAGAATCTTACCTAATACTTAAGTACCAGTGGAGAACTGTAAGTCATGCAAATTGGGCTGGCAGAGACACAAATGATGCATGGAGGAGCTGGATTGGTAGACATGGGATTTACACTATGTACCTTCTTTTGTGCGACTCTCCAACCCACGCGTACACATGCTTGCATTGCACTTTGGTTGACTTTCACTCCATACCCTTGTGTGTCATTGTCACTCATACGAAGGATACTCACTAAAGCCCTGAGAGAGGGAGTGGTGTGTGATGTTTCTATGGGATTTGACTCATCCCGTGTTGTTGCCCTCTCCTTGACAGTGGTGTGCACTGAGTAAAAGGCAGGTGACATAGGTAGAGGCAGGCGAGACAGGAGGCCAATCAAGAAAGGAAGTTCTGGGAAATGCAAGTTGCGCTGCTTCTAATGGCAGCGAGGACACGTCCTGCATACAGATTCCCTCAATGATTTGTTGACAATGATCCTAGACAGTATGTATGAGCAGATGCAAATTTGCAGGCTTAAAGCATACCTACTTAGACACCCACACAGACACGCAACTCAGTGACACGGTAGAAGCGAAAATGACTCATTCCTTACATATGTACATACGTATTTGAAGCAGGAAAGTTGAGAAAAGACCAAAGTCCCCTGCGCTCCCCCCACCAAGAAAGAGCTGTCAGGCCATTATTTAGCCTTTGTCATAATGTCTTCATAATTCTATACATGCCAGATACCCAAACAAATGTATGACATTTCTTATGAACAAATCAAAAGAGGGGAAGCAGTGTATCTTGAGAAGACTGTCAGGCTACCGAAAATATTGCATAGATTTTGTTGATGAACGTTCCCATTCTTTATGCCCACATGCACCTAAAAGAGAGAAGAAGCCTGTCTATGTAATGACAAGAAGAAATTAAAATTAAAAAAATTGATGTGCCAGAGTGTATTCATCTGACAACCGCTCGGCTCCATTAAGCATACACTGGAGAATTGTGTGTACTGTATACGCAAAAGAGACATAGCGATAGCAAGAAAATGATGCACAGGCACAAACTGTAGACATCCAGCAGTCTAGTGAAGCATTCAGCCTTTAGGTTTGTGAAAATACAAGAAGTTATATTAATTTTAAAATCAACATCAGAAGGTTTCCGTAACACAGTATTTTTACCGCCGCGTATAAAGTACTTTGACTTTGACGACTTATGTCAGGTGGTTCTTATACACACATTACAACTGGCAGTTCTAAATGCTCTGTAGGTAAAATGTCACATCTGAATAACCCGTGAAAACCACAGCTAATGCATTTCTAATGACGTTCAAGTGATCCTTTTGTGGAATACAGCAGAGTGGAACAACATGTCCTGTGCAGGCTTTTTCAGAACTGCAATGACTCACCCTTGTGACATTCTTGACCCGAAACAGACGAGTAATGACATCCTCGTCTGCTGACATGGACAGAAACTCCACCTCCATGGGCCCGTACTGCTGTAAACCAGGCTCCGGCCAGTACTGAACGCAAGGCTACAGGTGGAGGGGGGAGAGATGGTCAGTGATTAAATACAGCAGATGCAGTACTCATGCATACTTCAGTAGTTGTGGCCAAAAAATGCCTTAGTTCTCACAACCTTGGATTATCAAAGAGAGGCAAACTGTTAGAAGCTCAGATCATTAAAAAAAATCTACAAAGTATCTGCGTCAAGGGGTGTGTGCATCTATGTAGAGCGGGGGGGGCATGCATGCAATGTACACAAAAGTAATAATACAGTACAAGAGACATACATTTATAAGGTACAGGTATAATTTTTGCAATGACAAAAGTCACGGTGTTATGTAATGGTACCATACTGGTGTCAATAAGAGGAGAAGCAGCTGGGAGAGAGAGAGGGGAGAAGTAATGTGCTTTGAGAGATTGCAACAAGAGGGAGACAGAGTACTCCAGTGCAAAAATTAACTCTACCGCAGATTATATAGCAATGTCTTGCAATGAACAGCTTAAAAAGGCAATAACTCAATTGTCAGGCAAGACCCAAAAAGAGCTGTATTGCACTGTAAGAAAAGAGGTGAAAAACATAAAAACGGAGAGTGGTTTAAAGTGGGACTGAAAAGGTGATACCCATCAATTATTTTTTCTTTTCTGTTCTGTTGAACAACAGCATGCAGAGAAGCCAAAACTAAACCCTAAATATCTACAGCTACTGTTACCCAACCCAATATAAATAACTTGGATTCACTGTCACATTCAACTGTCTATATCTTGACAATGAAACAGATTAGCCTCATCTCACTGCTCCTAATGGCATTTAGCAAGATTCCACCACGCCACCCCAAAAATGATCAATCAGACCTGAGCAGTTTCTCAATGCAGCAATCAATCTTCACTTGTGACGTATGTGAACTCCAATCAAACAGTCAATCTAGGCGCTCAGAGGTTTAAGAATCTTTAGAACTGACCCTGATTGGTTTTGCTTGTCTACTGCAAATTCTATCGTGTCCATCAATGGTCCTCCTCCTCATAGTCAATGGTCCTGCGCATAGATAGCGTCCCTGAGTGGTGTACCACAAGGGTCTACTTTGGGGCTAATCTTATTCTCTCTATCTATGTTGTCCTCACGCTAAATATCTAATTTCTTTCCATTATTATGCAGATGATATCAACTCATACCTGTCCCAAGGTTGTTGAATTATTCAGCAGCATCACTGTTGATGTCTGCCATTAAGGACTGGATGTCTACCGATCTCCTTCAGCTTAACTCCCACAAAGCGGAGGTCTTAATTATTGGCTAAACATGCCAGCAGTTGGCTTTTTAAAAGGAGTATGTTGTCCATACATTTCATCAGCCCGGGGGCCTGTGGTACTACTGTAGGCTTAGTCCCTTTTTTAAAATTATTCCTTTCTCTTCATGAACTCCGGGCTGTTTTATGTGCTTTATTTTCATAGACACTTAATTAACGATCTGTTCATCTATCATAATAAGATTAACATTTCTCAAGAGAGAAAAGTGGGACTTCAAAAGATAAAAACCCAGGACGGGCTGCAGGGTAATGTAAGCCCATTCTTCAGAAATCTAACTTGAGGAGGGGAAGGAAAACCTCGGGAGTTATCTAGTCCTGCCTTGAGATCCATGTGGACAGGGCCAACAAAATAGCAAGAAGGAACTGATCCTAAGCACAGTCAGATTCAGTGAAGGCAGTGTGTGTCTGAAAAAAAGTCTCAAGAAAAGTTCAGATCACCTCGACACTGAAGGAAAAAAAAAAAACTTACAGCAAACAGCAATTTGAGTGCTTTGCTTCATGGTGTCAACAAATCAATGGCAATAAAACAGTATATAACACTCTGACCGTACCCAGGCAGAGTTTGACTGGTTCAGTTGGTTCAGCATGACCACGGCCGTGCAGCCGTAGTCAAAGACAAGCCTCCAAAAGTCAGCCGTGGTGCCCGGCAGAGGGTGAGGGGTGACGATGAAAGCAGCCTGCCGGTGGAAGCTGTCAGCGAGAGCAGCGTTGATGTAATTGTTGCTCTCCCCCTCTGTCGTAACCAAGAAGGCCAACGCGCGATCAGGCGGCAGAACATCCATGCTGCGGTTCTTCTCTCGGTTCCTGGGCAACAGAGCGATGCTGCACTCTTCCACATCCAGGTGGGGAGTAACGGAGTTAAGCGTCTGCAGACCGAAACGTTACAGATGTGAGATGAGAAGCACTAAGGTGGAAAGCCAAAGATTTAGTGGAACGCTCAAAGATGGCAGCGAAGGAGAGGAGGAGAATGCCAACAAACCAATAATATCAATAGGAGGAATCTAATGAACATTGGTATTCATTTTAATCTGGATGTCAATGCAATCACACCAATTATTTTTCATAAACTCTCTGTTCATTTAGCCGTGATTAAATTGGACCACATGGAAAAAATATTTTGATCATTAATACACAGCATCAATAATAGATTTGTGACCTGCTGAGCAGTACCACCGGTTGGGTGTTTGGAGGATGAGTAAAAAGGCATTCAGAGGGCTCATGGGGCGCTGGAGAGGCTTGCAAAAACAATGTCATGCGGATGTGTTTACTAGATCAAAGCCGAGCATGAAACATTTCCCCTTAAAAGAAGTAGCAGTTTGTTATTGGTGTTGCTGCACTTAAAGTTCAAATCACTTACTCTAACCAATCCATATACCTCCTATCCTATTCCTATCTAAAGAAAACGATTACTCTATGACATGAAAGGAAGGAGCATCAGCCTTTTCCAGTATTATCTACAAAAAGAAAAAGTACCAGTAGAAGAACTAATTCCATTAGGGTAAGTGAAATCATTTAAATAATGATAATTAATAAGCTGCATTCTAAAGGCCTCGTGTGTTGGTTGTGTTATTCTGAATACACGATTTTGCTTCATATTTTACCAAAATGAACAGTTAATATGTCCATAGATTCTTCGTGGCATCTCCATCCATCCAGAGACTGACCTGAAACTCCTCCCGTAGCTGAGAGGAATTACTCTGGGAATCCACTCGCAGCATCTCTTTGTAAGTGACTGCAAACTCGTTCACTAAGATGGCCGTCTCTCCGCACAGACAGGCCTCCAAAATGGCATCGTGGATAAACACATACTGCTCCTGAAAAGAAAACAGGACATTATGTGCACAAGTGGGGGCATGCATATGAACATGTTGTTGCAAACAAAGGGTGGCAGGTTGTAACATAAAGAGATTACGATTGTATGAAGATGTGAGTAATATAATCAAACAATAACAACAACGACTCTTTGTCTTGAATCGAACATGTCCTATAATGTTGGTGGTATGTATGTAATGTATGTAAGCTGTTGGGGAATAAACAAATGTTTTCTACATAAACGTATACGTTGTGCATTTAATTAAATAACAAATGTAATAAACAGCTATGTCAACATGGGATTGAAATAATAAGTAGTGAAGAAGTAGGTTCTCTAGAACCATTGTCATGACTCGTGACCTTTACATGTCCCACAGGGCCAGTATGATAATAAACCCCCATTTCAGATAATAATAAAATAAATAGAAATCTCACGAGAAGTTTTTGCAGGGGAGAAATATTATCATAATATAAACATTGACATAACCTTTTAAATGGGTGCAATAGAGATTGGAGATATTTGACCGGAGTCTGAATGTAAATTAGTTTGCTGGCCGTGCAGCTGACCTCAGTCTGGATCATGTTGATGCGTCGTGAGCAGAGGGTTTTCACGCAGTTGTAGATGTCCACCACGCCTTCACACTCCGCCATGTCCAACATGACGTCCAGCACGATGTAGCAGCCGGTGCGTCCCGCCCCCACACTGGCACACAGAGGGCAACGTTTAACAAAGCACAAGTCTTACAGCATTAAATCAACAGAATTGTGATTTTGTAAATACGTTGTTGGAATGTGTCTCCGTAGAAGATGTTAACTCTACGTGATTTAAAAGGGGATGGAGAAGTCTTGACTGTCAGCCACATGGTACAGCTAATGGCCATGCAACAGATAAGAGTTTGCAAATGAAGGCTTCACACTACGCTGGAAAGGAGAGAAATAAGCCAATTTATGGGAGCATCTGAACCGTTTCAACAACAGTCAGTAAAACTCAACACAGGTTTTCCTGTGGTGTGAGGTGTACGGGGTTTCATTCCACATGCCTTATCTAGTCGGAACTCCTCAAGCTGGCCACAGTGATTTCAAATAGCAAATAGTAGACATATGCAAAATTGCATTCCTTGAACAGCACAAACTATAAGAACATAACTGTTAAATGTGTCATTGGTTATTGTTACGCGCGAGGGAAAGTAACTTCATTCTCTGCTTAAGTACATATTACCCCACGATACTTTCCTTAGCAAATCATTAACAAACTGCTGTTTTAATGTTCTATGTATCTAATATTCACATACAAGATTGCACAAGTGGACAAATACACAGACTACATCTTGCATGAATATCCATGTTTGTCGCACAGTCCCATTTAGGAGTTCAGTTCTGTATTTTATCAGCATACGGTGTCTCTTAAAGCCAGTGTTTTTGCAATTCAAAATGTTTAATTCATGATTTGACATTTGAATCAGAGAAATAAGGCATTGGTTTGTAAAAGGGAACACAGATGAGCGGCAGCTTGATTAAAAAACCTTTCCCGTACCCTATTTTGTTCATTGTTTACTTGCAAGGCCGAGAGTTTCCTGTCAAAGCCTCTGGTTTCCTTTGTCAACCACATGTCTCTCGTCCCGAGCATCACAGAGCTTACCAACAGAAAATACCATCTATTGGTGACACTGTTTGCCCCGTTCTGAGAGTTCTGGTGGTCACTTCACATTCCTTTTTGAAAAGAAGTCACAACACTACAGGGTTCCAGACGCCGGCGCTGAGCATCACGTTACCTGCAGTGGACCACCACAGGGCCGGCGTCAGGAGGAGTGGAGGCTTTCACTCGGCGGATAAAGGCCAACAGTCCGGTGGCGTGATACGGCACCCCGTGCTCAGGCCAGGACGTGAAGTGGAACTGACGCACCTCGTGCTTTGTAGCGTATCCTCTCTGTATGCAAAAACGCAACATCCATTAAGATTACCTGTAAAACACCACACGTGTACGACTTGCGCCGCAGACCATGGTAGCCTGCAGGTCCTTATTTCATCCAAGACTTGCTCCCATCCATTAAGAGACATCCGTGATAAATGGGACAGATTTCTCGGTTCAGTATGAGGACAACCCTGACATTATTTACGTAGGGTGCTAGGTCTTCTAGGACAGTTAGGCCTCTGGGCATCAAATGCTAGTAGCAGCTGCAGTGTGACAGACACGCGGAAAGGAATTACTGAGGCTCTCTGAGCTCAGGGAGGGATGGGAGTTTTTCTCCTCTCTACTGGGAGGCTGCCGCAGTCACACAGCAATTTCTTCCTCTGTACGGAGATGACAAAGTAAAGCGATGGAAAGCAAAGATTTGTTGAAGACAGAAATCCCCAAAAAGAAATGAAAAAAAAAAAAAAAAGCCAGAGAAAAACAAGCTGTCACTGGCTCCCAGATTCATGCAGCTTTAAATAAGCAGCAGCATGCGCCCGTGGAGAGCAAATTTGAGCGTGTGATGATAATGCTGTGTTTGTGCCGCTGTCACTCCAGCATTGCCCTGAGCCCCTCCAATGCGAGATCCCCCAGGAGATTGACAGGAGGAAGACCATCGGGGGGCACAACAGTGTAACAGCTATGATGAAAAGACGACTCTTAATTTAACATGTAGCCCCCATTCGCATCGGCAGTAAATCCTGTCAAGTATCTAGTTCTGAGTATTAATGTGCAACCTATGCCACAAGAATATCACAGTGCTAATACAGGAATATGTTATACAGTATATGCGAACCAGGGTAGACACAATGTGAATCTAAGAAACTTACTCTCTCCAAGGCAAAAGTTCGAACTGTGTATTCAGCCAAAGTCTCTGTCTTAAGCAGAGTGATTTGGATGTCACCATACATCTCGCTGTCATCGGGCCAGTATTTACAGCATTTCACCTGTTTGAAAATAGCAAAACAACTTTAAGTTAAGTTAAACCTCTTTCATGGAAAAAGTCTGTATAAAACTAAAAAAGGGTTCATTTAAAATAAATTAAAACATCTATCCTTTAATACAAACTTTTGTAAATACAAAAGAAATTCTGTTCTTAGAGGGGAAATATGTTCAAGATTTTCCTAATTTAACCTTCTCAGACATAAAGTGCCCAATTTTCCAAATCATCTCCCTCTTGAGGAATAATTTCCTGAATCTCCTCCTCTCTTTGACAAAGACACCTTTGATATGTCCATCAATTTATATCTATCCAATCCAACTACCCAAACACAAGTTTAAACTGTAGAAATGACGCTGGCCCCTGGATGAGTAGTGGATGCAGGTTTGAGTTATCTTTACTGGATGCAACCCTTAAACCTTTCCTTATGTTATATTGTCAATTGTAATAAAATTACATTTTAAGGCTTAAATAAATGAAATATTACCTATATCTTCATAATCCTTAGGTAAATGATCATTTTACAATGAAGCAATTGTACATTTATAGTAACTATAGCACAAATAGTGGTGTAGCAGTAAATAAATAAAAAACAAACAAAAGGTTACGCTTCAAATCCTGGAGAACAGCAAAAACAGTCCTCTGCATGCATAATAGCGAGGAGGGCAGCAATCTTCTTCCCAAAGATTGGGCATAAAGGAGGGAAATTTAGTTTAGTTTAATGGATGTGTTATTTGGATTCACACAGGGCAACCCTAATTTGTTGACTTGTGATTGTTGGCACCGACAACCAAATTGTACAGGAACACTCCTAGAAAAATGGTGTCATTTTCGCCATTCATTGAATAATACATTCATTGAATAATACATTTCTCTTGCCTCATCCAAAAAGGATGGGGTGCTTGGAGCAGTTTTCATATACTGCATGTATACAATATTAAACCTGTTTAATCATGCAGCGTATATTTAAGACAGCAGCCCTAGATTCAGACATTTTTATGCATTTTTATTTGAAGATGTGACATAAATGTATATTTAAGAGGCAAAGAAGTGATAATCCATTAACAACTCATCTAACATGGTTGTAGTGCACACAGACTTTGTTTAGCCTGGTGTGGTTTAGGCACTGTTTGACATTTTGGGAAATTTGCTAATTCAATTTAATGCCTGTTTACTAACTAACCAATTACTGTGTGACCAATATAAAATGAGCATAAAAGCTCCCACAAAACTCAAAATTTCTGTTCAAATGTTAAAAATGGTGCTGGTAGCTTTCCTTTTATCTCTTTCTAATGTAAATTTTGCTGACATACTGCTGGCTATAGCTACATAACATGCAAACAAACATGAGAATCACATCTATTTCACTTCTTATCAAACATTCAGTCGATGTGTATAAGTGTATAAGTGCTTCATGTTGATTAGCAGGCTCTGTACTGCCAGTGGCTTGCCATGAATGCAGGGCATCCTATACGAAATGAACCACCTTTAGGCTATGATTTGCATGCACAGCCAGCTTCTGTAAGATCTATACCTATCACAAGCATAGAACGCCCCCTGTGGTGAATGTGGGCTGCGTCTGAGCTCTGGGTGGTGGCAGTAGAGGAGGAGGAGCACTTACCCTGCCAACCTCCACCAGCTTTGTTATCATGACGATGCTGAAACAATTTTCCTGCCATACCATCCTCCAGAAATCATACAGAGTCTCTTGCTTGGGTCCTAGTGGGAAGAGGGTGGAAATCACAGTGAAACAGACAAAAACCACGCAATCAAAGCATGCTCTGCTCAATGAGAGGGCTCTTGCGGTTTTCAGAACTCGTATTATTGCGACCTCGGTGTCCTTTGTCAGACGGCGGTGCACCGATCGCTCAAGATTGTGCTGTCAATAACGTCATTGGGAATTCCAATCGGGGAAAGCGCGATGGGTGACAAAGCAACAGCAGCGGCCAATAATTAGTCTCTCCTTGTTATCAGAAAAACAGGTACAAACTTTAATAATCAGAGAAAAACAAAACACTGCTGATGTTTTTTTCTTGCTTGCAGGTTTAATCCTGAGATCTCTCCAACAGGAGTGGGAGGAGGTGCCGGTGCAGAAGAAGCAGGTCTTTTGATTGGATGTGTCTGGAAACTGACACTCCTTTGGGTTTAGGAACAGCGCAGGGGACTCAACTGTTCATCAGAAACAACTTTACATTTAGGAGACAGGAGGAAGGTCCTCGGCCCATCGCGGCAGTCCCACTACTACCTTTGGATTTGCCATATAGATCGTTTTGACAAGGCCCTGTTCATGAGTATGCTCGTTGGTCAGATCATCTTCAATTTATTACATGGCGACAAAAGGTACTTACCTTGCTTCACACACACACACACACACACACACAAACATATAGCCTTGCTGCGATACTCACCCTGAGTGGCGATGAAGTGGTTGGATCGATGGTAGCCCTGAAAGAGAGCAGAGGGATGACATGCTGAGTAAGCCATCTGCGCCTCGGGCACAGCTGTATGGGGGGGGGCCTCTCGGTCTCCCCCTCTTCATCGCCTTGTTCTAAACGGTCTGCTTTCCTTCAACTGACCCACTGCATCGCATTTCCCGTTTAACTGTGCAGCACTTTCTGACCTATTGCTCACACCACACCGTGTCTCTGCTCTCGTGGAGTTTGGAGCGGTTAAGGCAACGTGGTGTAAATGCCACATCCTGACAAACTGCTGAGGAATAGAAAATTAAATGACGTGAGAGACCTTACAGGGACTGAGTCCCTGTAAGCCTTAATAAAGATATGATAAAGAAACTAAAGGCGCACATTTTTCAATTTCAGGCGTCCGGTTTATTAATCAAACTCTCTGTCTCAGAGCACAGTCCCAGGAAAACAAATCCGTTTTCATTGAGGATGCGATATGTGCGATATCAGGGATGATGAATTCAACCACACCCACATTTCTTTTCCCAGTAAACTCCCCTGAAGAATTCTTCAAAGTCAAACGAGTGGAAGAATATCATATCATTCACATAAAGGCATGATATCACAAACATAAACATTTTATTCAGGGGAAATCTGATATGTACAGTGAAGATTTCTTTGTATCAAAGAATGTGACAGCCTTTGATATCGATGACAGACGTTTGCACACAATGAGTATGGGGTGAAAATGAATAAATATTGAGACGTCACCTCGAAAGCCTTGAGGTGAATAAACATGGCGGAGACCACTTGAGGCATTTTGAAGCATGAACACTTTAAACCGTTGGAAGGAAGTACTGAACAAGGAGACACACAACGCTGAGACACATCCCTATGGAACATCTCCTAGAAAACCACAACAACGTTGTTGTCATTTTGAGCAGCCGGAAGGGTAATTGCCCAAATTTCATTACATGCCTCTGCGGAATTGGGAAGGCAGGTCAGAATTAATCTGAATAAACTCCTGGGCCCACCGGCTGTCATCTAATCAGCATGATGAGGCAATCCGTGTTCATAACAGTCTCCATCTTCGAGCGGAGAGCATCGTTCTAATATGTCGAGTCCGTCCTCGTTGCTGAACTGAATTTCATCCAGTCATGTAAACAGGGACACGTTTGAAATGGAAATGGATGACCAGCGCTGTGAGGCCTGCTATCCACAATTCATCTGGGCCGAACACAATCAGCAATGCTACCACTCCTCCAATTAGACCATCGCCATAGCAACTAGACTTCCCGAGCATCGCCCGCTTGTGAAAACCACCTCTACAGAACACTTCCTCCATAAGACACATCTCCCTCACTTACAATGAAAGGGCTACAAGGGCTTTTTTTAGGAGGGCGGGGGGGGGGGGGGGGGGGCTCAAATGTGCACAAACCTGAAGCACAATTTCATATCTTTGAGCATTTGCGGATAGAGGAAGTGGAAAGAGAAAAGGGGGCAGAAGAGGGAAAGAAGAGCAATGGAAGGCAGAAGAACGAGCAGTGAAGTACTTACTTCCCTGTTAATCCGAATCTACAGGGTCCAAGGTCGAGGAAGTGGGGACGGGAGTAGAAAAAGAAGACATATAGGCTAGTGTTAATGAAAGAAGCTTTTGTAAGTAGGAGTTATGGTTACAGACAGGTGGGAAGAGTGTGTGTGTTTCTGACAATAGGGCAGATCTGGGCTTCATATGTTCAAGTTCTCTTCTTTTGTGCAACTTGATTTTTATTCTTAATTTATAGTTTGCTTTATTCAAATGATCAACAAGTAGGCTTTTTGAAACAGACTTTCAATTTGAAGAAAGTAGGACGGATATTTTGATGTGATGTGCAAAATCAGTAGGTATCCCGCTTCTAATTCAACAATCAAGTCAAATCAAATCAGATTTGACGACAACATCAACAAACAACCTTTTAAATGCTGCTTAAGTTGGAGAGCTGCAATGACTTTTACCGAGTGAGCCCGCCCTCTGGTAAACCAGTGTAATAATACATAACAGAGGGAGAAAAACAAAATAAATCTTGGTCCATAAGATTAAGAAAATTGGCCTTCGCTGTGGAACAGAAATAGGATGCTACCTGTTTTGAGTATGACACTGTTTGTCTGTGTGTGTGTGTGAGTCCTGGATCGCGTCCATGGCACACCTGTCAGCACAACTTTGTTTCTCTATAGAAGCCGCCGATATGTAAATCACTGAAAGCCATGAGGCAGGGAACAGCACTACATTTGCAAAAGGCACGGGGAGCTTTCAAACATATGCAAAGTTCTGCTCCTCTTCAGGCAAACAAACACCACAGCCAAGCAAATACTCCGGCATTAAGTGACAGAAAGAGGAGACAGAGGACTTTTTCACCATTGTTTTAAAAGCACAAATATATTTCAGAGGGAAGGAAAAACTTTTCCGTTTAACCTCGTTTGTAAAAAAATATGCTTTTCTTTGGCTAATAGTTACAATCCAGCTCCTGGGTCAGCCTGGTCAGGGACCGACGCTGACACTGTAGTGGCTGCTGAGTGGGATTTTATCCGCTCTAATGCCTAGACCTTTGTAACCTAAATGATAATTGAGACCCTCACGATAAGTACAATCCTAACAGCAGGCCAGCTTTTTAATGCCCTCTCATTGTAATGAACTCTAAAAGCATCTCACCACCACCGGCCACACGCTACAGAGGAATAACAGAGAGGAAAAAGCCCTGCGGTGTCAAGCCTTTTTTATGAAATAATTTGGTCTAAAGCAGGAGTCCACAATCATCATCTTAGGG
This sequence comes from Gasterosteus aculeatus, assembly GCF_964276395.1. Lineage (NCBI taxonomy): Eukaryota > Metazoa > Chordata > Actinopteri > Perciformes > Gasterosteidae > Gasterosteus > Gasterosteus aculeatus. Next base: position 11,613,531 of record NC_135707.1, on the reverse strand, counting down.
AGCCAGTAATGTTCTCCGTTGTACTCTACTCTGATATTTTCTCTAAAGATAAAGCGTCTCATCTCAGCCTCAAACAGGACTTCTTCATCCTCCTGAACTTCCCACCAGGCGGAATACTTAGCAGAATGTCTCAATTAGGGGCATGCACAACAAGTCTTGTGAGCGAAAGAAATCATATTATATTACATTAGTGTACTTCCCTTTACTTCTACAACATCTGAGGACCATAACAACAAAATCACAAGTTTTTATTTACCAGTATATTTAGTAAGTTGTAAATATTTTTTTGTCTTCTTTTTCCTAACTCACGGCCCATTACAAGTGCTTCTGCTTTCTGAATAAACACGGCCTCCCATAGTTTTAATGAATGAGAACACGTATGGATGAGACCGCTTGAGACAAATTAGCAACATACACTGTACATGTATTTCATATGATCGGGGACAACGCTATCGCTGCATGTGGTTGCAGACAGTTAAGGTGAACAGTGTACAGGATAAACTCCGCCAAGCCAATCCAGAGATTGAATAACAGCAATCATGTCTATTTAATTTAGGGGGATTTTGTGGCATCTTACAGAAAGGGTCATCTCCTCTGCGAGGCATTAAATGCATTCATTGCACTCTGTTTTTAATAAAACCAAAAGCAGGGTTAGTCTAGGTCAGGGATTCGGTGCAGCAATTGACAATCATAGCAGCTGGCAAAAAAATCACTAGGAAGGATGTTTGATTGGATGAAAGCTTCCAGGTGAAAGTGGGCCAGCAGACTGGTGAGCTTACAGGAATGATAGAGATGGACTGTGGCTTTGCAGGGTGTGAGAGATAAGAGACTCAGCAGAGGCTGACTTTTTGTAACCCGTGTCAAACAGTCAGAAAAACAGGATTAGACTCACATCAATGTAGTTGGCGTTGATGTAGTCGGAGTTGGGGTCTCCCAGGAGAGGGTGGAGCTTCACTCTGTGGCGGTCGTCTGAGACAAAAGAGCATAAAAGAGCAAAGGGCCGTTGAAATAAGAAAAGTAAGGATTTCTGTTCATTTGAATACAGAAATTGCGCTGGTTCCAATGACTCACATCCCATGGTGTCATGTCTCCCTTTGGTTTTGTCCTTCTTCTTTGTGCAGTCCCAGCCATCAAAGAAGCTCTATGCACATAAAAAGACACTTGCACATATAAGGAAACGGGACCTTTTCATGTGAACCATTCAACATATCTCTCAGATGGACATTAATCAAAGTTTCAATATATCTGTTCTTTTGTTTTACGTGATACACGTGAAAATCCGGATCATCGTATACTACAGAGAGGTTTAGCAGTTTGTACTTGACATTAAAAAATAGCCCCACCACTGCAAAGAACAACTCATTATCTATATTCCTTTTGGGTTCAAATCGTGTGTACACCAAGAATGAGAGTATTAATGTATACAGTAAATAAATCGCAAAAAATGATCCCAGAATTTATTTTTATCACAACGGAGGCTGTGCAGAATAAATTGGCCAAATAGGGATCATCCAATGGAAGTTTAGAAAACGTAACTAGACATGGAAAGTCTTTGCCTCTTTAGTAGGTTTTGCCAAGCTGCTTTTGGTCACAATAAACTCTGACAAAAGTCAAAACAAGTACAGCAAAAGCAAAGACATTCAACATATGCTAGAAGTATATGATAGACTTATGTAGTGTAGTGTCTTTTAACAAGATGCAGTCGGCTTTTACCCAATTTGGGGTTTAAAACGGAGATTAAAACGTTCCTCCATGTATTGGAGCTCATGTTACATCACCAGCTAGTAAGACATGGCGAACAAATCTATCTTTCTCTGAAATCAAGCTCACAGCTGTCAGAAATTCCAAATATAAAAACTGATGCATTATCATTGTCATTGCCGTGCAAGAACAGACAAATGCAAAAGAAAAACCCAGCTATTTATAACTTACAGTTTATGACACACTGTAGAGTTAGGCTGGTAATTAGAGTGAAGGCAGCACCCACTTTGTGGATTGCTGTTCAGCTGTATTATAACACTAAATAAACAGTAGCACAGCTCTTCGTTCCCCATCGACCTGTATCAGCCTGAGGGGCTTAATCTCATACAATGTCATGAGGGCCTGTTAAGTTGTTAAAACAAAAATATATTCATCTATGGTATATTTGATAGGACCATAAACATTATTCAAAAGACACATTTGCAGCACCCAAGAAGTTTTTTTTTTATGAAACCAGGAGGTTTATGAACTGTGCAAACATCTCCTTCAGTTCCCATACGCACACATCCATACCAGTCTACCCCCCGTGGTTGTCACCCACTGGGGGAATTCTGCCCAAGTATGCATGCTGAGCAGGGGATTACAACGCGGTTCTCCCCACAGAGAGCCAAGAACCAGTCAAATCCTGCCTGGGATTACACTCTCCTCCCCTCCTCCCCTCTTTCCCTCCTCCCCTCTTTCCCTCTTCCCCACTTTCCCTCCTCCCCTCTTTCCCTCGTGCTCTTTTGCGATCCTTCTCTTTCCCTGAATCCCTCATTCTCAATCTATCTTCTTCACCTCTCTCCTTTCTATTTTAGACACTAGATGGCTGATCTCTCTTCCTGTGCTCCTACCACTCCTCCGCTCAGTCCTCCGGGGAGGAGAGAGGAGCAGGGGGAGGAAAACGCAGGAGGAAAGCAGTGGAAGAGTGGCAGTATATCAAAGGGGAGTGAAAAGAAACAACACATCCGTGGAAACATCGATTAGAAAGGCAGGGATCAGTGGAGTGGGCCGATTAAGAGATCGCATGAAATAAGATGAAAAAAACAATGACACAGTCCATTGCAGTGTTGAACAATTAAATATTAGACTTTTAAAATGATTTTTTTAACATAGGACATATTGATGTAATGTTTTTTTTTTTGGCTTAATAACAAGGCAATAGATAAACTGTCATCTACAATTTCCCTTTCGGGATCACTCAATAACTGTTATGTTACCTTTTGACCTGTAACACATTTGGCCACATCATTTAAAAATGCTAGAAACGGTGATGGGATTCATAATCCCATCACATCCAGTCAAAATCCAATCAGCGATGTCCGAGATGTGATACAATTGGGACACTGAACTAAAAAGAAAGAAATGTGATGAATAAACCGGTTTGACCCCGCCCATAGGGCAGCTGTTGTTTTACAAAAAGGGCCGTAATTCAGTGCTGCTGAACTTTGAATCACTGCAAAGTGGTATAATAAAAGTTTTGAGGCCTAAACTAAAGCTCTGCTGTTGTTTACAACTGCATTTCTGTGGGTGCAGTGACACTAGTTACAACACACACAAGCCTTTACAACTCACTGTAAATTCTCGATCAAGGGTTTCACACAGCATAGGTACTCTGTGGGGAAATAAAACCTATACCTGCCGGGGGAGTGTGATACAATACTCCCTGTCATTTTACTTCATAATGGAGAGACACTCCATCAAAACATATACTCTAGCAAAGGGAGGGAAAAACAAGGCAAAGAAGAGCGTATTGATTCTTTGAGAGGAGGGTGTTTTGCCCGTGAGGGACAGTTTAATGAGTCTACAAGCAGAGTTCCAGAGGCGAAACCCGTGAACCACAGACAACATTTTTTATTTTTTTTTCCTTCCACGAATGCCATTGGCTGGGTGTGGCAGGGATGGACTTCTACCCCCCGGGTCAGACCTCAACTCTCAGCCCGTCAATTGTTCCACTGGGAAGAGTTATTCAGAGAGCTCGTCCTTCCATGATGTGCCCATAAACATTTAGCTAGATATTGCAGCAACTAGGCCAGTAAGCAATACGGTGCCAAAAAACACATCTCTACTTACAGGTTAGTTCAGGACCAAATGGCCACAATGAATTGGTGAAAAAACAAGCATGACATGGGATTATCTGACCAAGCAAACTTTAGTCATTCACAACAAATAAGAGTGCAGAGAACCATTTGTATTAACCCTAAAACACCAACGTTAGGTCAGTAACATCATCACTAACTACACGGGACATGTGAAGGCATCGTCTCCAGCTTTGAGAATTGCCGTGCCCTCCATCACTAACGTCAGGTGAAGCTCACCCAAAGAGGTGCCTGCTGAAAAAAAGCTGGGATGGGAGCTGGGAAACACGCCAGTGAGACGCCTGAAGCTACCCAAGGAACCACGCAGCTCGATAACCTGAATACAACCTCTGGTAACCTGTCAACAGGAATCCGCCTTTGTTTGTTTCACTACCTAATTGTTGTTTCCTCAAAGCCGTCCTGTTCCACCTTTAACACTGTTAACTCCACAACTATAGACTATAGACCATTGCAGCATATGTAACAGAAGGAGGTAAAAACCAACATTGTTACTACAAGGGGGGTTATGGACGGGACCCAAGAGCGCTCTTTTGGTACCTGTTCATCTTCTCAACCCCTCCAGTACCCAACAATCTGGGCACCCAAGAACCACCAGAGAAGATCAAACTTATCAGTTTGACGTCATGACGGAGGTCTTCATTTGGCCCAAACGAGGATGATTTATTCATATGCCCAGCAAAAGTGTGATCCAGATGGCTTTTTAACCTGACTAATTCATTTCAGTGGGTCGTAAGGATGTGGGTGATGTAAGAGGAGGATTGATGGCCTCCCACACCGATGACTCACTGGAGTCATTCCAGCAGGGACTCTCTAAACTCGCCGTTATAACGTGCAGTAATTGCACCTGATACTTCCATATAACTCACTTTTAAGGCTCCACACCCTAATCTATTGGTTATTTCCCAGTGTGTGTTCCGTTACAGGAGACGTATTGTATCCATGCCAGAATCCGCTGCACGGCTTGAGGAGGCTCTGCTCACAGAGTTGGAGTGCATAGGCTTGCAGCTCTCTTTTACATACGTTCTTGTGCCTCTACTGCGAATCACTTTTCACAAGATATCATGTCCTCCTGACGTTGTGGTCAAGAGGAGAGAACATCACCATTTCCTGTGTGTGGGGCTTGACATCAGCCTCTGAGGACTCCTCTCACTTGTGTTACTTTCTGTGCTGCGCATACAAGTCCAAACACTCTTCAAGCACTTCCTGTTACACAAACGATTGGGCCTTAAGGCTCAGACGTTTCTCAAGATAGTTAATCCACCATCTCACAACGAGGTCAACCAAATTTGCTGAGGAAGTCCTGGGTACCGACCCGTCATTAGCAACCAGTGATTTCCCCTAGCTTCAATGAGAGAGCCAAGCTTTCTCTTCCAGCCTTTTTTAATCCCACATGGCAGCTGGCCTCATACGAGCAGATCAACACACTTGTGCTGTTCTTCTGCACCTAGAGGAAAAGCTCTTGTGAAGGTATACAGAAGATCCCAGCTAGCAGGTTCATAGGTACACTGGTATACTGGATTGGGAGGAGATCTCAGGACAGAAATGTTTCAGAGATGATGCTTTCCAGCTGCCATGGATGCACCTAAAATGAAGAAGACACTTTCTGCTTTGACCTTAATCACGTTAAGCTGTTATAAAATAGTTGGAATGGATGAATAAATGGATAAACTGTAGGCTTTTTGTTTAATATTGAATTACATTAGTAGATAAGTAAATGTGAAACCTCTATTATTATTCATATACAATAACTGGAAGTTTCAATGAAGACGGTGACCTTGAGCCTCTTGGAGAACAGCAGGCAGAGCTGCTTTAAATATATAAATGTGTTTGGCGCTTTTCCAATTATTCTTAGGTGCTCCACTCCTTCAAGGTGTTTCTTCCGAACAGATTTAGATTGATAATGGTGTTTCGATAGATATTATAATGAATTAAAAACACTCTATAAAATGATCATTCTATCTGTATGTCAGGTTAACAGTAGAACAATTATACTCATACTGTTGAAATCATAAGGTTGGCTGTGTTTGTCATTCACAAATACCGTCAGGGTATGAATAATAAATACAGACACTGGTGCACAAATCTTTGCAACAGCAATAAACGCTATTCATTCGATGTTGTCAGAGTTCAAGAGCAATAGCTGCGTATGTTGTCTTGTGCCGTGTAAGAGAACTGTAATGTCGCCCTGTCACCTCATACTCCTGTTTAAAGCCGTAGCCCTCGGCGGTCTTCATCTGGTTAATGTGCTGGAGAAGGTCAGCCACTCGGACGGCGGGGTGGAGCTGCCCTGTGTGGTACGGGGAGCCTTTACGTCCACACTGGTGCCTCGGGGAGCCTCCCAGCAGGCTGCTGGCCTCGTTCACTGAACTACGAGCGTCACCTGAACAAGACACAGGTGCATTTGCAATTTCCCGCACGACATTAAAAGGGATATTCATGTGCAGGACAGGTTAAGGTCATTTGAACGCGTTCGGTTGGGGACGACACACGCTGCTGTTACGTCACATAACGGCATGCGGATGCTGACACATACGGTACAGTATGTGCAACATGTGTCACTTCGATGACGTTCGTCAGGGCGAAGACGTCCTCATGCCGGCTCTTATGTTGACATGACAGCAGCTCGGTCTGGGATGCTGATGTAGCAGATCTTCGCCGACTTTAAAGTAAACACATCTGTCGTACGCTCTCTGAGATCGAAGGGATCAAGATGAGAGTTCTGACAAGCATCAGAAGTCATTTAATTTTGATTCAATCAAAAGCGTTACTGCACTTGTGTGCAGGTTGTACCAAAGAATATTTTTCACACAGGCTGATAACCGTCTCTACTTCTGACATTCATGGAGTGAATGAGTTGCCTCAACGGGATTTACAAGATGAGGGATGATGTATGTCAAGCTTGAAATTGCATTTGTCGTTGTGGTAGGCTGATGGGTTTCTGTCCACTGTTCGTTACGTGTATTTGTCTTACTGCGTGTGCCGCAGGTGTGAGCATCCATGAAGGAAAGGGCCATTCTTTCGTCTTCCTGTAGGGTGCTCTGGTCTGTGAAACTGCGCTCCATGGAGCCCATGTTGCTCTTCTCTTGCCGGTAGGTGATGGGTGTCTTATTCATGTTCACTGGTTTCCTATAAGAGGGAGGGGGGGGGATGCAATGAAGAACAGATTGTAATATAGAGCGAGAGAGACGGAGCAGGAGAGAGAGACAAGGGAAATGTTATGTTTAGCAGGGAATAATATGGAGGAACAAAAATAAAAAAAGGTCGTGAAGTGAAGAGATAGGGAGAAAAATACTTCGACTGCCTTATTGTTTTCCCTCTTTGACTTATGATTGACAGCCAGAGCGCCAGCGTGTACAGCATGAATCACAGAACAATGGGAGAGCAAAGAGGTGGAGTCACTTACGGATAGTAAGAGTAGTAGTCCCTTCTGGCAAGAGTGCGGGAGAAGGAAAAAAGAAATCAAGGGAAAGAAAAGATGTACGGTGAAAGCGATGTCAGCCGCGGCCAGAATGCATTGATTGCAGTGATGATGAGATCCGTCCCTCTGTGAGCCAGACTGTTCGGCGACGCGACACAAGCGGACGTACGAAGCCGGTGCTGACAGGCCGAGCCGCGGCGAGGTAGATAAAGGTGTGTTTTTCCGTCTATTGAGCGGGTCTCAGTGTTGTACGACAAAGGCCACGTGGCCTCCTGTCACAGCAGATCTAGCAATCAATTCTCTGAGAGCAAACTTCATGGTGGCTTAGCAGAGGTACCCGGACCGATGTGTGGAGTAGACTTTCATAAACAAGCGCTCTCAATATTCGCCTGGACGCTGTGTCAGCCATTTAATAACGATCGCTGGAGCCCCGAGCATCTTCCTACTGCCGCGGCAGGTTCTTTAGAATTCAATTCAATCTCATTTTCAGTAAGGCTATTTGAGACTTAAACTGGACTCAGCCTACGGCTGCTGCGACATTAAAGCAGAGCCGCAGGTGTGGATGATTTACTCAAGACCTGGGGGATCATTGGCTAATAATCTCTAAAAGCACACCTTTTCCCTCCCAATTACCATCTCATTTAAGGGTCAGGCCTCCGCTTGGTGAGTGTAATTAAGTGGCTAATTGGACTGCATCCGCCTTTTAATTAGATGCTTCACACTCAGGCGAAGGGAATGAAAACAACGCATCTCTGGCTGTTGGTCCAGCGTTATTGCCTAAACAAGCACCCTACACAAACAAACTGATGACTGAACTGTTGGAAAACATGAAAGGTAAAACAAAGTGGGGGACGTGGCGTGGTTGTGCATGAAGAGGCTTTTTGCGCACAGCCTTCAGCAGACGTATACCCTTTCTTAATGATGATGATCACGGCCCCCAGCAGAAGGATGAGGACCACCAGACCTCCTGCGCACACCCCGAGAATGAGACCCATCTCCTCAGAGTGCTGAGTGACCTCCAGAGCCTTGCGGTGATCCTTGCAGGCCGCTAGAAGCAGAAACACATATGCGCGTTAAAAAAAGCACAATGTGAATACAGAACATGAAAGAATGAGGCAGAAAGTGTCGAAGAAATGTTTCACATGAGTGTGAAGAGAGTACGTTAAAAATGTAGCTGCGGAGACAGAAAGATTGAGAATTCACAGAGAACTTATCGTTTATGAACATAAAACTCAACAAATGTCGATTTTTCACATGCCACTAAAAACGTTCCAACTGCCCATCTTAAATATTGAGGAGATCCATTGAATTAGAATGATTGTCTCGAAGCTACATTTCAATAGCAGTGGTTCTTAAAATAGCTGGAGAAGATGAAAGCGACACACGTATAAAGAAGTGATGCCTTAAGCAATCAGACAGTAATTGTCCATGCTGTCCAAACCAACAGAAGATGCAACCCTCAGACATACAAAGTGACAGTTCATGCTTTGACAAGCGAAATGATTGGACTGCATAAAAAACTTTGGTTGTCTGAAATGTTTAAACCAGCGACTTTGGCTGTTCAGGATTCATACAGAAACCAAACAGAGAAAAAGGAAAGGAAAATGAAGTGACCGCGTTAAATTACTATTTAGATAAGAGTGGCAGAAGTTAAGAAATAGTACTGAATTCTAAAGACTAAATTCATTTGCTAAAATCCATTAGTTGAGTCCAAAAAAGTGCTCTTCTTCAATCTAAGAGTTGAGGGAGGTGGTGAGTTTCACCTTTGTGATATTACACAAGTGTATTTCTGTTCGGACACATACACTCAAACACACCCAAACCACCATTTTTCCGGCACTGCACATGAGCCCTACAGAATAATCTCAAGGTGTCTTCTGTTGGCCACTGTTGGTCTGTTGGAAGGTCGTCATCATAATTGACGGTCATTCGCTTCTCTGTCATAAAGCTTTGTAAACGGCCTTTCTAGTCTTTCTTGTGTGTCCTCCAGGCCTCGACAGCACCCAAAACTAGCTCTTCTCAGTCTAGTGGAGGAGCACAACCCATCTTGAGAGCAGAAGAAGAAGTCTGAGCAGGCCCGGGGGTTAGAGCTCTATCTTGCAGCCTGCTGGGGAAGAATGAGATCTGGGGCAGGAGGAAATGAAAACAGAGCCATGTTTTAGCCGGACTCTCTGCAGCCCCCCGGCTGTTCTCACTTTCCAGAATGCTTCAGAATCCTCTACCAAAGACGAAAGTAGAACAATATTTCATTATTTGGCAGGATTTTCTATTCAATCATGGGTGTTTGGCATATTTGAATAGAGAAAATGAGTCACCGGCTTGATATTTGAAAGGAACTGTTCATTCTAAAACTGCTCAGGACGTTTTTCTTTTTTGCTGCTACGTCTATGTTACACGTTGTTCCAAAAAATGTGGCGTCTCTGTGTGGTAGACACCACACATAACGGTATGCTATACTTTGCAGTCGTGGACGGAGACAGTTTAGTCACACAGAATCAGAGACAACTTTCTGTAGTTTCTATTCACACACAGGGTCACGCTATCGTCCAACAAGGCCTTCATGTCTGTGAGCAACTGTAGCTGAAGATAACGCCGACTTCAGCCCGCCTCAAATGCTCCCTTCTAAAAACAGCCGCAAACTCAGCACTTTCTGTTCATTTTATGCTGCAACTTTGTTTGAAATTACACGTTTAAAGTAATAAGAGGGTGCATTACACCGGCTGGAGATGTAGATGAGGAGGTGAAAAATCTATTTCAGCTTTCTGACATTTTGGACAGATAAGCGGTTTTGCCACATTTTAGCCTGAAAATTTCTATTAATCCAAACACGAGCGGGAAATAGATTTCCACATGAATCCAGGCACCTGCCACCTGCCCCATGCTGGAAATTGGCCCTTAGAGGAGCAATGGAGGTCCATTGTTGTGTTGAGCCTGCCAGAGGATCCTTAATTAAACTGTCACCTAGAAGTTGAAATGTAATCTCCAGCTTTGTTATCCAAGCCAGAATCATTTGCCTCCACTTTGCTTCTGATGGGCTGCTTGATAATAACGGCTTAGGACCCAATGATGCGGGGGGCCATGTTCATGGTGGAGGGATAACAGAGATCACAAACGGCAACTTAAAAAAAAAAACTTCTGACCCGTCGCACCTTGAAATTGGAAACCACCCCGAGAATCTTTTCCCAGTCAATTTGCCTTTCAGGTTGTATTTTTACAGAACTTCACCGTGTACAGTACGTTGCTGATGTGTTGCAGGAGCTCTTTTAAATATTCTCTTTCCATTGTCCACTTTTCTTCCTCCTTCCCCTCCAGTCTTTCTATATTCATATCATTGGTAATGTCTTTCATATCTATTGCCATCCATTGTGCAGTTCTTTCCTCCTTCCGTTGCTTAGTGTCAAAGAAAAGAGGCGAGCACACTGAAAAGCCCATTGGTGTGAGAAAGCATAATTAATCAATGCCTAACCGGGTTTCTGTGTGGGGCAGATGGAGTGAGACGCTGAGCTGAAATGGCTGGCCTTGCCTTTTGGCTTTATGCTTGAGGAGAGCCTGATCTCTTCCATTTTTCACTCTCAAAAAGAGTCCTTCACCAGAAAAAAAAAGACACAACGCCAAGACAATTTACTTGCCAGGCTCTGCTTACTGTTGCCGTGCTACAATAACTATAAATACGGGACTTCTCTTCACCATAATCTGACAGTGTACCACCGCAAGAAGGGCTCTCCTGCCACTAGAACTTATAGTCAATTTCCTTGCCCTTTTCATGTCCCTGAATCCAAAAGCTGTGGCACAGAAGAACGGGGGGGAGGGCGAGGCTTCCTCACACTGATGGGCCAAGGTAGCTCCATCTGGAAGTTTTGATCTGGAGGACCCTTGTGGACCTTGTTGATGTCAGAGCTCTCAGATGTCGGCCGTGTAGTGGGCGGCTGATGAGAACAGAGAGACTGTCTTTGATATTGCGTGTGCCGGCGTCTGCCCCCAAACAAACAGGATGAAAGCCCGACCTCGAATCCCTCCCGGCTTGATGCCCTTTTCTCAGAGGCCCACTGCTAAAACAACCAGGAGCAGTCAGGGAAAATCCGTCCAGATCCCCACGTTTGTACTCGAGAGAGAGAGAGAGAGCCAGGTATTGACTGCATTATTGACCGGACTAAACAATGCAGTTTAAAGCACGCTGTTCATTTCGTATCCAAAAACAATGACTGAGTAGACAACATCACCAAGCACTTAGGAACGATGCAGGAGAATTCATTCAAGGTCACAGGGTTTGTGGGAGGAGAAGTATTCATCGGGAATTACCTTTGCGAGCTATTCGTATGCAGTTTATTCTGGATTCCTGAAAGAGAAAGAAAGACATCACAGGGAAGGGTGTCGCTTTTCATTTAGCATAATAGAGAATTTCTAAAAAATAAGAGGATGACGAGAAATACTGAGCTGAGACACAGACGTGTAAATCACATTGAAAAATTGACCCCAGGGGATTAAAAAACACAAGAACATAAAAGCCTGATGTTGGAGAGTGAACAGGTGGGGACAACATCTGGAAGCACAACCTTGTCTCCACTTTCTGTTGTTTCTACCCTTATTAAATATTCAAATGACTAAACAAAAATGAGTTTCAAGAGGAAAAACGCATAATTTACATTATCACAAATGAATGAAAAATATACATTATACGGAACAACTATATTCAGACAAAAATCACCTCAGAGTAAAGATTCCTATTGATGATCACATGAGATTACAACGTGTTTCAAATCTGAAATGTGGTGACATTTTAGAGAAGTAAATCAGATATTTTTGCTGAAGGAGAACATATGAGTTTAAAGGGAGAGAACATAATTAAGAGGAGGGATTCAGAGCAGTGCACAACTATGAAAAGGAATTCATTTTATTCAAATGTTACTGACGACATTTCAGTGTTATGAAAAGGACCTTTGTCAGAAAGCACTAATGAGATCCAAGACTGTAATCCAATTCCATCCTGCCACCACTTGGAGGACACACATTATCAAATTAAGATTTACAGATGCTAATTTGGGGATTATGGGCCAATTATGCAAATTCGGAAATGAGCGAAGAGCCCTTTCCTCCAACTCAAGTTAAATTGCTTTTTTTTTCAAATTGAAAATACATTTCCCACTGACAGACATTTTTTTTAACATGATGGTTAGACAAACACGTTTGCGCACCAGGAATCATGAAAAACCTGTTTATTTTTCCTATCATTAAACAATATTATTATTCCTCATTTACTTGTATTGTGAGATAAAATAAATAAACTTTATTAACAGTACATTACGGCAAATTCCACTGTCTTTTCATTTGATGACTATTCTTTTGTTTAGTTTAATTTTGAAACGGAAGACACACATACCTTTATACGTTTATTCATGATACGTTCCTCATTCAGTTCCTATAAGCTCACCTTTTCTTTGTGCTACATTTTGAAAGTGGGCACAAAGCAGTAATGCCAAGTTAGGAATCAGGACCTGGGCAGAGCATGAAATCGTTTACCCCGTGTGGGTTAGCACCATTAGCTGCAGGGCGCTAGGCTCAGCTGTCGCCATGTGGAGAGCTGCACAAAAATGTGTCAATTTTGGTCCTGATTTCGGTCCTCATCGTTTGATTAATAATCATGAATCAAAATGCTTTGGAAAAAATGTTTACCATAGGTGACTCTGAGCTTTTGAGGCGACCGACTCAATTACCGGAAACCGCATCCATCAAAAAAAGGCTGATTCATCTGAACTGGCCTCTTTTACAGAGACGGCGTTTTAAACCTTACTTTCATTCACAACTTTCTTTGGCAAATTACGACAGAGCACATTTTACTTTATTTATATTATATATTTGCTGTAATGGTAAAAACAAATACATTGGTTGTTGCCTAGTTGGATAAGACTCAAATTTTTGTAACATGCACTTTAAATCTTTGTGTCGATAGGCCAGTTCCAGATTATGTACGTAAAATGCATCACACGTCTGGCCGTGCTCTTCAGTCACGCCAGTGGTTCCTGGCGGCTTTAAATACGAAACACAAATGCCAAAATGCGAGGCGGGGCTGTGGGGCACACAGTACGGTGTTACATTGTGTTTTCTTGTGCGTGTGTAGTGTACATGTTATAAATAACTATGCTGTGGTCTGCAAAGCTACAGCCTATTCACCATACTTTAAGTACCTGTTTAGATGAAACCATTAAAGCAATTAGAGAAGATTGACAGTCACTCTCCAGATAATTAGAATGGTTAAATGCCAAAAATGATGGGACCCGTATACTGCTGAAACAATGCCCATCTGTAGCAGATTAGAGGCAGTGTTGTTTCACACAGATACATACAGAAAAAAACACAGACCTCACTGCCTTTGATATAATACAGTAAATAATTAGGTAGACGGAGATTCAAATTTAGAAAAGGTTTTCAGAGTGCAAATGCTTCAAATGACAAATACTTTATCAAACACCATATGCAGAAAGTCTCATCTGTAATTGTTTTATTAAGGCAAATATGTGACGCTTTTAGCGGCAGCTACCCTTTCAGCTGACAATGAGGGGGCATACGGTAATTCTGTTCCCATCGCCTGAATAACATTTCAAAAAGCAATATAAGAATACCCCATACAAAATAGTACAAAACATATTAAGCAATCACAGTATTCCAGTAGAACCTTAACATCTTCTTTGTGGTTTGATACACTTTCTCATTACGGATTGTAAAAAAAACTGTAATGTTAATAATATCATTAACACGCAAAAAAGGCATGAGCGTCATACCGTATACTTTTGTTGGTCTATTAGTTTAATTGCTTATGTATTATGCTCTTTTATGTTATCTTAATTCGTGCCATTAGCTCTGTGTTAGTTCATGTCCTCATTGCATTGCTGTCCTCTATGCCCAGCCCTTAATTGGTTTACAGTATGCTGAGCAAGTCGATGCCCCTCAGCAGTGCTGGGCTGATTGAATTGAAGTAGATTCTGTGCTTTTACACCGATATCGTGACTAAATCAAAACAAAACAAAACTTACAGGCCCGAAGAGAGTGCAAACGTCACACCGACAACAAATGCTCTGCATTGCCAATGCAATAAGTTCCCTTCCTTCTAGCACACTGTATAAAAGGAATTGTTGGAGCCACACAACCCATATTTTTGACTGTGGCTGCTTTAGGACTGTATTTACAGGCAAAGGCAGCAGCGTTTGAATGAGCGGCGACTGTGTTGGCCGTGTTTCCGCTCATTGTGGGTCATGGATGCTGGCCTCCTGCCAGGCAAAACAAAACCTAATCCCATCCGCCAGAAAAGCCAGGCCTCCCCTATCTAATCCTATGCTTAGTAGCCTAGTTGTGTGAAGTGCTCACACTGCACTTCCTCCGTGTGTTTCTCCAGTGGGTTGGAAAAATATCCTACTGGGGACCGGGGGGCTTTACCCACTGGCAGGACTCAAGAGTCGCACAGACCAGTAACCCAGTTTGCATGTATTTATTCCCAGATGATGAAGACCACATAAAGCTTTGTTACCTAGAGCAACATCGCTATACTCAATCTGTGAGGATTAAAGAAGCAGCTTTCTATTCCTCATCATCTGCACCTGCGACCAATTATCTTTAAGTAATCGCCTCACCCTGGTAGCATCTCTTCCTGTAATGGAATTTGGAAAGGTAATGTGGCGTCCTCCGGGTATGACTGGAGACTGGAGGGCTTTGCATGCACGAGAGTGCGGAAGTGGAATGAAACAACAGAACTCCGTAAAATTACGCACTGCTTCTCAAATAACTACAGCATTGGTTTCTGTTATTTGGACACAACCCCTGACGTGATGATTAACAGCATAATAAAAAGAAACAATAATATTGGGGCATTAATTGAACAAAGGACATGAGGCAACCACTAAAGGACTAAAAAGAAAGGAATAGAATGTAGTTGAATGTAACTAATTCCCTGTTACACTGCTAGATCAACATGTTTTCATCCAAGAACCCTATTGATGCCAAAAATACGACACCATAATACTCTATCAAGGCTTGGGAGACACAACCATAGCATTAGTAAATACAGATACCCATGAAGAAAACTCTTCATCATTCTGACCACTAATGTCTTCATCAAGTATTGCCACATGCAACAGTCACTCACCCCCCTGAAGTTGCTCATGGCCTGGAAGTAGACCAGGTAGCTTTTGCGTGGGTCCAGAGGGCTGTTCCAGTAGCCGTTGTAAGTGTGATTGTCGCCCACAGTGAAGGGACTGGCCTCTGGGAGGCTGCTGGGGGGCAGCTCGGCTGTGTAGTAGTGTGGCGTGCCCCTGGCCTGCGCCTCACCGTGGGACATGGGCAAAGGGAAACAGTCCTGAAGCCCCAGCTCTCGCTTCACTTTCTTCACCGTCTCCTCTTCAACCACCACCTGGTACGTACTGGACACAGAGTGGAGGCGCACCGCGAGTAAGCCATGTTGAGCTTTAATGAAAAAATCTAATATGTACATTTGAGATGATTTTATCATCACCTGACAGGTGCCCCTCTGCCTTGGGCGGGCCGCAAAAGGACAGTAATGGTGCTGTCCGTCTCACTCAGGGGGGACGGCATGTCTCCGTAATCAAACATTGGAGCTGAGGACCCAGAAACATACATATGGGAGACGTGGGAGACATTCTCAGTGCCAATAAAACCAACACCCGTGTCCATATTTTGAGGAACAATTTCACTTCCAGTCGTCTTGGATTCGGTTCCAATTAAGCCTTATGTTTCTGTCGCTAAATTCACCAGGTTTGAAGGGTTTTAGCCAGTCCTGTGCTTTGGAGGCACATTTCTCTCTACTATCAGTAGTCAATTAGTGAGGGGAAAGAGAGCAAACTATTCACGAAGAATCAATGATTATCTCATTAAAAAGCGCTTGAAGGGACGACATCCATTAAAATGTGCATTTGTTGACATTAAAAGGGCTGCGACCTTTGTAGAAAACAAAAGAGGGTTTGATGCCTGCTGCCAGACAAGGCCTGTTTGAAGGATGATTGTGTATCCGCCACAGTGGTCCACACATTTTCATGTGCATGTGCGAGTGAGGAAATGTGTGCAGATATTCTGCGGTGCGTATTGCTCGAAGATGCTGACCGAAGTAGCTGTTGAAGGATGTTCGGTGTTTGCTAGCTGTCTGTGCAGATTTGAGAGACACTTAATGTGTTAAAGTGAACGTTCTGCACAGCGGGCCAGTGGGGGGAGGTTGAAGATGACCTGCGAAGGGTTTCTTGACTGGATCTACGCTTTGGCTTTGGGCCGGCGGTCTCTCCCACATGCAGCCAGCAAGAAGTGATTGTGCACAGAAGTCTATAATTAAACTAACCTGGCCCTTTTGTAAGGTGAATAAATGTGTGAGCGGTAAAGAGCGGGAGTGGCTGTGCTGTGCGTTCCCTTAGGGTGTAATCCCATCCCGTAACAAGCACACATGCATCATTAAGAAGAAATAGTAACACCAATGCTGGTTTTCTATCACCAGTAATAAGCTCTGAGACTCTTGGAAGTGACACTCTGGTCGTGAGAATATTCTGCATCTTTCTTTATATATAATACACACCAGTGTCAACTCTCTTTCCTGCGTTAATTTATGTCTCGTGTCACTACTTTTGGGAGGCAATAGAAAATAGCTCTGACACTCTCGGAGCAGTAGTTTTGCATCTGTGAGAGAAAGAGAGAAAACCTGAACCCTAATTACAGCATGCAGTGGTTAAAGTCTGGTGCTGTACCTGCAAGGTGCATTGGTGGTGTTGACGCAATATGGAGAGGCTGCCTTTCTCCCATTTCTGTTTTAGAAACTTACTCACACTTTGCAAAGCACACAGGATCCGTCAGTGAGAGGCGCTGATACCTGAGATGTTAGTGGTGATTTCAGTGAGGGCGGTCAGGCCAAAGCCCTTGACCGTTCGGGCTCGAACAGAGATGAGGTAAGTTGTTCCCGGGTGGAGGTTGGAGAACATGTGGTAGGTCTCATTCTTCAACTTGGACACAGTTCTCCTCGGCCCCGGTACATTGATGCCTGGATCCGACGACTCAATGCTCTGGTAGCTTATCTGTTAAAAACAAGATGGTCTCAGGGTTACATTATAAAAAAAACAGAATCACCGTAGCACTCAATTTAAGTCTCATTATCACAGCAAATTTCAACTGATAGATTCATACTGATCTGCAGAGGTCATTAACTCCAACAGCTCTGTCATGAAAAGTAATTTGACAGTTTGATTGACAGAAATGAGTTGGCTTCCCTCAATCAATGCGCCAATTGCTGTTGAACCTTTGTGGTTTTAACTGAAAAACTGTATTTTCTTGGCTGGCATTGACACTGCCAATAAGACACCTGGAGTTTTTCAAAAAAGTATTATGAGTGGTAAATAATTATCTGACTAAATAATGCATTTTAAAGGCCATAGAGGTCCGAGGACGCCGCTCAGTTCAGAGTAAATTCAAGTGTTTAAATCCCAAGTTTATGAGTTGAATTAACTTTACATCAAGAATTTCTGTGAGTATCCCTTGAAAGCAAAATGTTTTATGAAGTTTTTCTTCAGGAGGTGCGTTTCCACCACAGTACTCTCGTGAAAGTGTCCACTTACACTCTGGGAAATAGTGGAGAGTTAAATGAGACGACCTTACTGCAATCAGACAAGGCGGAACATATTAGGATATACGATACATTAGACTGATCTATATACGCCTGCACGCGCACACACACGCACACAGACACAGATGCCACTCAAGCCAAAGGCTTTACTGGTTATCATTGAAGAGCGTAATGCCTGCTCATGCCTCCTCACTGTGGAGGTAGAATTAGGAGCCATGCAGTGACTAAACACAGGCAGACCACTGTGCTTCCTCTTCAGAGGCAGACATAAAAGTTGCCTGACGGTGCACGGAGGAGCGAGCAGTGCTTGAGCAGAACAGCATGGCAGCCCATGGGCTCAAGCAGCGTGGTCAACGGTTTGCATGAAGAGAGAAATTAATAAGGTATTTGTTTTAGAGCTCTGCATAAAGCGCTCTACATTAGCTCAGAAAGTTCAACACGCTCAAAGATCCAGAATATTCTCCACTTTATATGTCAAACCACAAATCCCACTTGATAATATCCTTGAGTGCAGGCAAAGAAGGCCTGAGGAAATGTAGGCCCACTCAATAATGGCTCAACGCAGACAGAGGGTACAGAGAAAAATACAAAATCATTATCTGGCTGAACATAAGACCTGACACGAGGCTCTGTTTTAATGGCACAAGACCATCATTAAGTGACTTGTGCAGAAGGTCAGTGAGCGTGAATCCAAGTGACGCTGCTATTTTTTGCAAAGCGCACCATGCACTACATGGTTGGGTGAGGAGGAATACAGAGTGGAACAGAGTGGTTTAGTGATTAAGCACATGTCTCCAATTGCAGCGGCGTTTGAAGAAAATGTCTCACCGAATAGAGAGGAAAGCACTTCTAAACCGGGCACAAAAACTGTTCAGTTAAAAGAGCACGCTAACATCTCAGAATGTTGCTTGAGGTGATTTGCTGTCAGGCAGTTTGAGTATTGAAATCAAAATGACGACACACTAGATCTATAGCTGCTAAAAAAAGTAAAAATACTTTGTCTCACGGTCAATTTAGCAGCTCTCCTGCAGCTTTCTATGATTTGAGCATCTTCCTCAGCAGATGTTTACCCAATTGACATGGATTTGCAGATGGTCAAGATGCAAATTTTCACGGCACTAAATGGACTTTCTAAATGGGGTATCAATGATACCATAATGGTTTGGATTTCCATTCATTTTAAACAAGAAAATAGGTATTTGAAACTCCTAGAATTGAGTTAATCTGCTCTAAATGAAAATGAAAACGCGAAGCCAGTGGCAATGCATGTCCGGCTAATTTACCTTCAGAGTTTTTTGGGGCAACAGCATTGTGAACTGGATCTGAATTGTGAAATATTGGATAAGAGTCCAGTAATGCTAGCTCAAGATAAACTCCATCAAAAACAGGATTAGTCGTTAGTCATCATCCTTAAGGCCTTTCCTTTACAAACATTAAAAGAAGGAAATAGTGTTTGAATAAACAGGGAGGTTTATATTCAAAACATTTGCCTTGCTCGTCCAAATTGAGTCAATTAACTTAGAATTAAGCTAACCATGCAAACAATACACAAAAAAGAAAGCAGATGTTCTCACTGGACGCACCTCATATTGGCTAATAAGACCATTGGGCTCGACGGGCTCCTCCCACTTCAGGAAGATCATGTCATCCAGCGGGGTAAAGGTGAGTGACTCTGGTGCTATGCCTCCGGGAACTATGAGAAATTGAGAGAACAAACATTTGTCGGGGAAATGGAAGAGCTAATCCCACACTGAGCTGTCAATCTCACAGAGGTGAATGTCACAGTGGACGAGAACAATCCACCAGGTGAGACACTCAGGGAGCAGCAGGCACACGCCATCATCTAAGGACGTATTAATTATCTAACCACAACACAGCCAAGAGGAATATACTTTGAGAAGGACACAATCAATCTACATCAGTCTTCAGTTGGAATATATTGATGAATGTGTCAGACGCTTAATGGTACACTTGTTCCTGAATGGCTTAGAGAGGACAGTCAGCGCGTGATCATTCAACATAAGTGTCTGTTAACAGTTTTTTGGGCCATTCGGTCGCAGCCCCAGTCTCCATGGTCTGTGTGAGAAAGACTGTTATGTGAGATTTATGCCTGAGCCTAAAGCAACAGCCAAATAAGCTGAGTCAACTGTTATTCTTTCATTTGAGTTCTTCTGGGGGAGAGAGTTGCTTATTAAGGCTTTTGGGGGAGGCATTCAAAATGTACATGTACTGTATACTGTATGAATGTGTATATATATATATATATATATATATATATATATATATATATATATATATATATATACACACACACACACACACACACACACTTCATCATATACATCTATATTAACTTTTCTATTTCCCTCGTATTGTATAGATCTTTTTCTGAAAATCTTGTTTGTCTTGACTTTTTCCCACCGCAGCATTGATTTCTCCCTCAACTGCCGTGCAGACAATGTGCTCCGGCACAAAGGAATAAAAAGAGACATAAGCCCAAAATCTCCTGCCAGAGACTCTGAAATGAAATGGATATTTTGTAATAATGATTCCGCCTCAGATGGTCACCCTCTGTGTATTAGTGAGATATGTAGCACATTAAGCATATATGTATTATATCGTGGTTTATAATTTGATTGTATCAAAATGGTTTTGCTCATGGATCTCTACTTTTGGCCCACTTAACTTAACCCTATGCTAAATAAATACTTAAAAACATCAAAAGCAACCATCACGTCATAGAAATGACAGTAAAGTCATTGTTGTGGGCAGTCTCAGCTCTGGAGGTTATTCTGTCTGACTTTTGTTATGTTGTTGTTTGCTATGAGGAGCAATTTGAGGGAATCTGTTATATGTTGCAGTTCCCCATGGAGGATAACCAGAATCTAATAGTACTTCATTTTGTAGGATGCCGGTTGTGGTGCTGTTGAACTCTATTTCATTCTAATGGCCACAATAATAGCAATGAAGAGAGGCTGAATTAGAGAAAACACAGCTTTTCTTTTATAACTATTGATGTTGTTAGACAGCTGTAGCTTGGTGTGCAGACACACAGGTAACTAACTGCACATCAATGTTAAAGCTAATCAATTCTCTCTAAATCTTTTGCCATTTCAAAATGCCGCTTTTCCCCTTGTAGTTCTCCTGGCTTTTTCTTGCACACTATCGTTTCTGTGAGACTTACTGTCCTCCTCGGTCTGGAAGGTGACCTCTCTGCCCTCTTTCTTCCCCTCGGGGTTGGCCAGTGACAGTCGGACATGGATGCCATGGTAAGGTGGCAGATCACGCAGTGTGAAGCGTGAAGCGTTGTGTTCCACTGCCAGGCACTCGCGCACGGTGGTGTTGTGGCCTCCGCCGCCTCCCGCCGTGGTGTAGCGGTAGCACAGGGACACTGAGTAGGTGTGGCAGCGTGTCAGGTTGAACGCCAAATTCTCCCACTGCAGGGACAACTGCCTGGGCTGGATGTCTGGGGCTGCGAGGCCTCGCAGAGCACGCATAGGTTCTGGGAGGGAGGCAGACGGAAGAAGAACAATTTCGCATTATTTAACAATGAGTTCTAGAAAATGAAACCAGAGGTGACTTCAACTTATTGAGAAATATGTGATTTCCCAGTATATCCAGGTGTTTTCCCCTACGGGAAGAACACTTGTTCCCTTTAAAGACTTTTATATTTCATCAATCTCGCGATTTATGTTTGGATGCTTTTAATAGTTTCATGTGCGGCGCTTTGAATTGCCTTGTTGCCGGGATGTGCTATACAAATAAAATTGCCTTGCCTGATAGATTCTGCCGCCACAACATGGAGGACGACGAGTTTGCTGTCAGCGCAGCGCACCCACATTCCCCATGGCAGAGCAGGAACTTCTGCCAAATGTGCTAATTAATTGGACAGGCTGTGGGTTGCTGTCGCACTCCCACCAGTCCCCGCCTCTGCGTTGCTAAGCAAATTGACTATCCAGTACTTACACTTCTTAGCCCCGAGGTTTAATACACACGCAAAAACATGCAAGTGCTTCACAAGGGCACTCACTTCCGCTGGTCACTTTTCCTCTTGGGTCACCGCGATGGCCTGTTGTATTTTTAGAAGGCACCGAGTTAATTCTGGTCACTGCCGGGTTAACCCCGACGTTTTTTCTGACTAAAAGAATAGCAGAGCTCTGTCTTTAATATCTCCCTTAAATGCGATGGCTGGCCGAAAGATAAAGAGAGCCTCTGTACACAGAAGCACAGAGCAGCCAGTGTGCAGGAGGATGTCTCCGAAAACTGTGGAGGGACCGAGTCCAGCCAAGGACGTCCTCGGAGTCAATGGAAGCGTTTATCAGTTGCCTCTGTAAACACAGTCAAATCCTTTTTGTCGAGCAATATGCTACATAGTGTTTTGTATCGCTTTATTCTTTTAGTAGTAAACATTGAGTAATGGCCCAGAGAGGCAGGGAATGACAGCAGAGATATTGGGATCATTGGAGTTTGAGGTTCGTGGCCAAGGTCTTCATACCTGTACGGACTCAGTGACATTCTCACTGCACAAAAGATGTTGTTTAAGGAGCTTAAATAAGGCAGCTGATGCATCACTTAGCAGGGAATAATGCGCACAAATAACATAAAAAAATGAAATCGTTATGAAGTCCTGTCTCTTATCTTTTTTCCACATCACTGTTTTATCTTCTATTTCTTTTTTTCATGTACGTGTTCAAACAAACACACATATAAACTATATTGTAAAATTAGATTCAACACCCATCGTCCCAGATTCTTACACACTTAACTTTAGTAAATGGGAACTTTTACAATACTTCCAATCCTTACTGAAGGTTTCTGCTGTCTGCAATCTTACACTAAATGGAAACATGACCGGAGCCTTGATCAGAACCTCGTCTAAACTAATGTGATGGCAGATGAATGGGTGGGCACAGTAATCACAAAGTAGTTCACTGCAGCGAGCAAGAAATGTTAATGTGCCATTGTTCAGTGTGACTGGGGATTGTCTTAATGGTGCAATTGATAGTCTGCACAGTTTGAGAGCTAAATAAAGAGAGGCATTTAACTGTTGAGTTGATGAAGGCGCCGCCACAGAAGCCACAGTGTGCTCATTGTGGCTCTTCTCAAAGTGGACATTTGTGCCAGCCCCGTCCCTTTGCCTCATCCTATCTGTGCGTGTGCCACGGGCGCCCATTCCTTGGCACCCTGTGGCGAGGAAACCGCAGCCATCGCAACACTCCCACCCCCAAAAAAAAAAAGCCCAGAGCACCATGTTGATCGTTGGAGATTGGACGTTAGAGTAGATGTGACAGGTTCTGGTTTATTTACTTTCCTAAAACTGTGAGAGCCGAGTCGCCATCGATTGCATGCATCGGTGGAGGGAAGCTGCGCTGACTGTGTCAGACGGGAAAACCCAAATTGACACAGACGCACTCTTGTGTTCGAGCAAAGCCCCCCCGCCCCTCCAGATGTAAACATAAAGAGAATGCTGACTCAAAGTGGAAGACATGATGGACGGCATTTTTAAGAAAGGACATTCCTAATGTGTCTCATTTTAGGCAAAGAGAATCACAGCAGGGGGATTTTTCCAGAGGGTTCAGCGACCCGGCAGCAGGTGGAAGACCATTAACGCAGTTCGGGGACCACCTGCAGTACACGTGCCCGCCTCTCCGCCGCGATTTACTTGCGGGGCTTCTAGCCGTACTAATGCCCCGCGCTGATAATCACAGCGACGGCTCATCAGGCACACCTGGACGGCCATCAGAGCCCGGCAGAGACCGTGTTCACATTCACGGCCATTAGTTTTACAGCCAGGACAGCTCGACTCCGGGAGGATGCGTGCGCGTACGCCGGTTAGCCGACATGCTTGAGATGGAGGGAAGTATTTAGAGTGACCATTTAGAGCGGCCAGAACCAGCTCCTGGTGAGGGAAAGGTTCCAAATGTCCCCCTTGTTGACTGGATAACTACTGCCTCGCCGAAATCACCCGCAGGTTCGAGCAGGTGAGATGCACCAATTGGAAGAGGTTTACATGCTGCTTACTGTCAAGTGTAAAACAAACGTATACACCCATGTAAGCGTATAAGACTTTTAAAGCGGAGAACTAGGAGACAGAATGACGAGCAAAATTAATTTCACCTCTGAATTGAACTGCATCCAAATGCAGCAGGCAGCAGTGTCACTTATCCCACACATGGATGAACAAGCTGATGTCCCAGGGGATGAAATCTAAATACATCCACAAAGGTTGAGTTCAGTGACTTTCACAAACACTAACACCAGCAACTATGAAAGCATTTCCCGTATGTTGTAAGTTCTCTAAATGTTTACCATTTATCACTTTGAAAAACGCATCTCCCGCACACATAGTCCCGCGCGGGCCGGCGGCAGCCTTTCCTCCACTCTAACTATTGTGGTTTCTCCTCTTTTTTATTGTGAAATATCCGTCTCTCTTGGGTCGGGGGCGCGTTGTGCACGGATTGGGGAGGGAGGGTTGTGAGCTTACTCATGGCACCCTGATGAATGGTGGGTGTCTTTGGCTGTTGAGAGAGGAGAGTAGCTTTAATATGTCATTGGAGAGGGGGGGCAAGAAAGCCTCTACTGAAGCAGTGTAGGGAGATATGTGAGGGATGGTGTGTGGCAGGAAGACACCGTTGGGCATAGAAAAGAGTGATGACCGTGGAAGACTCAAATCCACAGACTGCCTTTGGGTAACACAAAGCTCTTCATTTTGTGCGCCTGCGAGCGCCGCGCACACATTGCAGGAGCAGGCAGCGGTAATGACTTTCTGCATCTGTATCAACACAGTAGTCTTTCTGCTGTATACGGGCGCATTTTTTTTTAAGTAAGTTCGAGAGTGGCTCAGTTTCCATCCCACTCAACTCACTTGGTGTTGTGTGTCCACACGCTGACGGGTGATGGGGGTGCACAGACGAGGGCAGGATGTACAAAATGTGATGGAAATGCCATGAAAACCTTCACCTGAGGGATGATCGATTTGAAGCTGAAAGCAAGATATTGGAGCTGAAACAATTTGTCTATTATGTTGATTGGCAGAGCATCAATGAGAAATATCAATTATTGTTTCTGTTGTTTTTCAAGCAAAAGTGGAAAACCAACTCTGAATTTATGACTTTTGATACTTTCTTAAATGTATAGAAACACTATTAATTGATTATTATAGAACATCCCACAGACCTTTTATGGATATTTCAAGTTGTACAGATAGTGTTTTGACCAAAGTTATGTGCCCCTCATTGTTTATTTTAAAACCATTTGCAGTTAGTGTCTATAACCACGGTTACCTACAAATGAATGTCCACTTATTTAGAGTTATATGAATGAATTGTTCGTGCCAAAAATGTCTCATCCTCGCCAGCAGAAGAAGCCAGCTGTAGGCTCGTCACTGTAGTGAGCCAGCTGTTATCTTTTAAATAACAGTCGAACCAATATTGCAGCAAAAATGTCTCAGTCTCCTCAGCTGCAGAGTTCAGAGAACACCAGTGATAACAAATGCGTCTTTTCTTCACAGATAAGTATATGCAGCGACCGAGTGTCAGTTTATCAGCTCCTCTCTGATTGAATTTTAGCAGATTATCGTGGCAGATAAAGCCCCATAATAGGACTCTGAGGTTTGGAGGTCTTGCTATTGGGCATTTGTAATTTGAGATACGGACTTTTCACAGAATACATTAATTAAGTGCAAAGCAGACATAGCTATCTGTATTATTTTAACCTAGATTAAATCCATCAGTCTGCGCATTGCGGAGCAGCGTCGTGGTACAGGTTGCATTGAAGACCCTGCTGCCCCATGCTTGACGTTTGTTCCAAACAGCACAACACAACACACTGAACCACACACTGAATTCCCTCATCCGAAGCTCTGGGGCACTGCAGCACCTTAACAGTGCACAGTGCAATTCCCCTAAACACAAGACATAGCATAATGGGTCCTTTCAGTGGATTGTCTCTGCCAAATATATTCATATATTCATATTGCAAGACAAACAGAAAATCCCAATCGGGAGGAGAGTGAACAGCTCGTTTCCTATGCAAACATGACAACATACTTTCATATTCTGATACAAGTGAAAAATCCCTGCCAAAGAAGAGATGAATGTTAAAATAAACAATAATACATAATTCTGCTTGAAACAAATAACATTTGTCAAAATGATGAAAACCGTGTGGCGTGTTTCAACATACAATGCAGCAGCAGAAGCAACTCACCAGCAAGTAAACTAATACACTGTGTTACAAAGCTCACCTGCACACTTGGTCCGGCTCACGAGAGGCGGTCCAGGTGGTCCGGTCCCTCCCTCGCCGGGCCGAGTCAACAGCACACTGATGTGGTACTCTGTGTCCGGGTCCAGGTGCCACAGCTTATAGGTGACCATGTTGACTCCGTGCACCTCTGACCACGGAGACTGGCTGGCGCGGTACTCAATCTCCTTCCTGATAATGGGGCCATCTCCCAGGATGGAGTTGGTGTTGAGCTGGATGATTAGGTAAGTGGAGCCAGCTCGCAGCAGCTGGGGTGGTGCAATGGGCGATGGAGGTACTGTCGGAGGAAATGAAAAGCACGGTTTCTCTTTTTGCAGTTCACAAACACAAGTTGTTGCCTGGCGGCTCCATAGAACCGGTGACAGTTTAGGCAGGAAAAGTCTTGGTAAGCATTTTAATAATCAGTTCTTTGCAAACAGATTCAAAGCCAGTCCTAAATGAGCCGGCAGAGACCGCAGGATAAGAGTCCAAATAGCAGATTAGCCATTAACAAAACATTTAGAGCGTCACACATTTTTAGCAAAGTAGTGAGTGAAAAAACAGCTGTGCATGCAGTGAATGTGTCTGATCTTTGTAGCTGAAGGATTAAGTGGTGTTCATCTTTTTGAGTGTTTAGTCCTCAGAGCTGGTAACCATGATGAAAGAGGAGGCTCTGCAGCGCTGTCGGAGAAGATTGTCAGACCGGGGATTAATTCCAGAGTCCACCGGTCAAATGTCACTTACTGGCGGATCCAAGCCACTGAACAATTACACGGGCAACAGTGTGAAGGAGGGGAGGGAATGCAAAAGAAATGAGGACAAAGCACGGGGAAAGATCAGAGTTAGATCTGTGGCTGTGACTAATCCTTCATCCGGCAGAGGCGCCTCTGTCTTTTCATAATGCTCCTCTCTGTAAGCTTTCAACACCACTGGCCCCTCACCTCTACTCACAGCTGCTTCCGTTTGCCTGCAAGTAGCCTGCAGCAGCTCAACTCTGGGCCGTCAAGGACTGCATCCGTAAGTAACGCTCAAATGGAAGGCCTATGGCTCAGGGGCCGGAGGAGCCAGCTCAAGATCCTACTGCTTTGTTAGTTTGTGACTTTACTTTGTCTTATGATATTGTGTGTTTCCCTCTCTATGCTGAGTTATAGAGAACTCAACATCGCAGAAGTTCCCTCAACAAAAAGCTAAGGAGATGGATTGTGCTTTGGATTTTGGCTTACTAGCGAAAATAAGCTCTGCGGCAAACACAAGTTTATGATAATTACATATTTCGTCAACAATGTTTTGCCGTCTAATTTAGCCAAATGTTACCACCTTTTGAGACACAAGCTTCCTTCTGACTTCGACTGACGCAATTCTGCAAAATGTTCTCAAAATCTCTTAACTTGTGTTGCAGACCTTATTTCTGGCAGTTTAACCAGAAACCCACCCTAAAAACCCAATGACTTCCACAGGATGGAACTGCTAAAATGCTAACTTATTTCCAGGCTTCAGCACTCCTTCCAGGAGCACTCCACTCTCAACTTAATCGCTGCTCTCTGGTTAATACGGATTTCTTTGCAGTGAGTGACTCATGCGGTAAGAGGGGAGAAATCTCTGAAAACACATCTTGAAATGTGCTCAGGATAAAACTGTGAGTCCAAAAGAAAAGCCTCAGTCAAACAGTACCTTAAGGCGAAAGATGACAATGTTTTCTTATTTATAATCTGGGCACATAGCTGTGGGGGGGAGGGGGGGCGAGGGGGGGTTTGCAATAAGAGCGCCTCATCACGATTAAGTTGAATTTAGTGGTTCCAACTCATTATGGGAATGCTGAGATTCTTCTTAGCGGGACAGCATGTGCAAAGGGATTCATTAAAGCCTGCTGAAGGACTTGGTCTCAGCTCCTGTGAAAGAGATTACAGGATCACATGCAGTCTACAACCGGCCAGCATAACTACTCGTGGTGCAGAATTAGCTCTGCCATGAATAACACATTTTTCTTGATTACAATTACTGCCTCGCCATTGCAAGCTCTCCCGTCAACCACTCAAGTTGTAGTTTACATCCAGTTTTATCCAGACTGAGTGAAAATACGCAGGACAGGAATGTAAGACATAAGTGTATTTTTGGGGGAAAGGAAGTCTAGTGAAAAACACAATGTCTACGCTTAACGACTAAGGTTTTCCGAAGAGTACCGAAGGAGAAATCTGTCACATGGTGCAACGACAATCACCTGAAGCTCAATGTTAAGAAGACCAAAGGGGCTTGTTGTGGACTACCGGAAGGATGACGGGGGGCCGAGTCCGGCCTGGTTGTCGTCCAGGGAGAGAAAGTGAAGTTTGCAACTCGTACAAGTACCTTGGGGGTGCTTTCGGTCTACAGCAGCCAGCGCTCGGTTCTTCACAGCGGTGATCTGCGGTGTTGGCATTAGAGCCCTCGGGTTAGCGTCTCAACAAGCTGTTGAAGAGGACTGGCGGCGAGTGTGGAGGCAGTGGTGTGGATGAAAAGCCATCTTAAATATAGCTATAAAAAACGAGCTGACTTTTAAAGAGTACAAATGACCAAATTAAAGCCTTTGAGCAGTTCCTCATTCCCAGTCAAGAGGATGGATGACATTGTTTGCTGTATAGAATTTGAAGCCTCTTGAGAATCTTTGATTATTAACAAAAACAACAAATTTGGCTTGACTTAACTTTGTTAAGCTTTGATGCTTTGCATTGGATTTGTGTCTAAAAGTGTCTAAATGAATGAAAGAAACAACGGATTCAAGGTCCTTGTGAGTGTTTCCATGCTTGGCCTATAAAGCTGTGCCCATAACCCTGCACAATGCTAGAACACGGACGCTTCACACTCAAATCTTTTTACCTAGCCGCAGAGACGGTTAAACAAGATTAGGGTCTCACGATCTCACATTCCGTTGCTGAGCTACGGCGTGGAATAATAACGGCTTTATAATAACTTTATTATAATTGTCACATGTAGATGCATTTGAAGCACCCTTGGAGAAACCTTTGGTTGAGTTTGCTCCGCCCCCTCAGTCACACTCAAACTCAAGTTAAAGATGCGGCTGATGGGAATTTCATCGGTTTTGCAGGTTGTCTGTGCATGAAACAAAGTATTGCACACCTTCATTCCTACCAGATGCCACTGGAGAAAAAGTTATTCAAATGGATCCTGATGAGGAACATGAATGATCGTCTGTTCTGTTGGTGTTGGGGGGGGGAGTAAAGCGATCGTCCTATCATTCAGAAACATCATCTGGGCAAAAAGTTTGATGACAATCCATCGGACAGGTGTTGAGCTACTTCAGTCCGGACCAAAAAGATAAAGAGACCAACCGATTCACCAACAGACCGAACACGTAAAGACAAAATACTTTTCATAGCACCCTCCCTATCCCTCCCCCGCCTGACATCATTCATGTAAAAACTTAGTAGAGGACAAGATTTAAAATCGTTCATATCCTTATTTCCTCTCAGGGCAAGAGTTTGTTATGCTATGAAACCATCGCACGTCATTACTATGCTGTCAAAGTGGTGTCAGGCGGCGGGGGTGCAGTGAGTAATGGGAGGTCACAATCTGCGCTACGTGATGTGACAGGGGCTGCAGGAGTCCAAGCCAAGTGAACAGCTCTTTGACAGAGAGCTGAAGAGCAGAGTATGGCAGCCCATTTGACAAGTCCGGCTCAGAAAACAACACGTGTCGGGGAGATGGCGGTTGTCACCCGAAGAGCCTTCATGTGTGTCGAGCACCGTTCAATTTGCGCTTTGTGAATTTTATGGAAATGACTTATGTGATTCCTTCCCCCTTCCCCCGTTACGCACACAGTGTGGTGGGTGATTTGAAATGTGTTCAGACAAGTGGCTAGTGTTATTAATTAAATATTTAATTCACCCGCAGTGTTCTAGTGTGGCCGAGGAGAGAACAAAATCCTGTCATCATAAAAAACTAGCGGGAAAACTGATTGCAGGAAAGAAAGAAAGAAAAGGGCAGGCAGAGACCGAAAAAAAGGGAACATTAACAGACAAATAAAGAGAGAGTTCTTGCCTTTGACAACGAGTTCAGCAAAGTTGGAGACCCCGGAGCCCCTGGGGGACTGAGTGACACAACGGTAAAGGTCTTGATCCGTTCGCTGGACGCCGTCTAGCTGGAAGGAGACCACGAAGCGCCGGTGACTCAGGTGCTTGACTGATGCCGTGGTTATAATGTCCCCATTGTGTCTCTGAAAAGCAGGAAAGGACGGCGGTCAGACAAAACGGCGTGGGTCATCGTGTCCCTCTCTCTCTCCGATACGCACGGGTACCTGTTGTTGTGTTCAACAGCGACGCGCACACAAACACATGCGCAGGCGGCCTGAAAGAGAAGCAGCGGAGGCCAGGGGAGCTCAGCTGTTGTCGTGGTCGCTGGTTTAAATCAAGCTGCCAAACCATCGGATCCGACACTCGCTTCATCAACCCAACTCCTTACACACACGGCATTGTACAACTGTTTTCACAGTCTGAGGAGCTTTGCTCGACTAAAACGGTTTCTTATTCAATGTTTGTTAATAAAATACATACAGTGTTAAACCATGTCTGTAATATTAATGTGTTTTATGTTCATCAAATATCCATACGTGGGTACATCTCGTATCTTATTGGGGCTTTCTTTTTGTTTTCCAATGCGAAATCCTGGCACAGAGGATGAATGCTGTACAGATTGTTAACCCTCTCAAGCAAATTTGTGTTTAGTGATTTAGGGCAAAAAGGATGAATTGAGAAGTACATTTTAAATAAAAAAAAGCTATATATGAAATACAACTCGTACATTTTCATGTGGAAGGACCTTTCAAATGTATTGTTTTAATGCATTTTAAATTTTTGGGAGATGTTGGCAAAACTGTCAATGTATTGTAACTGCTGTTTGTATCGTACCGTT
Source organism: Gasterosteus aculeatus (assembly GCF_964276395.1). Classification (NCBI taxonomy): domain Eukaryota; kingdom Metazoa; phylum Chordata; class Actinopteri; order Perciformes; family Gasterosteidae; genus Gasterosteus; species Gasterosteus aculeatus. The sequence goes on along the minus strand of NC_135707.1, from coordinate 11,582,528 downwards.
TAGTTAATTAATCAACTAACAGCAGTGATTCTGTACGACTAGTAAAAACATCCAGATCTTCCAATCTCCCCATGTTACACAAATACAAACAAACATTGAATTCCTGTTAACTAGCCCATGTTTGCAGTAATTATGCAGTGAACTCCCAAGATACATAGCCAATAATGTAGCAAAACAAGCTTACATTATTTCTATCTGGGTCAGATCTTATTAGAGTTCTGTGATTAAAAACGAGGATTGTCCATCTGTGTGAAATTTAATTAGAATGGCAGGACCATGTCTCTGATTTAATTTCACAATATGAAGATCAGACATGCTTTAATAAAACAAATGAAGTCTTGTTAGAATAATAGTGATTATGGGGGTAATACATTTCAGGAATGTCGTCCCTTAATGGAGCCCATCTACGACCAAATCTCTCCTCGGTGTGCGATGTTATTGAACCAAAACATTCACCTGCTTAGTAGTTTGGGAGATTCTGGGAGGCAGACAGGCTTTGATGCATTGGGGTTCAATCAGTTCAGTAGAGAGTATGAGAAGCATGCATGTAGGAGACAATAGAAATGGCTGCCAAACAACTGCTTTTAACGTAAAGAAGTGTTTTGAGCACAAATAGTGCAGGAGAAAGATAGTGATTCAATAAAAATGTTGCATGATGCACGTTGCGCTGAGAAAGGCCTTTCTCACACCATTAAAACCAGGAGCATCTCTCAAGTCCACACAGTCTCAACAAAACACATTGAATCTGACATATTCTTCTCATGTTTTCAGGCCATTTTCTTGGTGGGAAATGATGGACATTCATTTTGAAATCCTTTGGCTCTGCCGGTTATAACAGAATCCAAGGCATTAGAATATGCTGGGATTAACAAGGAAACCTTCAGGTTACGCTTCTGCCATCTCTCCAGCCTTTGCTGTGCTTCTGTTTTGGGCCTTTCAAAAGCCACAGACGACACAAACCACAGGACCTCAGGGTTAAGCCGGCAATTCATTTTGTAACCGCAAAGAAATACAAAAGAAATCCCTCTCTTACAGCATTTCCATTACCTAGCACGTAGATTACAGAAAAGGAGGCGGGGGAAATCGGGGATGAATCAAATAAGCATGAACAATCTGGCCGCGGCTAATTGGCGAGAAAACAACAAAACAATCCGTTAATGTGGCAGGCGCGTGCCATGGAGGCCGCGCTGCAGCTGGTGCGGCAGACACACAATGAACACAGAAAGGCCACAACCAAAGGAAAATCACTGTGATGTGAATCCATATGGAGAAAAAAAAACGACAGCCATGACGCAGACGGAGCAGACAGAGTTGTGTGGACGAGGACGGTAAGAGGCAGAGGAGTGAAGGAACATTCCTGTGGCCGGGAGATCTCATCACAGCAGCAGCAGCAGCAGCAGCCTGTATGGTCATGCCAGCAAATTACCCAAAGCATTCGTCTTCATTGTGTTCTGACCAAATGTCTGGTGAGGAAGCATCAATTGAATAACACACAATTTCAAACAACCACCTATAGTGGGTGTTAAGATGTTGGCAGAAGGCATGAACACAGCATCAGAAGCAATAGATGCAACAAATTGAGGCACGTGGTCCTTTAATCGGGGCGACTTTAAGAGGAGGATTTCAAGACCACAGAGTTATTCCCCACAGGAGGAAGATGTGCGTGGCCCGTCCGACCTTCACAGAGCGAGCCACCTAGATGAAAAGACGGATATCCAAAACACACAGGACGTGATTTGAATAAAAGCACCGGGGAGCGAAGAAAGCTGCAAATACTACGATGCTTATTAGGAATACAACATCTCAAAGGCAACAAAGTGAGGAGGCTTCAAGGCCTTTGTGGCCTTCACAGCGTTAATAGTATTTCTACTATCTGTATTTAAGCACGAGCAGGTTGGGGACACATCATTATTTAAAAACAGAGTAAACCTTGCTGCAACAGTTATTTAGAGTAACACTCTCCATTTAAAATGCAGTGGTGCGTGTAGAGAGTTCAGATAGATGCTACGACGTAGACGAGGCCTTTAACAAGTTATAAGTAATCAAACAACTACAAAGACAGTCGAAGAGACAAAAAACAACCACAATGATGAGCAAGACAGCAAAGAGATGAAAAAAGAACACAATGCGCACAAAGAAAGGCCACGCAACCACAAAGAAGATGGTGAATTCCCAAAGATGAGAATGCAACTACACCCTGAAAAAAACACAATGGAACACAAAACAACCTCAAAGCAAAGCAAATAAAAGAGACCAGCCATTAAGAGAGGTAAAATGGCCATAAAGATGATCATAAAAAGACATTGAAATCTTCAACAAAGAGACTCCACAAAACCAAAAAAAAGGAGTTGTTTGGCATCTCTGGGTCGTCTGGATGATTTGCTGCTTTTTAGAGGATCTCGGGTGTGGAAACCAAACACAAACCTGCTGCTTTCCTTTTGTACGGTTGATGGATTTGGAAGTAGAGAATAAAACCCTCACAAACTCCACCATTGAAGCACTGACCTCCAGCAGGAACTTCTCAGCCTCTGATGCTCTTCCAGCAGCAACACACTGAAAAGTGGCATTTTGTCCAGCGTTGACCTCCTCGTCTCCTAGTCTGGAGAAGTGCGGCGCCTTATCTAAAGAGACGGACAGGGAGAGGAATACTGTGGGACCTCAAGACTCGCTTTGCATTCAGCAAGATCATCAGCTGCACAATATAACATTTTATTGACGATTTTGTTCTTTTCAAATACGTAAACGGGAATTTCAGGCTTCATCCAACGTCCATAAGAACGTGAAGCAGCAACAGTTTATTTCAGTTCAAGGTCTGACATCACACTAAACTTCAGTAACAACTTTCTATTCTAAGTATTTATTTTCTGATGACTGACAATAAGTCATTTTCAAATGAAGTGGCGAGAATTTAGTTTATTTTTGGCTTATTCGAGGACGAGGATGCATTTGTGTTGACAGCGGAGGATGCGTCATTTTTCACTGTCCATCACAACTCGTAAACATGAACTATATAGTCCAAACACACGGTTTGAATATGACAAGTGTGTAAATGAGAAAAGAGGCCATATGGTGCAGGGGGGGCACTGTGTGGACTGTGTTTGTGTACAGTAAGAAGTCATGGTAGAGCGCTCGCATCTGGGCCCCACAGGTGGCCGTGTTGCCTTTGAGTGAATCACCCTCCTAAGGTTAATTTGTAATTTATGCCTGAGAGCCAAACATGACCAAACACCAACGTGAGCGTGAATGGAGGAAAAGTGGCCCCACAGTTGGCAATCACTGCTGTGTTGTTTATCCACAGGACTCTACAGCGGGATAAATATTCACCACAATAAATATTTATCACAGTGGTTCCAGAGTTAAAGACTAAGAAAAGGGCAGGTTTCTCTCACCAGAATTTACAAAGAACAAAAAACTTATTGAGCTTTAGTTTTCTTTGATTGATTCATTTTCGTTTTTTTAATACGCTACCCTGCCCTTTGCTTTTCACTCGGCCTTCCTCCGTCGCACTGCTAGCTGCCAAGGAACGCAGGCTGGCGATGTGCCACACCATAAGGCACGCTCGGGTCTCGATGAGAGTCTTAATTATTTAATGGCCACAGTGGGAGCATTCAGAATATGCCATCTGCTGTCTCGGGGAGACACGGGGTGACTGACTGATTTTAATAAATGGACTGGGTGGCAAGGGTACCACCCAGTCCATTTATTGAAATCATTGGTGCTGTTCTATGTGACACGACATCCCTAATAAGTCTCCAAACGCTATTGTGATAACAGCAGGGGATATGTAGATATTAACAGCGAGTGACCCCTTCAGTTCGGTGCTTAATTCACTCTGAGCCCTCGTGTTCAGCGTTCAGTGTGACACTGAAAGACTTTTCCAGGTATTAAGGGACTCGGGGAATACGTTTTGCACATGGTCCTCGGTGGATAACAACACGTTGAACGTGCCGCCCTCACCGACACAAAAAGAGCCCTGCTGCTGGGAGACAATTGTTAAAAAGAAGAAAAGAAAAACTGCCTGAACATTCCGCTTAAAGCTTTGAAATGCCTGATGGGGGGAAAACTCAGACCTGAGCACAGTGACCTTTGACAAAAAGCTACGACGCACTTCCGCTCAGGCCAGAGAACATGACAAGACTTCAGGGAGGGAATCAAAGATCTCATAGATTAACAAATAATTGTGTCAGTCAAACAAGGCTGGCGGCAGGTGTGTTTTCAGCAGGGCAGTGTTTGATAGCACAAGAAGGTCGATCAGCCATCACTCACCACAAATACATATTTTCCTCACTGAACCCCCCCCCCCCCCCCCTCTAGCACTTCCTGTAATTGCAATTCATTGTCAGGAGTGGCACTTACAGCAGGGGTAGTTGAGCACCATGATGTCATCTAAGGCAATGTAGCCTCGCTGCTCTCTGGAAACGGTTGCCTCAATCAGCACCTGCAAGAGGAAGTGAACGTGAATACGTGGTGAACACACTTAATCCAGCACAGCTAAAAGCACACCATCGCCATTAACCTAACGCTGTCAAAGCGGAGGCGCTCAAGCTATTTTTCTGAAGAAAATTGAGGGCTGCGTGAGTTATATTTTGCTTTGCGTCCCACTTTCACTGACAGATACATTATTTACCAACAAGCCCATCACCACACAGTCGCACATCTGATGACCTAAGACAAAGACAGAAGCAAGCAAATAGGGAGATGGATTCGTTTCGCCTCAGTCCAAAAGGTGCCGAGAGAAATAATAGCTTCATCAGGAGGCCCAGACTGTGCTGCCTGGCTCATGAGCTCTATTCCACATTCAGGGCACGGCTGCTATGAAGCCATAACAGCAGATAATACAGCTTGCACAGGCCCACGAGACTCGAGGGAGGACAAAGCTCCAAACCGTCCCATGGAAAAATAAGCTGGATGAGCAGCAGGCTCTCATGAAACCTAATCAATATCGAATCACCATCCTCAGTAATAGTGAGAGAGTTATGAGGCACAGGGGTGATGTTTGTTTCCACGGCACCAAGGACGGTCTTCCACTCACAAGTTTGATCGAAGGCCGGCTTTGAGTTATTGTTTCTCGTGATCCTCTGAACAAATGATTACAACATGGTTCCTATTACCGGGTCTTGATTTCTTTTTTTTCTTTTTTTTTTTTTACAGAGGCGAGCAACAAGCACTCAAACCATCCTGTATCCTTGGAGCTGAAATACTCCTGACGAGAAAGAGACGCAGAAAGCCAGGCGTGCAGAGAGAAGAGGCTAGAAGGCAAACAGAGAGAAGAGGTGAGGAGGAAGCAGGAGGAAAGGTCCTGACTGCCGGGTCCCGCTGTTGGAGAGAACGACCCGGCTCTGCCTGTAACTGGCTGCTCTCCTCCGGCTCAGCGAGGAACTCTCAAGCTAATCTTCTTCTGCCAGAATCAATTTTCCTGTTTGTTCCCAGACACCAACCTCAACCCCGAAAAAATCCCCGCTTTAAAAATAGGGGGAAATTAACATTTCCTCTTTCCATCATTTCCACTTCACCCCTGTTTCAAGTGGTGTATTTTATTTAAAGGCTACGCAGGATCCTCTTCCCTCAATTCACTCTTCCTATCGTTCAATATTTCCGTGTCTAGATTTATTTCTTCTGTCCATCTTTTTCTCTCGCTGCCTTCCCTCCCTTCTATTCTCCAGCTGCCATATACTACATTTACAGCAATGATTAAAGCACAATATCCTTCAACATGTTGACCTTAATTGGCTGCGTCCATGAGACTAACGTCGAAATCAGACAGAAACACTGAAAGAAAAATGTCTTGAAAGTCTAATGGTAAACACTCAATAAGCGATTGATTACTGGCTAATCCTCACTTGTGTTAGCCATTAGGACAGGAGATTATTATGAAGGAGACATTCAGAGCATTTGTTTCATAACATTCCTAGATGTTGATTGAAAGCCATTTATCTAGAAACTTTTTGTTTGACTGTACTTCATTCAAATGAATGACTACTATAGAAAAATAAAGGAATCTTCTTCTGAAAAAAAATAAAATAAAAGCAGACCAGGCAGTGATTTATGACAGATATAAAATTCACATTGAAAGAACGTATCGCATTACACTGCATTATTGGCTTTTAGAAGCAATTGCTATGTATACAAATCAAGAGCTGATTTAATTGGCCCTATAAACAAGCTTCAACTTTCCCAACTCCAGTAAGGAGACACCATCGGTTACAGAGCTTTCACGTACCATTAGTCACACCCATCCATAAATAACATCTTAAATATTCACAGACAAAAGGTCGCGTGCTGAAGTAATTCTGTTCAGTTGGAAAATGCCAAAGGCTAACAGTCTGCGTCTGACAATATGGTTTAAATCTTATGAGTCCCAATTTTCTCTCCGCAGTATTTCACAGAAGTCTTTTCCATTGCCAAAGGCTCAGCTGGCACCACTCTCATCAAGCTGAAGTAGGGAAAATTGGAGAAATTATCAGACAAAGACACATGAGGATTCTCAATTACAGGTCTTTGATCTGCCAAACACTATCCGACGTCTTCCTTTTTCTGTCAAGAAAGTAGTCGAATGAGATGGAATCATGGGATACCGAGTGGGCTACTGTGGTTCAAGAGGTCAAACAAACAGGCACCGAATGTGATAATCGAAAATATGCTTCTACGTTGCCTTCAAGACATTCAAACACGTTGTAAAATACACTTAACAGGATGAGAAGATGGATGGCGCTCTGTTTCATCCTATAGAGGACAACCAGGGAAAACAGCTAGAACACAACTAGTTACACGCTGAACTGCTTCGTGGAAGGAAGCAATGATTTCCTGAAGGCTTTTGAATGTTTCACTGTGCATTTTAAACGACATGTGAGTATTGTGTTAAGGGACAACGCCTTCAACAGGGAGTAAAGCAAGGCTGAAGAAAAGCAGGTCGGAAGAAGATTCTGACATTTGGAAGGAGACGAAGTAGAGAGAAGAAAGTGAGAGATGTTAAAGAGGGGAGGGGGACATTTCCCCTGCTGTAGTTGGCAGTCTTGGAGGGCTTGATAACATATTTAATATTTGATAACAAGGCTCTCCAGCTATTGCAAACACTTCTACCAACCAGGACCAAGGAGAGGAATATGGCGATGTGCACCGGACCAACACAACATCTTCCATCGAGATATCTCGAGGTCAGCTTGTTCTATTAGGCTTTCGCCCCAAAAAACATTGCACTCAAAATCCAAAATTCATAACTGTGATACGATAACAACGATGTGTGCGGAATGCTCATTCAACCCTTAACGCCAACGCGCAACCTGAAGATGATGGCGGGGGGTTTGTTTTCTGGATTACTAATTATTTGAGCTGTAAGTCACAATATGAGCAACCTATGCAGGGATTTCACACCTGTACGTGCGCAGTGAAAACGAGCAGACGGACATTTTGTGTCCCTGCGCTGTAACGGAGAACCGGGAGCTCTAACGTGACCTGAAATGTAAAATGGTGGGAAAAACCTGCAGATTTCAAAATCATCTTTGAAATGACGCGTGCTCTCCTGGGATTCATTTGACTCAGAGACAAAAGGTAAGAAGGGCCTCGTCTCTGCTTCAAACGAGTGCTTCGCCAGTTTAACGACGTGGTAGATCTGCCTACCGTTTCCTTTAAATCCATTGTGATTATATCAGACTCTATGGAGCCGATAGAACCCAAACCCTTAACTATCTCCCACAGGCCTCGGCTAGAACTCATTTTAAAAGGCTTGTTTTGAAGCAAACCGGGTTGTAACAGAGACCCATTGCCCTCCACTGGTGTTGTTCTGTTTTCATTGCACTGTTGGTGGTCAACAGCAGACTACAGCTATAGCTTTAAGATGCTATTAGAGGAAACATCCAGCCTTACACCTCCATATTTACCCTCTCCGGTTTTGTCTTGTTTGAAACGGAGTAGTGACGTGTGGCAAGGCAAGACCCCGTGTCACTGCACAATGATGAGCTCTTCCACTGCAGGGGGATTAGCAATGTAAGCTGTGGTATGTGTGTGACTTTGAGGGGGCAGTTTGTTTTGCTCTCTTTGTACTAAGACGCAACCTCAGCAGAGTTAAAGTCAAATGTGAAATGAAGAGGAAGCAAAGAGGAAAAGCTGTAATTCCTTACAATAAGATTTATTTCCTCTAATGGTGCCAAAGACCTGGTGACCACTTTCCATAATTTTAATCCAATTAATTTTAACACTGTTTTCCCCACGAATGCACTAAAAGCGAGGCTGTTTAATATATTCTATTAAAAAACTGTCAATACTGATTTAAGTGCTAAGCATTTCTTTCTGCTGTAGCATTTGGCCTCGTCTTCAGAGGCATGTAGTCCTCCTCACAGGCCCTTTATAAAGCTCCTTCTCCTGGAGCTCCTAATCACACAGGCCGCAGGACCATTCCGACTCACCTACTGGCTCCTATTGTCTACTGGGTTGCTAAAGAACAAGACAATTCCACTGGGTACAGAGGAGGAGAACAGAACCGGTATTCACTGGGGCATTCAGTAATAGCCGACTGAAAAAAGAGAAGCCATGTTAAAATATGTCATCACAGTATTTGTGAAGTATCTGTCCTGATCTGGTGAAACAATGGCTGAATAGTTGTTTTATAAGATCAGGTCTAACGGCAAAAACACTCCATTTACGGCTCACTCGTTGTGAAGCATTCATCCTCATAGAGACGGCTCTTTAATACATTTAATTGGGGCACTGCAAAAGTAACGATTCCCACTGAAAATGCCATGAACATAAAAGAACAGACAGTGAGAACCTCATTATTTCTGATGCTCCGTTGGGCTTATGAACACTTTTGCTGGCAGGGGTCCTTGCTGGCTTGTTTATGGGGGCCAAAGCTCAAGAGAAGGTGTCACTGCCAGTAGCATAGATTAGTACAGACTGCAATCCTCTTGTATACTGATTTGTAGCTTGTGAGATTGGACTTGAAAATACGGCATAGACAGATCCCAAATCTGTACCGCTGCTTTCTTTTCTAAAATGCCTGCGGGTCTCTAGTACGACTTTCTACCGGATTATGTTTTCTACCTCAATGAACTATAAATACAATGAATCACTTTCTTCTGCAGAATAACAGTAGAAGAGAGTCAATTAAGTTTATTTAGAAAGCATATTTAGAAACAGCCCGCAAGGGCTTTACAGACAAAGTAGCTAGAATCACAGATAAAAGAAACTGGAAGCATTGTCATATCAGTATCCTAAATATGAAGCGTCAGCCAGGCGTGAGGACAGAAAACAGTGGAAGACCACTTAGCCGTCTCCGTCCAAAGGCAAAACTATATATAAATATCAGCCTTTCTACTAATCAACTCGTTGAATGTAGTTTGTTTTAGTTAAACAAACAAATGTGCCTGTCGAGCTCACAGCAACCACCAGCGTCCAGGGAATCACTGCTGCCCTAAAACCCTGAGACGTTTTTATAAGGATTCCATTAATTTGATATGATTCAGAGGTTTTTCAGCTTTGCTAATATTCTGGCTCTATAGCGTGTAGATATGAATTATATCTACTCTGACCTATCTTTCACAGAAATCATCACACTCCCTCAAATGTCTGACTTCCTTTCTTAACAAATTGAGGCATTGGCAGTTTACTAGTGGTTGGAAAAACAGTTCTCCATCGAACTTTGGTCAAAGTTCCAAAGTGTGTGTGTGTGTGTGTTCTATATGTTTATTGCATCCCTGATCTTATCTTAAGATCATGCAATGTTGGTAGAACAGTGCAAGTCAACCTATAGCCATTTATAGAATGGACTCTCTTTCCTTTTACATCGTGAAGGTCAGATCTTGCAGAGCAGGATGGAATTTAATTAAGTTGGGGGGGGGGGGGGGGGTTGACAGTTCTTGATAAAATGCACTGTAGTCAACTTAATTGCTTTTTGACAGCTCCGCAGCGTTTGCAGGAAAAATAAATTGGATTAATAGACAAATCTCCCTCGTGCTCACCTGACTATGCCATCTGCAGACCACAGCACATCAGGCACCAACAGTAGATGCCAGTCAATGTCTGTCTTTTGGAGTCAGGTGAATACGCCGTACACGGGCCCCACAGAGAGAAATCTCTACCAGGCGCCACAAGAGAACTCGTTAGGGCCCTCGAGCACAAAAGATTCACGAGGGAATCCATGCTAATTAAATTGCAAATGCAAGTAATTATCACTAGATTCACCTCGAGGCTAAAATGAGTGGCGATCCAGAGAGCTTTACTATGTTCCATTTTTCATTCAAACAAGATGTCGGTACACGGGTCTACAAATCTTAATCATGGAAATGTAACCTTTCTGGAATGGTAAACTACGGAGTATCAGAGGTGCCTCGTGTTACGCAAACCCACCATCAAATCCGGGACCCATTTGTCCCTCCATCACATGTAAAGAGTAGAAGAATCTTGACCTGAGAGCGACGGGGTTTGTACCTGGTATTCATTAGGCCAGAAGGTGCTGACCGCCAGCTCGACCTGGTGCCACTGCTTGGCATGAGACCCCGATATGTTCCAAACCGGACTGCCGAGGGGACCTCCGTTGACCCGAACATATGCCCGCAGGGCCCCGGGGCTGTGGCCGTCCCGACTGTACAGGAAGTAGCTGAACTGGACGCAGTGCGTGTCGTTTTCACTCAGTGTCTGCAGCAGCAGCTGCGCACGTTGACCCACGGCATGCTGGGAGGAGTTCACCAACATGTAGGATCCTGGAAGGAACAGAAGAGACGCATTAATAATTTGAGTATTTCAGACTCAACAGGTCATTGCAGCAGTTTATCAGCTCTGTTAACAGTTTCATACCTGTTGCCTTGTCAGATATGCTAAAGCCGGAGTCTCAGAGAACTTGAGAGTGCCAAATGTACGTTTTAAAAGTCAGAACTGATTGGCTATTTTACATCAGGCGTCATTTTTGTGTCCGAAACAGACGTCATCATCCAGATGTGGCGAGTAAGGAAACATTTATAGAAAAAGTTACCAAGCAGCAGAAATGCCTGCAGTGGTGAATCATCAATAAATTGGAAATTGAAAGACACAAGCATTGCGTCTGCAACATCCATCTTTCCACAGGCAGTAATGGCTTTTCGGTCAGTCGTTTTCTTTTAAAATCAAGGCCACTAAAGAAGACATATGGTACAATAAGTGTGCATTATACATCATGTAGCATGATTTTTATTTTTGAAAAGGGACGGGAAGTGAATCCAGAAGAAGGGAGAAAGAAGATACAGACTGGGCAAGAGAAAGTTTTCCCTTCTGCAAGGTGACGCAACAAGATTCACAAACACCCCCCCCCCCCCCCCCCCCCCCACCCCTCTTACCTCCCCCAAAGGCTCCTCTAATCTGGATAACATAACCCCATTGCCCTTTGCCTAGCATCTGTCCCGCCTGCAGTCTGTGCCCGCTAACGTGATTAGCACGACAATGTTGGGAGACCTTCCTGTGTACTCACATAATCAAGCCTGTTGTCTTTGTATGCCAAGGTCTTTCCGTTCCGTCAGAAAGGACCCGAGAGACCAGCCTCGGCGCCAGGTGTCCTGAAGTCATTTATTCTCTGCTCAGATGGAATAGCGTGTGACTGCCGGATCGCCAGACGATTAGATAATTCCCCACTCAGTGTGCACATCTCAACGGGGAAGCATCCCGCACTACACGTAAAGGAAGGTATTTTTGGGACAGAATATTTCCTGCATATTTAAAAAACTAATCAATGTGACTTAAATGTGCTTGCTGCTGCATCTGTACAATTCTGCTTGATTGAATCTACACATTTGATGTGATTGGCCACAGCTTTTTCAATTATTTTGTAAAACGTCTTTTCCAAAAATACCTCCCTCACCTCAGAGCCAATGTTGTTTTTTCCTATATTCACATACATTTCAAAAGACTATTTTTCTTTATTATACAATATAAAACATCCTGCTCTTTGTTTTCTTGTAATTCTCTTCCTTGAACATCAGGTCTCTCAGGTAGTATATAGCTGTTTGCTACAGCTCAGGGCAAAAACCCAAATCAAATTTATTGGTTTCAATTCCAATACAGTGGAGAAAAAGGAAATTTTGGAAGACATTATTTTTTCCTGTGTTATGTTATATATAGGGCTGCAACTATTTTTCTTGTGTTATTGTAGAGTTAATGAAATAAAAGAAGTCCAAAGTTACTTCTTAATGTTGTTTGTTTTGTTCAACCAACATTCCAAAATACATCTGTATTGGATTTCTTGCCATTTTCTCACATATTTGCATGAAGTTTGACCAAACAACAGAGCAACTCATTAAAGCTTCAGCTCAATAAAAATCTTCCACCTCTCACTTTTTCCAAATGTAAACAAAAGAAGGGAAGACTACCACAGTTCTGCGGTAAGTTTTAGAATTGATTTGAAGATGTGACTGATGACTTCTAACAATCTACATGGTCGGACTCCCGGGTACATTATAGATATTTCAATCCCACCAGAGTCGCAGTGCGGCCAAAGATAGAAGTCTTCTGGTTCCAGCAAATTGCCTGATTACCAAGAGGGGTCTTTTGAATCAGGCGGCGAGGTTCAAAAATCAGGCTAAACCTTAAAGAATCACTATTGTATTGTACTGATTGATCTCCTGGATTCTTTTGGATACCGTTTCTTTCTAGCAGGGCTTTTATTGTTGTTTCATGGGTCACATTTACATTTTTATTAAGAGTTATATGCTGTAAAATATATCTAAACTAAATCAGATCAAATTTTAGTGTCCATAGCCACTGAGCAGAAACACACGCCCAAAGACAGCCCCTTTTATAAATGATCCTCCGAAGCGCCGTGAAATCTGATAAAGTTCCATCCATCCATTCATGTCCCCCCCAAGGGCAAAAGAACATCCATAATAAGATTAGGACCGATGCAGCACATCATAATTCATAAGGAGCAACGGCTGGGCTGCAACCTGGTCAAAGGCTGTAGGTGACACGCTCTGTAACAAGCCACAGCAGCTCAGAAGGGGGAGAAGCACAGGGTGCAGTTAGATCTGTGCATACTGTGTGATGGTTTAAGGGAGGTCATATACACAGGAACCGCAAATGAGACGCAGAGTTGCTAACAAGGCGAGATGCAGGGGAAAAAAAGGACACAGCAACGTGGAAGGTTAACAGATCCTTTTTTCTTTTTTTTTTACAATTTTCTTTCCTCCTGTAGAAAATGTGCGGGAGCCTCTCTTTGTTTGACCCATTCAGATGAACTTGTTCCTCTGATATTCAAGGCCAGAGTCCAAGAAAGCTCACCTGCACACGGAAGCAGAGGGAGCAGAGCAGAGGTCTGAACATAATGGGATCAACGGCTGGATTCGGGTTCAAGAGGCGTCCTTGATGCTGCCTGCTGTATCATTAGTGGCCCGCTTTCAGCACGTTGGCCTTGATGCTCGTCTCCATTCTGCCTTGTAAGGTCTGGAAGGACATTTGGGATTTCAGGCTCAATCTCTGGAGGTTTTGATGTCCCAAAAATGTGTTTACTTGCCGTTGTCCGCAGTAACCTTCGGTACAAATAAATAAGAAAATAAATAAATACAGAAGCGCTCTGGTTATCACCCTGAAAGGCACATCAGGGTTGTAATTTCCCTGATGTTCGGTCTCCCGCTGGAAAAATGGCAAAAGCAAAATTGACTCACGGCATTAAGACCTTGTTGCTAACATCAGACGGTACCCATCAAAAATAAGTTAAGATAAATATTTTTTGGTAAATTTCTTTGCTGGTCTGACCTAAAGATTATGTAAAGGAAGCTACGTCTAAAAAAAAAAAATCAAATAAAAGCGAGAGACAGAGGACTTAAAAGAAACCCGTTGAGAGGAGGGACAAGTTTCTTTCCTAATGGAAGATCTCATACAGGGACAGCACATTAACAAGGCATCACACAGGCTTAATCGACTTATCACAACAACACACAATGACAGTGTTCCTACTGGGAGTCATAGGCTGCACCACAGGCGAAAGGAAATCAGCAACAGTTTTTTCCAAACATCAACAGTTGTTTTGCTGATATATTTTCTTAGCTAACTAGTTTTTCAAGTTTGCTCCATGCAACAGGGCCGATGAGTTGTTAGAAAAAGTACAAGAGTACAAACTCAATTATTCTTTTACAGCGATGCCTGGCATGTTGGCTAAACATGTCAGGAAATCCAAAATTTGGCACATCTGCTGTACCTCGTTACAATTTGTTAAACTATGACAGGACAACGCTATTAGGGGGGGGGGGGGTGTTAAGCAACTGGTCAATTATACGACGTCACAAATACCCGCTCAAATAAAATATATACATTTTCTGACTAATAATTTAACATGACCTAACAGATCACATGTCTGCTCACACACACACACACCATGAAGGTGTTGGCTGCTTAGGAGCCTTTTATATTGTAGCTCGATCAATTGAGCACCCAACCAGCTTTGCATATGGGCTTTAAAGAATGAATGGTTTTCTATTCCAGAAGCTGACACGCCACCTGAAGAGAATAACCTAATCTCAATATCACCCCCACATTCACACTCTCATTCACAGCTCCACCGACGTCATACTCGTTCTCTCTCATTCAAATCATTTTTCATTGTAATCGCTGCCATCCATCAAGCAGCTTCTCTCACCTGTAACTTTAAAATATTCAAAGTGTAGAGTAGGTATTGACATTTTCTGTTCTTTGAAACCATCCACCCCTCTGGCTTTGGTATTTCTTATTGACCAAAGATCGATTTTAAATGACGTCTCCTCTATCATACAATTCTAAATGTTAATAACGAAACAACATTCGCTGCATCAACTCATCGTTTTTCATCTCTGCACTCTGTCCTGACTGGAATATAAAGCATTTTGACGCCCTGTGCACATGTCACAGCTCTAATTCAAAATTCAGAAACAGTCCAACAAGTGACAGAAATGAAAAAAATATTGAATTAGGCTTTACTTCCCCACAGGGCGCTCTTAACCTTTTACCACTACACTTCCTTTGTCTACAGTCGGAACAACCAACGTCACAATTTTTGCTTTTAACTTTGTCTTATCATTTTAAGCCAGAGCTGTTCCTGTTTTCTCTGTATTCTGTATTGCCTCAAGTGCAGGGCCAGCAGGCCATTACCGACGCCTGCGGGCGACAGCCTGCAGAGAAATAGACAGTGAGATGGAATAGGAGGGCCAGCTGAGGGCTGATGTTTGAGCAGAAAATAAATGAAATACAAGTGATGCTATTGTCAAAGTAGGCCGCGCCTTCCAGCGTTTGAGAGAAATGACGCCGTGTCAGCAGGCGCCGTTGTCTCTTTTCCAAGGAGAGACGGGGGGGAAAAGAGGAAAGGTGCAATCTCAACAGTCTGCTCGCGGTGACCTTTTAGAATTGTCCTCCGGGCCGTTCAGGATCAACTGGCAAATTGTCCTCCGGAGGGAGGCGGATGAGTGGACACATGACAAAGGACCGGGCGGAAAGAAGGAAAGTAATATGTACACTCTACCTGTCTGTTTGCCATTAACAATACACATTTCATTAATATATATATATATATAAATATATATATATATACATATACACAGTATGTATATATTGTTGGGCTTTGTCAAAGAAGAGAAAAATCAACCTCATTCACTAAACACTGTACACAGTAATTAGCATTGAGTGACATTTAGCGGAAGTTAGCGGTGGGGATGGCACGACCAACTCTTCTTTTAGTTCCATTGTGTCGAGGATGAAATTCAATTTGGACACTTAAATAAAGTGGCGCTTAGTTAGAGCACTATATCATGAACACACACACACACAGCTGAGCTTCTAATTCACCTCACACACAAACTGCTGCACACGTACAGAGGTTATACATCAGGTAGCATCGGATACTGTCACGAGTAACCACAGCATTAAATGCCCAGGGGGTCAAGTGCCGTGAACCACAATATCCTTGTTTTGATATGATTTAGAATGTCAATGTCATTACATAGCTAGGGCAACAAAAGTATTTCTGATATTTCAGGAGCGAGGGGTTTCAAACCCTTAGTAGTTCATAATTAGTGTGGGAACTTTCAAAGAGCACTTGAAGGAAACTGACCTTCCACACCAAGTGGGTTCACTGATTAGTTTTTCCTTAATGCTTGAAAGTGTTCTAATCAGTGAAACCAGACCTGCTTGCTCTCAGCACTGCCTGGTACATGGCTGACCAACCGTGCTGTAGGCTGAACCACATGCAGGTCCTTGTACGGATAAAGAACTTTGGAAACTACTTATTTCTACGTGTCAGCACAAATCAACACCAAAATCAAGCTTAACTATAGATACAAAGATCTTTCCCGTAAAGATGTAGGCCACTCTGTTGCACTAGCTGTCCATCAGAACCACAGACAGACAGATGGACGGAGGTAGTGTCTGCTGCAGGCGGCAGAGCACCAAAAGAAAATCCCCTTTCCCCAAAATATTTGTCCAGATTTGTACTATTTGACTGAAATCAGTAATGAGACTAGTTCAGCTTTTCAATACATGCAAATGAGCTGCAATTCTAGCTTTGCTGATCGTTCCGAGAGTTGATTTGCAGGGCGTTCAGCAGCAGGGGCAATTCCACTAAAAGCAAACCAGTCATAAGTGCCTAAAATATTTGGTCAAATGGAGCACCTAAAAAACAAACTGCCACCTTGTGTTTGGATGCCTCTGCCGTTATTTTTGCACCAATGTCTCTGCAGAAGGTCATCAATTATTTTTATATATTTGTGTCCTCTTATATACTGTATATACCATCCTTGCCATACCTCTGAAACTCCCTTTTAATACCATTTTAATCCGTTCAACCTGAATTGGGGCGTCTGCGCCAGATTTGAAGACACTCCCTAAAGGCATTCCGGGATGACATTGACATTTCATTTTTGACCTCCAAAATGTAATCCTTTCATTCTTGAGACCTTCCAGGTGTTTCTGGGATATTGCGTCCCAAAGAATGGATCAGATGGACATTAGAGCCCACCTCCAACCCAGAAACTCCACCGCAGCTGTGGCTGGCACAAATAATTAATTTGATTAGTTCAAAACGGTTAACAAAGAGCTTCTATTCTAATCTTTTGTATGACACAGTGCACACACACAACAACCATGATGGGTCACCCCTAGCGGCTCTTAAGGTTGGTCAGGGACGTAATCAACCATGTGGTCGGGCTATAAGCTCTACAGCAAACAGACAAACTGGACCAAGAGGCCCTGATTAATTTAGTCTCCATTGAGTCTGTAAAAAAAAGAAAGTTGCTCACCAATGAGCCATGCATCGCCATTAGCAGTCTGGTCAAAGTGCAAGCAACGAACATGTTATAGAGCCCTCCGGGCCGGTACTAAACGTGTATAGCGATTAAGACTGGTCTTATAAATTAAACGTATGATAATCAAAAGGGAAGTGTTCATAATGAAGAATAGGAACGACTATGGAGATTTAACGTTCATGTTTATTGCTCCATTGAAAGCTTGAAGGACGGGCAATCACCTGCCAATGCCTTTTGTTTTACATCTGTGCTAAGTTGTTCAAAGAATGTCATTAATCTTGGTCGTGTTCGCTGAGATGACCCACACTGTGGAGCTGCCTCCTTCTAGAACATACTGGAGGCCAGGCTGAGAAAAAAAAACACACACTTTAAACATGTGGCGAAAAGGCCGGGACCTTGTTGTCGTGCTGCTGAGCTGTGGCTCCCGGGTGATGCAGAAATCCATAAACCTCGCCCTTGAGCACTCAGCAGCACTTTATCAGCCAGTCATCACCCTCGGAGAATACATCACACAGCCCTGAAAGGCAAGCTTCCTCCCTATAGCACAATTAGTCCGGAGTTTTCCAAAACAGCAAATACAATATCAATAAGTGCTGCGCATCACTATGGTTCACAGGTATTTTTAAATCCCTATCCATCACGATCAACAAATAGGGTATTTTCTGCATTAGGTGAGTGAAATGCCATTTAAATAGTTGGAATTACCTGCCCCAAAAACTTGATTGTGCACAGCCCAGACGGCAGACATGACTTGGCATGTCTTAATGCGGTGTCTGAATTGTTGTGTTTTATCTACAATATGTTAAAATGACAGCTATTCAAGTAAAAGAGGAAAGACACAACTATAACAGGTGGTTCCAACGAGCTCAGACATGATCCATCCACGATGATGGATTCCGTAACTACTAACTACTTTTATATGTATATTATATCAAATTATATGCATGTTACATTAACTGCTGAGCATATGTTCAAACACAGGTGTAACTCTCCGAGGTTACTGCTCCAGACCAAACACATAAGGCTCCCCAACGCTTGCCTATATTTAACGCCTACAGGTTATTCACACACTCCTCTGTAAAGCCTGCTCATCCAGGAGCATCCAGCAGTTCCCCTGTGTGGAGACGAGTCTCCTACCCTCACAGTGCACATACATTCAAATTAGTTTATATTTCCTCAACTGTTGAATGAGGTTTAATGTCCATCTGCCTTTTCTCCTCTGCTGGGATGCTTAAAACATGATATTGGCCTTTGCCTCAACCTACTCTCTGTCCTGCCGCTCAGCATCCCAGGAGGGAGAACATAAACTGGAACAAATGAATAGGGCTCCATTTATCCATTTGCTGTATTCCCCCTCGTAACAAAAAAAGCTAAATTTAACATCGTCGCTATGGAAGAAAGAGTCCGAGGTCATTTCTAACCCCCGAGGCCCTAAAACAGGCAAGAGAAAATGAACGAGCAAATAAATAAATGAATATGACATTTCTTGACCACGACGCTGCAAATCACGCCAGCTAACGAGACCTGAGACAGAGGTTCTCCTCCGTGGACATTAGAGGACAGGCAGAGCGGCTTTGTGCCTGACATTCGGTAAAAGGAGAAGACGATCCAGCGACAGGCTTTTCTGATTAGATTTTCATTAGCCTCTTGTTATCAATGACCGATCCCATTAACCAGTCAGCATGGCGACATGCTCCTGTGGTAAACTGAGGGGCCCCCCAGGGACGGTGGGCCGGGCCGCATATTAACGCGCACCACGGTTTGGTCATCTGTCTTGACAGAAAGGTAATGAGATAGTCACGAGAGGAAATGAATGGCACTTGGAAAATGCTGAGGGGCCTGAAAGTCTTTTCCAAAATATATTATATTATTGTCATACTACATGTACTTGAAAGATATTTCTACTACTGAAGCTCCTCTCTCACAGTCAACATTGCAGTGATTTAATTGTATGGCTTTAGGCACACTATATCTCGGTGTATTACACTCAGCAGTGATAAATCTGCATAATAAGTCATTCAAGCAAAACAACTCTTTTTCCTCGCCGCACACACTTATACACCTTATCTTGAAATTCGTGTCACAGTGGTGTCAACCAGATGCAGCTTAAATGGCCCTCAGCATGCTTTTTAGTAATTACTCGCCTTGTTTAAAAGAGCATTCATCAGTGCCATCAGCAGAGCTGTCCGCCCACGATGTCCCTCCTAAAACACTTAAGTCCCAATAAAGTCGGGCAGTTTTTTTCCCTGGTGGACGTAAACACAAAACAGTGCTTCAACGATGATAAAGCGTCTCTCCGGCTCTGCCGATTTATGTTGTAGGAGCGGGTTACCACGTCTGCAAACACAGCGTGGCATTTATTTAGTTGTACTCCCCGAATGAGAGCTGAGAAACGGCATCGTTGCCTTGCAGCTCCATGCAGTTGGATGGAAATAAGAGATTGCGTCCACTGCGTCACAGGAGGACTTAAGCGGCTGATAGATAGGTGGACAGGTGCCAAGCCCGGCCCAAGACGAGGCCACAGTCTAGTGTAGGACAGATAAATCTGGGGCCGACACTGATAGGCCGCAGAGTCATCATAATGACAGGCAGGCTGGCGCCAAAGGCAGGAGGCTGCAGTTGCGCCCATCCCAGAGGTGTAATATGCTTGTGATTAACTGTCAATCCAGCCCCCCCCCCCCCCCCCCCCCCCCCCCAAACCCTCGTTTGGTGGGCAGACGACGTAGATCTCAGTAAGAACCACTCGTCATTGTGTCAGCTACTGGAGCCCTGACCTTGGCCTCCATCAAGAAGGCTGCGGAAATTTCCAGTGATACAAACATTTGAAATGTGTTTTTATTTTCTTGTTTTCTTCTGAGGAACATGTATAGAGGTGAAGGTGAAGTGCAGAGGAATATTAAAGCTGTTTTCTATGGTATAGTGTCTATAGGTTGGTGTGAATGGTGAACAAACTAAAATAAAAAACACGTCAAACAGCTCGGCTGCAGTCAAATTTTGTGTCTTCTTGCAAGTACAGTGGATGCTGGCTCACTGTCACACTGGGAGCTCACTGGTACCGAACACAACACCTTAGCTTTTATTTTTTTACAAAGTCAAAATATCTGCACTGAATAAAAAGCAACGTATTGTCAATCGCATAAAACCCCTCCAGTCAACTGGTAACCGAACTGCTGTTAGCAGGTACGTCCCTCTAAAAACAATGTCAAGCCTCGCTGTCAAAATATTTCATTGTGTCCCAGTTTGGGTTTGTTTCCTGTTTTATTTTGTAGTTTTCTGCCTCTTGTGTTCCTGGGTTAACTTCACTTCCTGCCTTGTCCTGTCACCCCATGTGATTGTCTGCCGTGTCCAATCACCTGCACCTCCCCAGTGTATTTAAGCCCTGTGTGTGTTTTGGAACTGTGATGCAAGGATTTGCAATACTGTACAATTCTATTCTATTTCATTACAATTGAAAAAGTATACAGTTCATGAGCTAAAATGTGTGTGTCTGTGTTTGTCAAGTTCATGGTAGAGGCAGATTAAATGTCCAAACCTGAGCTCATAAAACCCAAACTGAGAAAATTGCTTTATTTTAATTTTGCCATTCTGGACCTTTTTAACAGTGCCATTGTCCCAATGTGCCATGTGCGCACTGCCTTTTTAACACCCTCAATTAAGTGGAATGCAGCCACTTAACAGTAATTACGTAGACCTATGATTTTCCTCCTGTGACATGTCAAATGTCTGATTGAAAAAAAATGAAGTTTATCGACCCTGAGATGGAAATTTAAACAATGCTTTTGATCCAATCCAACCCACGGCAACATTACCCCCAACGCTGAAGAAAATATGCCTCTGCATGTGCAGATATAGTAAGGAATTCCACATACAGTAGTTTTCTTGAGAATTGCACTGCTCAGGTACAGCGGTTCCCACGGTACTATTACTAAGGAGACTACATTTGTTCTCATAGATAAACACAGTTTAAAACCTTTGTAATTACTTTTAGCTATGACAATTCTCCCCTGCACAAAAAACATTAGAAAAACTGAGCCATTTGAGACACACTTTTTTCAATGTGAAAGTAGTTTTGGTTTTTCAGAACGTGTGCTTTTCTTCCACTGTTTCTGTTAAAGGTGCCATTGATTATTACTTTTGCAGGCTGTGAGCAGAGTTTTTCCTGGCCATCCTCGTGGTGCCTGTCTGTGGTGTGACATTATTGTCCCTACAAAGAGACTATGTGAGAGGTAAAAAAACAGAGATAAAAGGTTGCAAAGCAGCACAGGCCAGTACTCACTGAGCCTTTGTTTTCATCACACTGGGTACGTAGCTATGCACACTAAACCGATGAAGCGCGATTGAAACAGAAAAAACTAACTTTTCTCCCTCTCGCTTTCTGCCCCCGTCTTTTTTTTTTTATTTATCTAACAAAGATTGAATTCAGTTTTTCAGTATTATTCTCAATGTATTTGTATTTGGGTAATTGCTGTCCAGTGACTGCGATACACTGTGCGTCCTCCAGCGTCCCCTTTCAACATGAACATATTGCATTCCTCTCCTCTGGAATTTCACGCGTCAACTTGTAACAAATGTCAAGGTTGTCAGTGTTGCCATCACTACGGTGGCTCCATGGTATTTCTTTCAAAGATCGCTTTAAAATAATCAATAAATCACATCACACAAACTGACACTTTCTTCTATCAAACTCTGCCAGTTTCTAAATCTCCACAGACATCTCCGACTCGATTTCTCCTCGTTGTCTGCCAGGGCTTTATCTCTTGCTTAAAAAGGATCAGAAACCGTCAACTGCCAAAGTCTGAAGAGCAGCAATAAGGCCATTAGGCAACCGTGGAGACTGCCGCGCTCGCTTCAAGAGGGTTTGCAAGAGAGCAGCTCTGAAAAGCCCCGCCAAACCACAGCCTAAAGGGAGCTCCTGCAAGCTCGGGGGCCGACTTCTGCCTCCCCCACTCTACTCGGGGCCCCCGCTCATCAGCCGGTGAGGCTGCAATCAACAACAGAGCCAGATGGACAGAGAGCAAAGGCCCCGTTGGCTGACTCTCCACAATGTGCAGCCCAGAACATCAGTGTTCAGAAATAACTTCAAACGGAAAGAAGGGAAACCTTAGTTTGTATTGGTTTGTGAAGGTGCACGGGCACATTATTCCGGTGCTTGTTTCTATCCAGGGGAGGTTTTGCTGAGTACGCATGTGCTTTTTAAAGGAACACAAGCACATATATGCGTTTTCACTACCCTGGTTCACAGTACAATCACAGTCCACCAAGGACCAAAGCATTATTTTCCATTTTCACATTTTCAAAGGCAGGTTATTGACATCCTCAGCACGCAGACGTTTCATGGACATTGATTAAACTATCAATGTACTGCATGAAATAGTAGAGTAGATAGTTTTATCGACTATACCGTTTCATGCAGTACATTGATTCTGAGTGTATTCAAGAGAGAAGAGATGCTAAAGACACAGTATTTCACCTTCATATTACAGGCAATATGTGTATAATTACGTCATAGACAATTTACTTTTATGGTTTTATGTTAAAAGATGAAATGTCACACAAGACAGTTAATTCAAAATGTATAATCCATTCAGGGCACTCTCATCTACCAAAGGGCTGTTTATATGTATACGGGCTGCTGCAGGCAGAAGGAATCTGTGTGGTCCGTTCTGACTCATCACTCATTTATTTGTTTGATTATTGTACCTGACAGAGACAAGACAACTTTTCTAAAAAGCCTGATGCGGTTCTTTTCCCTACTTCCTCTCCTTATTCCGCGGTTAAAGGGACGCCTATTTTGTCAGAACAAAAGCCAAGCGCGCCCGTAAGAGAGCGTAAGACTGCAGATTTCTGAGCGGCGCCGCGACCTGCCAAGAGTCCCGGGCAGTGAGGTTTCCATGAGATGAAGCACAGCCGAGCTGCAGGGAAGAATAGCAAAACAGGGCCAGCCTGAAAGCCAGCAGTGTTAAGAGACCTGCTTTTGAACTGGGGAGTGAGCCAAAACCTTCACGCTTAAGACGTCAGAGGGAGGATTTGCTCCTGTAAACAAGCAGGCACGGACCTCGTGTGCATCCACATGCTGCGTCTCCTGCAGGTCATTGTTTAAACATTCACAGTAATTACACTGTTTCCTGCTCACACTTTCATAGGAGCTCATTTAAGCCTCCCCTTGCCTGCGAAGTGCTCTTCTGCTCTTGGTAGCGGAAAGAAGTTCGACCCGCAAAAAGCCCAAGGAAACAGGATTAGCGAAGGACCGCTTCCTAATTAATTGTGGAGGTGTTTGGCAGATGAATCTTGGTTATCTGGTCCTCTAATCGCAGAGGAAGTGGCACGACTGACGAATGACCCGGCCGCTGGAATCTCTGCCTGCGCTTTCTGCAATCAAGCTCCGAGAGACGTGGAGGCAACACCTGCTTTATTTTTCTCTTCTCCTAATTCAATTAAAAAAAAGATAGGCCACTGCATTGCTGAACTTGTTGTGCATCGTTAGATCAGCCTTTAGTTGGCTGGCTGCAGCACGTATGGTCTGCTCTGGTCTAAACAAATCTTTCGTGAAACTCTGTAGACGAGGATTAAGTGGAGAGACAGTAATGCTAATAACAGAATAAGCACAGTGAGCGATTATCTGACTGCAGAACACCTGGAGTTTGACTGAATAAAGAATCTTACTGGACTACCAGCAGACATTTGAGTAGAAAAATGAAGCTCTCACACCCGCAGGCATACCGGCTGATCACAGGTTTGACTGTTCCTGCCCCGACACAGACAGCTTTCCTCTCTCGAGAGTCGCAGAGGAGATTTGAATGTAGCACTCGAAGTCTGTGGCAGCATCTGTGTGCCGGCATTTCTAATGCGCCAACTAGAACTGCCATGTCATCTTATTCTCAACATCATGCTACGGCTGGGTGGGAAAAGTTAGGCAGAGACAGAAGAAAGGAAGTGACGATGACTTGAGAGATAATCTTCGGAGGAGCAGAGCTACAAGTTTAGTTTGAGGACAGCCTGAGACTCTGCGAAATGGAAAATGCGTGTGTCGTCTTTGTGCAACAATAAGCGCATGCGATTTGACTCCTCTGCTCCCGCAGAGGCCTCAAATGAATTAGGTTAAGCGGTGTGCAAATCCCACAGCTGTTTGTGTGAGCGTTTTTGCAGCGGTGTAGCGAGGGCGAGGCGGGGTTGGGGGGGGGGCATCCAGCTGAGCATCACAGACTGTCCCCGACACCTCAGAGAACACGTCGGGAGACAATGGGAGCGGCGTCGCCTCCCTCCAGGAATCATGAGGAAGCCTTTGAAACGTTTCGAGTTCTCGGTTTTCTCTGCGATGAAAAACACAACGGGCAGAGTGTATAAAAGAATATGAGTTTCCACTGAAGTTATGATTATGGCTTTTTCTATCGCTCCCTTTAGAGAGCCTGGCCCTTAGCAAGGGGACGAGGAAGCAGCTCCCACAGCAACGGGAGACGGAACTTCATAATTGTTCTGTCACGATAAAACTGATGCAGAGGTTCTGGATTTCACTTTATGGTGTTGCTTGAAAACTCACGTAAACCGCCTGAGGAAGCGGCCTCATGTTTCCTTACATTAATCAATTACCGTAAATGCAAAACAAAAATCTGCATGCTGTGAATGCTGTGTGCACGTGTTTATTCATGCATGCGTTACGTTACCAATACTAATATGTGCGTAAATGCGGTCAGACCACTATCACCGATAGAGGCACCTCTACCGCGTCTCTGATGTTTTCCTTATTCTACAAATACTGGAGGTGTTTTTTTTTGTAATTTTGCGCCTGCGAGCTGCATTCACCCTGGATAATTGCAGTCCATATTTCTGAAGGTAGGAGGTACTGTAGAGATGAAATGGAGGAAGTAAAGACAGTAATGACTGCAACTGTGGTAGAGGAATGGAAAAAGTAATCCTACAAAACCCATGAAAGACCACAAGTCAATTCTTAAAATCAATATTTCTCATTTCGGAGGCTGCTGCCACAACCATTGGAATATGACGGGATGATCATATATTCTCTGTCATTTAAGATTATTATATAATTATGAAGAATGATAATATTCTAAAGCAAAAGATTAATTTTAATTTCTAGAAAGTCCTTACTACCCTGCACTTAATTCCTCTGTTTCAGTGCATTGAGGTGTACCTTCTTCATCAGAGCCCTTCATACAGTAATTACTCATCTAAAAGGCAATGAGCCTTTCATATGAGTAAATGGGGAATAATAAAGTTTGGCGATGCTTGAGAAGCTAATTGTTGGCAGTCTGGTAAAAAGCAAAGAGATGGAGAGCATACTAAACCGATCGGCCCATGGTAGGCGGACACAAAACACACACACATTTTGTCACTTAGATCCTTATGAGACACCTTTGTTACAACCGTGCAGGAAAAATATCTCCCTCCTCAGAGCATGTTTCATTTCGTCTCAACTTTCTCCTTTTTACACAGAAACCCAATTAATTCCATGTCTGTGCTGAGGAGGTTTGGTTGTTTTTTGTGTTGAACAAAAAGGTTGAACTTGTCCTAGTGTGACCTGTTCCCCCATCAACAATGTCTGTGAAAAGTTGTTCACAATAGAGGGTTATGTTCCTGAATAGGTCTTGTGGAAAGGAGAGATAACGTAAAAATGAATATTATCACCATATTTCTTCAATGTTTTGCACGCTGCTTTAAACAAACAAACAGAGAAATCACCCTTTTTAATTGGAAACCGCCAAGAACTACAGTACTTTTAACAAAGCCAACACAGAACACAACATAGGCACGCTTCGTGTTCAGTAATATCAGGTCATTGTGGTGAACAATGCAATGTTTCTCTCCTCCCTTCCTATTCCATTGGAATTAGCTAACACTAATTTGCAAAAAGGTTGTAGGACAGTCCTGTACAGTATGGACTAAAATACAACAGTACTTTACATGTCTTGGAAATTCTCTGACTCCTCCGTGTGCAAACCACCATTCTCATCCCGCGCTATTAAATTGCTACTTGGAATTATGGACGGGATAATAGCATTCTAAAAATGAAAGATTGTCATATTAATGGCACGTTTCCCTGTTTTGAATCACTGTGCAATACATTTTATCTGCCTCAAACCTTTTGATTCCTACAAATGCATAGCTGCATTGCATCTAATATGACTTCTTATCTTTGTGTACCTAATGTGCCTCACCTTTATCCCCCGTTCATCCTTCCACACTTAAAATATCTATAACTGTATTTCTAATCACTTAGTTTATCCTTGGATTTTCCAAAATCTGATTTGAAAGAGGGTCGGCCATTCGCGTAACAGAGGATCAGTTAATAGGTGCACAGAAGGGCGTGTGCCTATAACCTATTAAGTTGTTTTAATACCGTACAGGATTGGTATGCAGTATTTATTCGCTAACTAAAATCCCAACGCACGTAAAAGGGAAACAAAGAGAATAGTGGGCATGAGGATGATAAAGTGAAAGATAAAGGAGGAGATACCAGATGTACAGACTATTTATATCCAGGCAGCCGGGCCAAATGCAGACAGAGCCTTGAACCCCTGAGACCTGGTATAATATATTACTTATTGTTAATAATTCAAATAGCCATCCATCTCCTGCTACACATTCTGCTTGCATCAGGCCTCTCACATTCATTATCATATCAGTTAACACGATTTAATGCAAATGGCTCCACCCAGAAGCAGAGCCAACATATCAATTACTGACTGAGTGTTGTGCACGCCAAGACGTATTATGGTAACAATGCTCAATTAAATTACCCCTGAGAAGAAGTGTGCCAATGAGAATAGCAGGAATGGATGAGCAAAGAGGAGGGAACATGAGGGAGGGGAATGAAATGTTTTGTCCCCCCCACACGTCTTTTCCTGAAGGACCCCCCGTTTAAGGCACTTTACGAGTCTCAAAACCAGATGCCACCTCAAGAAGATTCTACGTCTCAAATCAATGTTATTTCAACAATTGGAAGAGAAATAACCTACACTCAGAACCCCTCCTGGCGCCTGGATTGCCACCCACGACGTCCGCAGAGCGAAATACACGGAAATCATTAAATTGCACAGCAGAGGATCAATGGCTGCATACAAATTCAGCTCATGCAATTTGCCGGATGTTTATCTTCCTAATTATTCAACCCTTTTCACAACGATTATAGTGAAGATACTTAAGGCAGATGCTGAAGTTTCAGTCAAAATGACATCTCCATCACGCCACAGCGACAGCTGTTATGAATGTGGGACAGACACTTTTTGGTGGATTCAGTGAATTTCGTTTTAAAACAAATGCTTAAATGTTTTATAAGCCAGACAGATTGTGATAAATTTAAAGTGTGATGCTGGTCGGTTTTGTAGATGCTTTGAAAGAGCTGTTGGACAGCTGAGGCCACTTTAAGGCTCCTTCAATGCACAACGTGTTTCCCCATTGGGACCTCTGGAGTGTGTATCGCGGCCCCGCAGGGACAAACGGGGCACTTCACACTCCAGGAGGAGCACACTACGACATCTTATTCCCCCGTAGAAAAATAAGTTCAGAACAATGAAATGAAGTGTAGCGCTGAAGAATCACATCATCCAAACAGCAAGTCAGAAATATTTAGTGCAATATTATGAACACGACTTAAAAGAGTATGAGAAATAATTGTGGTGAGCGTCTGCTCAGCTTCAGCGAAGACGAGGCACAGGAGCCGCCAAACATGTGAATATCTTTACATTATCAACGTGACAGATCTTCATTTATCTTGTTCTGACATCTTATCGGCAGAGTTCTAGTACTCACAAAAAGGTCAGAGACACGTTTCCCTCCACGAAAAATAATGTAACCCTTAATACCAGTCAGCTGGGCACTAAACATACCTCAACATCTTCTAAATGGATTGGTGCAAAAATAGGGATTTCGATCACCAACTTTAGCGACCGATTTCCATTAACACCAGCATGGTTGACATTGTCATTGTTGACATTTTTCTACGGCCAACACCAGCTCAAACATGTCACGTGTCCGCAGAGCTATCCTCAAATGGACCCTATGATCGGGAGTGTCTATCCAAAATGTTTTACCAGAGGATAATTAATAATTATTTGGTTCCCGTCTGTCCAAAAAGGGACAATTATCTGTGATCGAAATCCCAATTCATGCAATGAATTCACAAAGATGCAGCAACGTATTTTGCGGTCGACATATTTCCTTTTTCATTAACTGAATCATTGTGCTTCAAGAGGCCGACCATTTCCTCCCACCCGAGTTAAGGGAAGCATTCAAGAAAGTCAATTTGGTTACCGTCCAGAGTCCTTGCTGAGCCTCAATTACGCTGTTAAACCTGCGACCTTCTACATGTAAGCCCTCTAGCTGTCCCTCCAGAGTGACACTAATTACACTGGGGACAAAAACTAAATCGGCGCAGCGTTACCATACCTACCATTACCTGGCTGTATGTGCGTGGGTGAGAAAAACTTGGGGAACCAAAGAACGGGTCACATATTATACAGCAGTTAGAATGAAGGCGACTGGTACAAAGCCTTCCCAAATGTGTCTATTCTTCCCATTATGATTCCGCTCTCACCTTGTTGAGAAGGCTTCCCTGAGTAACAATTCAAATAACTTGTTGTATTTTAAAAGTAGTTCTCTGTGGTGACGGGAATTTATCAGAGGGTTCAAAAGAAGACTGAGCTTTTCAGACATTTATTTCGCGCATCAGTGATCAATAAACATGATCTTCTTTGCCTGGAGGTAATGAGTCGTGAGCATTATCCCCCCCGAACCACGGCTGTACAACCCGGAGCCACAGTACACTGCAGGTTCATATTCCCACAAAATACTACAGCTGCCAATTCCACTAATTAGTTCCTCTTTTTCGGACCAAAGGTGAGTTAATTAGGGAAAATCTGCTTTGGATGGAAGAAAGCCCTGCAGACCCGGGGACATCACATAACCGCACACAGCTCTCTCCAAGCGAATAATTGTCCTCTAACCCAAGTTAAGTGATAAATATAACTCTGCAGATGTGAAGTGGTTCCTCTCCGCGTCATGAACATAAGATGCCATTCACTTGCTAAAAACTGCACAGCAGAGCTTTTCATCCCTACTTTTAAGCTTGAAATATACAGCTACGATACATTGCTGAAGCCATTATTCCGTTCAATTTGTTTTGTATAGGCCAAAATCCCAAAATGTACAAATCTGTAAACATGACATATAGAGATGTACCATTCTATCATGTGAAGATTACAGACATGATTCATAAGTCACTGTAATTAGAAGTTACTTTCCATTTATCTCGTCTTCAAGCGTCATACTGTGTAAGTGCCCTTTCAAATCCTCCGTCACTTTTAAAAAAACACTATTTCAAATACAATTATCACTGAAGAGAAAAACAGGTTACTATCCTACAACATGTATCCCGCACAGTATTGCTATTAAAAAGAATACAACGTAGTTATAACACAATTTCCCAACTCGCGTCATAAAATCCATGTCCCCATTAATATTGAATGCTAAAATCTGGGTTGGTCAATTTATTAGCCTTTTTGTTGTCTAAGTTCTCTCTCTGAGAAATTCTCTCACATCCAAAGAACAAATGCTCCACGGAGAAGGTAAACAACCCGTTATCTTGGGTACATGTGGATGAGGTCAGTGATGATGACACCAGCGTCCCGCCTGCTTCTCCCCAGCGGCCCGTCCTCCAGCAGGAGTCGGGCGCTGCGCCCCCACGTGTTTCGGGGTGCGGCTTTGAGGGGGAGCACCAAAGGGATATTCCTTCAGTCAGTTCATTTTAAAATCAGGCCCAGCCTTGAATGGAAATGAATGTAACGCTGCATTTCTAACCCAAGATTAGGTTCAATATTATTTTGTTCATATTAACGCCAAGTTCATCTCTGGAGCCATATTTTGATTACGCGTTAACGATTAGAACCAGGCCGGTTTACAAAAGGTGTTGTGATGTACGCTGCATATACAGTACATGTAGTTTGCAGACTCCCAGGGGGGAGAAAGTCGAGTAATACGAGTATTAAACCAGTGAGGATGGCTGCTCGGCGCCGATAACAACGCACACTGCAGCAGGCGTATCTGGCTCCTCGCTCTGCCTCGTTCTTTCACAGAGGCAGACGAGGCTTGGGGGTCGCTGGCAATGACACACACTCACTCGTGTGCAGCTGGTCGGCGGTGTGCGTCGGTGAGGAGGGGGGAAGCAGGGGCGAGAGGTGACCGGTGTAAAAGGGCAGAAAAACATCACACGGCTCTGCCTGGCCGACTGGTAGAGGGTGCCGAAGATACAGATGGAGCCGTGCGTTTCACCGAGCGGATCACCTCTGTCAAGGTCAGTACATGGAGCCTGCTGCCACGGCATGTGCCAGTTGACCCGTCCATGACCCCGGGACGGCGCTCAGAGCCATGCTTCATTTCAGATCCAACCGCCCCTTAAGCCTGGAGGTCCCATCCAACACTAGAGCCCATTCAGAATGTCGGTGGGTATTTAGGTGGGGATTTACTGTTCTAGTAGCTGATCAAACGGCCTATCAATTGTCTAATGAACAAATCCCAGCGCCTGCGGCAGGAGACATTTTAAATGTTAGCTTCGTCTTATGTGGGAAAGCTGGACAACACAGGAGACGTTTACAAGTTTAAAAAGCTAAGAGACGGAGAGAGCGAGATCTGGAAGATTAATACGCAAACACATGGTGAGAAAAAAACAACATATCCCAACACTTTATTTCAGTTACTCGGCTGAAACTAAAGCCCCAATTTCTACATATCAAAGAGACACTGTAATGTCATTGGACTACTCAGCGAATGTTTGTGTACCGTGAAGAAAACAGAATCTTGAAATCATTCCTAATAGCTATAAACAGTTTTTCTTTTAAGCCGTTACATGTGTTGCGTAATAGAGAAGAAGGAGAAGAAGGAGAAGAAGGAGAAGCGGTCGCACATCTTCTCTTCTTCTTCTCTTCACAACTTTCAAACTGTCTTCGATCGAGTTGCACTGCTCTTTTCTTTTTAATCAAACTACCTAATCTTTTTTTGGATACATTGAAAACGTGGAGAGGCACTAATATTTTCCTGTTTGAATCGGATTTGTATCACTGAAACTGCTCTGTTTTGTTATCTGCTATCTGCTGCACTTTTGGATGCCAAATGTTGAGTCTTTATTGATGCTTATCTATTTTTGGGGAGCTGACAAGATGCTGATCTCTTTTGATGTCTCACACCTGAAGAAGTACTAATCCATAAAAGAGTTCCGCTAGAAATATCTGTAATAATTCTGATCTTTGACCGGTTCAAAGAAATGACAAAATAAAGCAGAAAACAAGTTAGGCAAAGATAAATTACCATACGATGCTTTTTAAGCTTGATCGTCTTTGATGGGATTTCCCTTTAGGCCACTCTGCTACCCTATAATGGATAATGCAGCAGACCCATAACTCTTTAAGGAAAATTAATCTGGCTTTCAAAAGACCAGGTACACTTGACATGCAGACACATTCTCCCTGACAAGGTCATCATCCTGCCAGGATTCATAAAAAGCGAAACAATTTAAGATTATCAATGGGGAGCCAACATCACGGATATTCTTCTTCCCCAAAGACGATCCTCCCTTTCATGGGAACGGTCGGCTGTAATTTCTCCTGGGAGCCACAAGCTGCAGCTATCTCAGCTGTGTTTACTAATCTTCCCTCGACACCAGTTTCTCAGCCCTACAATGGTAATACTGGTCCAATGTAAATAGCCTTATCTCATAAACTCTTGTTAGCCCCCCGCGCACACGCACACACACACAAATACCCCATCCCACCTTGGCTGTAATAGAAATAGAAATCAAAACAGGGATTAAGCCAGCGAGATGGGGAATAACTGGAATACCCACCTTGCAGTCGTGTGTCAGAATGTCATCACTTTGTTATTCTCTCCTTGTAGACATTTGTGTGAAATTGTCAGAATTAGCATACAAGTTCTCAGCCGCAGGGACAATTTGACCGACAAACTCTGTTCAGTTTGACCAAGTAGACGTGCGTGACTGCAGTCACTTTACAATCACACCTATAGCACGAAGAACACGCGTGAATACACTGCTTCTCGTGCGGACCGGAGAAAAATTTAAACCTGATTTCGAGAGCTGATGGCCGCAGCGTCTCTCGCCTTCTCGCCATGTGCAGATTACAGTACCTGCCTTCGTCTTTGCCACCGAACGCCCTCAATCACCCTGAGGGCCATAGCACTGAGTTTGAATTAAACCCAAAGGGAAAAGTAACAATTATTCAAAATGTGCTAGTGGCTGCCGACAGATTCCTGCTCAAATGAGGATGTGGATTTTAAGATTTATGGGATTGAATTCAGGATTTATCAAGTTCACTATTCTATTTTGTTAAAGGCGGGTGCTATAAATCAAAATAACAACGCAGCTTTTAAAAATAACACCATTTATAATTGTGTAGTATTTCCGGAGGCCTACAATTATTTCCTTTAATATGGTCTGATTGTCTGATTGTCATCTACACGTCGTAGCTTCTCTATCTTTATATCTGCCACATCAAAAGTCAGTCCTTTATTTCCAAACTTGTAAAACGACTGAACATGCAAAGCTCTTTCTCTCTCTTCAAAATGGATGTTTTGTCATGTCATAAATTGGTTGGATTTTCATTACCATCTCATAGATTGCATAATTGGTTATATACCCCAGGGACGCAGGTTTCCACAGCAGAGGAACCATTGATAATTCTGCCGAGAAGCTGAAACAGCACTCTTGTCTTTGTTAGATCCCTGTAGGTGTTTGTTAATGCAGAGATGGAGGAGCGCCTTATAAACTATGCATGCCATCTCCCTCTGGCTACCGCCGGTAGAGAGCGTGATGGCAGGGAATTGCTGGTTTCTATTAGTCCTGTAAGGCTGGTTAACATAAAATTATCCTTGGGGTTAGCAGAAAGCAGACAAAATTGGTTGCTTCATTAAAGCTGCAGCGTAATGGACGCTGGACATCTGCAAAGGCCAATTTGCATGCAGTAAAACTTTGTTGGCCACATCAACAAGTCATTTTTCTCCTCAGACAATATAATAAGAAACCAAAGTAACAAACTAATTGCCGGCATGTCAAAAAAAAAAGTAAGAACTGCCGAGTATTGTGCCCCATGGGCTTAATGTGTTTCAGCTTTATAGTGAGCTACGTGCCGGATGTGCTCTGACCGATCTGCAGAACTGTGGAAAGGAGGAGCACTCACCTCGCAGGAGGTCAGGGCTGGCATACGGGGAACCGTACGTCCGTAACAGCAGCCAGTCAAAGTCATCCTCCTCCCCCTGGGTGAAGTCACACAGACCGGGGTCTGAATCCTCTTCAAACGTGCAGCCGGCTGCTGGAAATAAAGAGAAAGATAAAAGCAACGGCCATCAATAAAAGAAACAGGATGTTTTCTCGGATTTATGGGACACATTTATTGACATAAATAAATCTATTTTCACTTAAATTGCTGGTTTTGTCTGGCTATCAGTCCCAGAACTGTTTTAACAGAATCTTCATGCTTGAAAATTATAAAATCAATTATCACAATTGTGGCAGCACTCCACATTACTTAAATATAATAGAGCTACGGTTCTTTATCTTCTAATTTTCTCTAAGCCTCCTCTACTTATGAAAGCCAAACAACCAAGACATATTAGTTTCACACTGAATGTGCACTTGATCCATTGTCCTGCAGCCACACTGACCACCTCGCTGCCCCTTGGGACGAAACACTGACCCGTGTTTACCAACGAGGAACATTTCAACCCAGCTGAGCAAACCACGCCTTGCAAGGCCGCCGATAACAGTCTTTTAAAAAAAAAAAATAGAGTTGGTGCTACTCAGGTCCGGTATTAAATGCTGCACAAGGGTTATTATGGTACGTATATTAGTATAGATTATTACAGTACCTTGAATGTGCTCACTGGCTCACTAACTAGTAGTTCACGCGGGATTCTCCGAGACAGATATTACACTCTTTGAGCTTTGAATGAATGTAAAGAATGAGTTTGAATAGTCAATAACTAACCACCCTGTCATAGTTTTATTAAATGATGTGTCCACATGTGCTCTCAGACCAACAACAAATCAGTTAACGAGTAATAATTACGTTGTAAGACTCAGAAAAATGAACAAAAAAACCTGGCAAAGACGATAATTCTCATTTTGCATTTTAGGAGAGAATAACCCATCTCATAAGGCATTCACAAACAAGACTACATATCCCAAAGCCCATGCACAAAGGCATACAAATAGTAAGCAGCCACACTGGGGAATGTAGTGATTAACATAATACCTCACAACCTGCTATTCCACGCGCCAAAAAGCTAATTTTTTCAAATTTAGATTTAATAGCTACGGCTTTAATGGTCTTTGGGTCCTGAGTAATGTGCTCCAGTTCCGCTTCTTTTGCCATATTTCACATTAATCCATCGGTGTGGGAATTACAGTCTTAACAGCGGGCAGTTTGAACGACGCGGTCACCAGATCCTGTGTCAGTGGTAATTGGAGTAGGACAGCACAAGATGCGGCGTGCTAATGAAAGGCAGAGCCACCAGGAGCTCCTGAAGGTGACCCATGTGGTCGGCAGCTTTATTGCTGCTCATTCTTTCCTCTAATCTGCCATTATACAAATGTCTCAATGTGACAGGGTGCAGAGAAAAACGCCTGCTAAACCGTAATGACAATAGATAATTCTCTTTTTGTGCAAGACAGTCACAGCTTACGGTCATTGTTTGCCATTGTTTTGGGTGAAATTAAAATAGATAACGCATTTAAGGCAATGATAGAGCCGGGTGCCTTTTTTTAATGTATTTTTAGCAAAAAACAAACATTAATAAAATGTATTTTTTTTTCTATGCATCAGTCTTTAAAGCTGTCCTCCGTGGTTATGGAACAGCGGCCAAATCAGTGTTTTAAAAAATAACTGAATCTTTCTGTCAAACATTCACTGGTGTGGTAGGTTCCGAATATGAATGTTATGTTAGCAAGACAAAAGCGAAGAATTCGACTTACGCTCTTCTGCATTTAAGTTATTGACTGACTGACTGACTGCAAACCTAACGTTCCTACTGTTGCTCTTTGGTTTCACAAAGGCTGTGAATTTTCATGAATTATCAAAACTTTCTTTAATAGCTAAATTGACTTATTAACAAATGTATGCGTTTGCTTTTACCAGTCATGCTGCATCACAAAAAGACGTGTTTTGTGAGGTTACATTTATGTTTGACCTACAGATTCGCATCAGTTCACCTCATATTAAACACAGCATATCAACTACCTGACAAATGCAGATGTTTCCTCACATTGGACAACAACTTTCAACAACTATATGACACAATATTACCATGAATCATTCCTGTTGAATAATTGCATTATATTAAAGCAAAGCCAATATCTTATCAAATATACACAGAATTACTCTGTAATCTGCTCCTTGTCCGCTTTAAAAAGTCTGTGTTGACATATGGACCGTTATTAGCACAGTCCCTCGTGGTGCCTTCAAGTAAAGTACCAAGATTAGTAAAGTGCTGCTATTTAGTCTCAAACTGCCAATCAATGATTGAACAGGTGTTTCTGCACATAAACGTGTCAGTCTTTAAAAGATGGTTTTGCAATTATAAACCAAGGCCTTATTCACCTTGGTTTCACCGGAGAGTTGCTCTAAGTGAGTACATGCGTTCTAGTATTGAGCCTTCTAGCTCATGCTGCATATTTGTTTGCAAGTTTCTGACATTTATTCAATTTAATATACACACGTCCCATCACAGGGCGGTTTGATTTTTAATAAAATGTATATTGATGGAAAAGCAAAGAACAAAACCAGATGCACTGCAGTGGAAAAAGCCAACTCGAGAGACCTTTGACTTACAAATTCTGATCTATTACTCTTATAATTCCCAACATCCTCAGGGGTTTATAGGGTTAACGTTAGTCGGTATGATTTTCTCCAGATAGTGTATTCACTGCAGCACTAAACGCACTCAGGGTGCCCTTGACCACAGCCAAACGATTACATTATGTCTGCACCTACAGTGACTATACGATAACGCCGGAGCATATCCACCATCACGTAAGCACAGTCCATTGGGTGATGGTAGCAGCCAGCCAGCAGGGGAGGGAGTGTAGGTTTCTCCCTCTGGGTTTGATTTATCGCCACGTGCCAGGCGGTTACTGCACAGATCTGCTACTGAGGCCAGGGGTTAATTGTCCCACACTGGGGTCTATTTCTAATAGAACGGCCAGAGATATTGGACCTGACACATCCAAACGCCGGCACTATATTATTCCCCGCTGCTACGGTAAATGAAGCCTGCAAACTCCTCCCCTACGAGAGACTCATCATCTAGATGAAGGAAGCTGGGACGCCGGGCCAGCGCTGCCCAGGAATGGCGTCTCCTCTCAGCACACTGGGAGGGATCCAGCTAATCTACTATGACAAAACACACTCCCTTCTCAGCTCCTCCTCAAGGACCCATGTGCGTGTGGATTGTCAGTGGCCATTTTTTACCTGAATTACAGCATAATTTAGTACAAGGACCAGTGCAAAGTCAGACACTGCCAAGCTTTTATGGCTGAGGGGGGACGGGTTCCATAGTTAACTGTAAATATCTGCTGTGAGCTGATATACCTTATAAAGCCCATATCATTCAAATGCTTTTGAGACTGTTAACCGACGTGCCTGGTCTACCTGCCAGGAATGCAATCATTTTGAATATGTAAGGTAGGCCGACAAAAGGACACGATGTGCCTCTTCTTGGAAGCTAAAGTGGAGAACTGATTAATTAATTGTTTCTAATGATCCAGGAAGTAAGTTGGTTTCAAGGATGCAGCGGTAGACGTTGTTCGAGGTGCTCAGCGGGGCCGAATCAGTCTGCCGTTGTGCGTCTGCATGCGTTACATCCATGCGCTGTTCACAGGAGTCAGCGAGATGAGAAGGCTCTAGAGAGGACGAGGGAGGATTCAGCCACTCCAGTTAGTGAGATTTATGTCACTTTTTGGTTTTGTCGGTTTGTTTGTTGGTTGTGTTTATACGCGTGTTTACAGTGACCGTATCACTACATAAACAAACAATAAAAAATACACAAGCTTAGTGACTTTATAGGAAACCAAATTAAACTTCAGCCTCACACAGAGGAAGTGATGAGCCACGCTGTCAGAGGATGGATGCTTCTCTTTGATTTTTATAAGGACATAAAATACTACAATTTGCTTCTACATTTGTAAGGGATACATAAAATGTTCCCGATGGTTTTATATGCAGGTAATCTAGACTTTTCTCTGTACATATCAGTTGTTATTGTCAATGTAGGCCTTCATGTTTGATTTGGTATCTCTCTCGGTTTACTTCTCTTGACTTGCAATGTAATTGGAATTTCGGTTACGCACGGTGAATATTGTAAAAGTCTCTGCTTATCCCCTTTATTTGCATATGTTTTAAGCAGCTGGCCTAAGCTTATTTAAGATATTACTATTCCAAGAACTTTTCACTTGAATAAATCAAACACAGCAAAACAGGAAGTGTGTGATATAGAAGAAGTCGCTTAGCGGCGACACACGGCATCAACAACAGGTTTCGATATATTTAAATCAGAGCCACAGTCAAGACCATCTACACGGTGAATGCGTTGACTGTTGTCAAAGTGCAATTACAAAGTGTAGGAAAATAAATAATATGTCATTAAATACAGAAATCCATACTTTGATCTAAAAACATGCGGTTAATCTTTTCACTGGCTTCAAAAAGATTAAGTACGGGGGGACAGAGCAGAATAAAACAGTCCAACACCAAAGGGCAAAGCTTGTTTTATTAGTACTTGCTCGAGAAACAAATAAACCCCATGGAGATAGTAAAAAAAATGTATGTGAGTAAACTGTTATAAGTTTTTGCAAGTGATAAAATGTATTACATCTTATTGGGGAATAATTTGGGGTCTGGGCCCTAGGGGTGGAATTTAATGTGAAGATAACGTGCAACATGTGGTGGGCAACATTGATAAAATCCTCCATTACATACTATGACATTTTAATTCACAATGTTCAAATAATTAAGAAGATTTTTACCCATGGAATAGAATGAATGGGATATGTCTGGTTTGGCTAATTCAGCATATTAAATACATGACAAAAACAGATGCTTTGTCACATTAATGCAAAAACTATGTAAAAACACAATATTACCGTAAATCATTCCTGTTCAATGATTAGGAAGATTGCAATAAAACCAGAGATGTTACAGCAAAGCCCCCCATGGTGTTTCAGCAAAAATACACTTTTATTTTTTAGTCTCACGCTGTTCATCCAACCCTATACTCTGCAGGAAAACATAAAGGAGTATACACATAATGTGCCATGATCTGCTCTGTGGCCACTTTAAAAAGTATGTTCTAGCAAATGGGTTGTTGTCGGCAGAGTCCTTCATGGTGGCTTGAAATAAGGTACAAAGATTAGTAAAGCGCTGCTATTTAGTTTCAGCCATTTGGTGATTGAACCGGCGTTTCTGCACATAAACGCGTCAGCCTTTAAAGGCTCCTTGTGCGATCTGAAACCAAGAACTTATTTACCTGGGTTTAATCATAGAGTTTTATACTGTGCAACTCCATGTTCCCGCTGCAAAAACCTTTCACAACTACTGCAAGCTCCCCCAAATTATCTGAAGTCACGTTTTCCCCAGCGAAAAAAATTGGGTAGCGTCAGAATTCTTTCGACTGAGAGTGGTATTGAGCAGTCTAGTTTCAAGCATTAATTCAGTGTAACGTATGCGGCTCTCATTTTAAAGAATGCACAAACAACGGCTGTTGGATGTCCATTTTTTTTATGGCCCATAGAGACAGCGTACTGTACATGAGAGGCGAAGAGGAACGTGAAGAAATCCGACAAAGTAAAGAGTCTTTCCCGTCTGAGACCACGTCTGAGGAATCACAGTAGAACAATTAAAGCCTCCCAGTCGCAACAAAAATAGTAGCAGTCAATGTGCGTGCTCCAGGAAACCACTCCCAAGCTTAGGCTTAGTGTCAACTCAGCCTCTGCCCCGAATTATCTGGCAGCCATGGATGCGTAATGAACACCGGAACCTGCAAAGGGAAATGCCACGTGACGATGAGGCCTCGGATGCTCGGCGAACCAATGGGAACCAAGCGAAAGCTGCGAAAACAGTCTCGGACAGCTCCTGTACTTCCGCAGCTCCCGCCTGAGTCCGTGGTGACTGAGTGTCTGGCTGGTGGGGATCCAGGTGGGAGCGGGTGAGTAATACTGGAGGCAGTTAAGGGGAGGAGAGTGGCTGATTTGCATGGCGTGCGGTCCGATGCATCAGTAGGAGACAGGTATATTTATGCACTACAGAGGCTCTCCTCCTCGCCAGCACTCCCTTGGCTGCTTCAGAAAGCCATCCATCCCCACACCTGAATACGCAATGAAATCATCTCTCTGCCTCCCCGGGCATTAATAACTCAACCCAGGTAGCTGGATGGGCCTGGTCACACGGAGAGGGCCAATAAACAGATTGAGGAAAGAAAGGGTTGAACAAGTACAGTAGAAGTGGCGTCCTTTGAGGTGCAGTGCTCCGAGATTATACAGTAAAAAGATAATGAACATTGGATTTATAAACCTTGAATTACTGAAACTTACTGAAAGGAAAAAATATAATAATAGAATAGAATAGAATTGTTTATATTATTTCACTCCTTTACTTGGAAAGAAATAAACTTTTCCTCACTGTTAAATTAGTGACACAATAACATTAAGTATCTCAAAATTTTCTTATTTTCTTTTCTGCTTCATGATTTGATCAACTATTTTTTCCCTCAACAATCTCATTATTACTTGACACTTTGATTATTGTGCCTGCTACATTCATGCCAATAAATCACTCCACTGAACCTGTAACGACTAAAAAAATGTAACTACTAATTGATCAACTGAAGCAGATACTTTAGGCTGGTGACAAATAACTGAGGTTTAATGTTCACTTGTAACTAAGGACTACAGATAAAAATGAGCTTTAAGCAATAACTGTAGGTATTGTGTAATGTCCCTGCTAATTGAACAAAAAAATATAAAATCTGTTCTGTTGCGTTTCTCAAACTCGGCTGAGAAGAAGGGAATCGGCCCTACGGCAGAAGCCAAAAGGAAAAAGATACTTAAGCCTCCCCCATCGTTTCCACACAGTAATTCAAATGGAGGAAAGCCACATTGTTCAAGCACATTTCCCTTTTCATCATCTGGTGAAAGGCTACAGCGGTTTTCACAGTGAATCCTAAGATACCAGTCGGCCACGATTCATCTTAGAAATTAATTTTGCTTTAAAGAGCTGCTACAGTATTTCATCCCCGGTTGAGGGTTGATGATAAAAGTATCGTGGATGTTACTAGAACAGTGAAAGAGTCAAACATATTACTGCTCCCTTTCTGTGCTATTCTGAGGAAAACAAGGCCGCTAAGACAAAGGCAATCCAAGCTTGTTGTCTTCTTTTTGTCCTTCGCGGTGAAAAAAAAGAAAACATAAATTATTCTACTTGCCTGTTCCTGTGGGTTTCCTTCCTCCTATAGTAGAATCACTCTCAGTTCACACTGCCGATAAGCAGCTCATTATCATACTTTTTTTTTCCATTTCAAATCATCTATTTCTGAGTCAATGTCTTTTTCAGATAAATCTTGAGATCGCTGTGCATTCATTTCCACTTTGCATTTCTCTTCCCTTCCTCAGAAGACAAAAGACAAGTGCATTGTGACAGCAAAGGGCCATATTACAAATGAGTCCAATTAGCATAAGGACAGCTCTGCTGTATTTAATGTCTGTTTTGTTGAAGGCTCTAGTGTCTATTGTGAATACTATTTTAGATTCGAGAGACATATGAAATAACTCGTTTGCAAAAGAAGGTTTAAAGCAAATAAGAAAATCACGATGCAGCAGAATGGGGGGTTCCTGACTACAGTGAAGGACGATAAGTCTCCTAGCTAGACAGAGGAAATGCAGTGAGGGAGCTCTAATGAAATACGAAATATTGTGACCATGTAATGAGTTTTACAAATTAACCAAAAACGGCCTTGTTTGGATTCAGAGATCTGTTGATTTATTGATTAGTTGATCAACATCCAAATTAATTGGTACCAAATTTGAGAATTAATTAAATGCCAAACATTCTCTGGTTTAAGCCACTGGTTTGTTTATTTCTTTAGGTTTATTCACATTTTGTATATTTGACTATTGGACATTTTAAAAGCAAGAGGATTCTCCTTTGTCTTGAGAAAAAAGAAGATCTAAAAAATATCAACTCTGGGAACTCATAATCAACATTGTTAAGTATTTTCTGAAATTCTGTTGAGTGGAGAAATTACTTTGATGAAAAAACTAAAGACCATTCCCAAAATATTTGCACTAAAAAAACGTTGTCACAGGAAGGTTAGCAGAGATAAATGTACTACACAATGACACACCTCGCATGTGAGATCATTGATATCTTTAATTTGGATAATAATACATTATGACTTATAATGGTTCATAATCCATCATAGCATTATGAATCACATTATTTCAAATTAAATTCTCTATATAACTATGATGCATTCAAATGTGCCTAAATGGTAATTATGATGAGTCAAACAAAACTCATTTTTCGTCTTAAATGTAATACTCACTAGCGCTGACAACCGAGCGGTTGAGAACTTCCTCGGCTGAAGGGTCACAGTGGAGGATAAACATACTTGAAGTGTTGATCTGTAAGTAACCACCTGTTAAAACTTCCTGTAGGGTGGTGCAACAACTGAGCATTTTGAGTAAATATTTTACTCATCCTTTGGCTCAGCAGAGATGACTCTTTCTTGTGTGTTTTCTATCGAACGCCACAATAAAGGCAATGAGACAACACTCATGAGCGGTGTCGAAATTTAATGCAGACAATTATTTTGGGTAAACAACCATCTTCCACGCAAAAACTCTTATTTCCCGTTCGGACTGACCTCAGTCAATTCCACGCAACTCCCGACCAGCCGAGCCTGCGCCTCTCATGCGCCTCCGCCTCTACCGCCATGCCCGAAGCGTCCCGACTCGCTGGCAAATTAAACGGGTGTCTATCAACAAGACCACAAACCCCCTAAGCAGCCACACTGCTCTGTTGCCTGTCAATTCCTCTAACACAAAGGCAGCCAGCTGCTGTCACAAACCAACATATAGGGCCACACGACGGCAGGCAGAAGGGAGGATTTTAGTATTTCGCGTCTCTCGTCGCCCATCAAAACACAGCACAAAACATGCATGCTCTTTCTTCAACTTCTTTCTATATTAGGACTATTTGTTTTCTGTGTGATTAATCCCTTTCCTGGAACTAGTTTACTCAACTGAGACACGTGACCTTTGTTTGCTGGGTTTCAGAAATGTTGCGCTGTGAGGATTAAAGAACAAGTCGTTCTCTGTTTATCACCTTACACACTATGGGCGCACACAAACGATAGAACACTTTGAGGAATATTCTTTAATATAGTTCTACATGCTGTGTCGAACCCATACATCCAATTTCATTTGCATGGGACTTTTTAGAATAATTAGTCAATTGGAAAAATCAGGAAGCATTAACAAGCAAGTTTTTCAACTAAACCAGCCAAGATTTTAATTGTTGGATTAGCAGCTCAACAGTGAGGCTGAAGTTAATTCTTGTTTCTCCAAAACATCTGCACATTTAAATTGATTTACAGTTTTTTTTTCTAAAAAGTATTTATCTGTCAAATTAAGTAATTCATCACAACATTGGCAATGGAAAATAAATTGGGTTGCCATAAGTTTGGGGGGGGCGACATGCATCATGGTTATCCATCATCCGTTTAACACCCAAAAGCCAATCTGCCAAGTACGGACATGGAGGATGCATTTTGATCCCATTAGACAGTAACTCATTCCATTAGTGCAGAACAAAACTTGCATTCAGGATGCAAACGTCCAAAACAAATCCAGATCTTATCATTTAATTATTGGGATAACAATATGCAGCTAATTAGATTGCATATATTTGGTTTGACTGAGGTGTAAATAAGTCATTTAGACATGACACTTTAAGGGATTATGAGTTGAGAACCGTAAAGACACCTGTGCTGCTGGTGCACGGGGGGGGGGGGGGGGGGGTCACCCCATGCCTTTGCAGCAATAAGCAGGTGCATGAACACATGTACTTAACACTAACAACACATGTAGTGACATTTACATGTGAACTTGGTCTTATGAGTCCTTGGTTCAGGGCTGTGTCTAAAATAATTCCCTATATAGGGCACAATCCCTTTCCCCAGAATCATTGTCACCACAAAAACAAAAAAGGCGTGGCCATCGCAAGATTTTGGTCTTAAAATGCAAACTATGAAATGCATCACAATTCATTGACGCAAAAATGTCCGTAAA
Organism: Gasterosteus aculeatus; assembly: GCF_964276395.1. Taxonomy (NCBI): domain Eukaryota; kingdom Metazoa; phylum Chordata; class Actinopteri; order Perciformes; family Gasterosteidae; genus Gasterosteus; species Gasterosteus aculeatus. Next base: position 11,538,950 of record NC_135707.1, on the reverse strand, counting down.
GTTGTCGGGGAAGAAAGGGAAGAAAACTCTACTTAGGCGGTACTCTACTCTACGACGAAAACTCTACGAGGCGGTGCCTCGCGCTCTCAGCGAGGCACCGCCGTGACTTCCTGTAAACACAACCTGGTGCTCCAGATGGCTCTGTGCACTCAGCACGTGCACTTTGACTTCCAAACAGCAATGCTAACCTGACAACGACGCCAACGAGCATTGAATGAAGGAGAGACGGATCAAAAGGCAAAAACAAAAACCCAGTCAAATTCAAGTAAGGAGACGCCTAATCACCTTTGAACAGAGTCCTCCTCTCCTCTCCTTCCAGCATCTAACTGCCTCTCTCCCCTTTCTGGGCCGCCGCCCAGCTAGCCGTCAACGTCCACCCGATCTTCTCGTATCCGGGCGGCTCTTTTGAGCACGTTTCTTTGGCCTGCTGCGGGCTTACTTCCTGGCGCAGCTGCCACCTGCCCAGTCGCGTGGTGTTTTGCATCAATCTCCCTGCGGCCAGAGCCAAGTGGTCAGTGCGGTGTGTGCTTATGCACGCATGTGTGTTTCTGTCCATAAGCGTTCCTTTATAAGTGCGTTATAAGAGACGTGGGCGTCACTCGAACGGAGACGGACGAGTAGAGACGTGGGAATAGACATCCAGCGATCGCACATGAGGATGCGCTTTCACACTCAATCTGAGGAGACACAGCAACAACAGACAGCAAATAAACCTAAAAGTGCCCTCCTAACCATCAGGGCACTCAGTTGATTCCTATTCCGTCCTCTGTGCTTGAGGAGTGAAGCAAGGAAGTGATTAAACTGACCTCAAGTCCAAGAGGGCTGTGATAAATGTCACTATTTGAGTTTGTGGCTGGCAGCTGTTATTAGTTCAGTGTTTGGAAACCTAACCCGCCCTGGACTGCTGCCACTGCACTGCAGCGTCCGTGTCTGAAAGATCCAGACCGAGAGACTGAAACTTTGTTAGTTCAGCCGGCGTGGAATGTGTAAAAATCAGAGCCAAAAGTCCAGCACCGGCCCACCTAGCGGCACGTCGATACTCCACCTCATTCTGTGGTTGGACATTTTCAGTCGCGATGAGTTCCAGATAGGAAAAAACACCAGAGTACGTAGAAGCCGTGGCAAATTTTAGGTCACGATTTATGTTTTGAGAAGCGCACGAGACTTTCCCCGGGTCTCTCGAGGACTAATCAGGGACTGTGTGCCGTCGACAGCCACGTGAAGAGAGGAAGCAGAGGATTGAGGAGCTGGGTGGAGACGAGGCGAAGACAAAACCGCGTTCCAGCCATGTTCTGCGAGTGATGGCGGCAGGAACAAAAAGCGTTGTTTGACGTAATTAGCCGTGCCTCAGTTTCAGCACTTTGATGGCAAGTGGAATAGCATTGGCGCTAAGGTGATAACGGAACGTATAGATGGAGCGACTTCGCTAACGTGAAAACGAGAGAGTGAAAGAGAGAAAGATCATGAGGAGAAGCACTCTCTGTTGGACCTCAGCCAACCAGTGAGGGGGGGTTTGAGGTGAGAAGAGACTGAGGGAAGGCCGCTTACGTCTGGCTGTCAGAAAGCTAATTACACTATTGGCTCATTGTGAGGGAGATGAGGTTGAAGAACGGGCCGCAGCCCCCCAGGAAGCATCTCCGTAGCTTTAGAGCGTCTGCACTCGCTGAAGCAAATCTTTTTCGCCGAGCCACTCAAACAGGCCACCGACGGCCTTTCGGCCTTCTCTCTCTCTCTCTCTCTCTCTCTCTTCCTACATTTCCGAATAGCTTTTGCCAAAGAAAAAGAAATTCAGAAACCACTCTGCAGCTTCAATCACTGAGAGGCTGGAGATGAAATTACTTGACCACTTCTTTTATCTGCGTTGATAGATAATATTGAAATGTGCGTACAAGGCATTTCTACTTGATAACTTTAAAAAACAGAGAGAATCTTGCACGTAGGAGCTCAGCAGATTTGTCAGACCTTTCCGTCAAAAATCTAATTCAACGTGAAAACATTAGAAGAATGCAGGGAATGGTCCCGTAGGCCTTTGAAGCAATGCCCCCTTCACACTCAATTCCTTTCAGAAATGCTGATATTCTGCTGCTGATGATGAGCAGATCCACACAAAAAAAGAAATCTGCAAATTAAAGACATTCTGCTGCTAGATGAACACTGAAAGTTGGTGAGCGTGGGATTCGTTTTTCATGTCTGCTGGCCAAAGGAATTCGGTCTGTGCACACTATCGATGCATTCTCGTGGAATCAGACTTTCTGGATGGCAACAGTCCGAAGGAATAACAAGACAGCAAAACGAAACATGCATAACTATTTGCTGCTTGAGTGATAATATATATTATTTGGATGGTAATGCTGTAACCTGTAAACCGTTGCTCGTAGTCTCTGCTTTGACCATTTTTTTGACCATCCTTCACTCCTACAGTCTACAGTCTGGCTGCAAATTCCTCAAAACGATTTTGCTTGTCAAACTGAAGTTTAAGAGTTCAAACTCCTAATAAAAAGTAAACACATTACTTCCAGTTTATTGTTGATTGAAGCCAATTTATTATGATTCTATGCAAACTACCTACCAAAGCAGTTCATCATAGCCACTCATATCTCCACTATATACGTTTTAAATGAGCCTTTTCATTGTAAAACATGAGCCCATGCTTTGTAGCAGCAGTGTGGCAGCACACGCTTCTTAGATATCTCAGGCCTGCCTGTGGCCGACTCTCTGATCAGCTGCGTTAATGCACAGTGCAAATCTGAACATTAACAAGCCAACATAAGAGCACACAGAGCCTTCAGATATATCTGCACCCTGCTGCGGCTCAGTTGCGATTCTGCCCCAGTTGGTTTTCCTTACTGATGGACCCCAAAGGCGACTTCCATCTCCTCCTCCTCCTCACAGAGGCATTTGTGAGATCCATGTAGAGTGAACGAGAGGTTATGCAGTGACACTTGGCTGTGAGCTCCAACTCACTGAGAATTGAGAACTATGACTTCTACTCCTGATGACCCGATAGAGAGGATTTCATGATGCAAGGTCAACTATATGCATATGATGCATGTCTAACCAATTTATCTGTATGTGACTATTTTTCATTTTACAGTTTCAATTCATGTAAGATGACCTAGTTAGCCAAGTACTTATTATTCTCTTTAAGGCACTGACAACCATAGAAATCAAACACCAAATGAAATGTCCACAATTAAATATGGAGCATATTGAACCATCCAAAAAGAAACATGACTGGTATGCTATTTATTAGGCAATCATTCGAACTTCTACAAGATGTATCTTTACAAATAATATAATAAAGAATGTACTAAGAAATGGAAATTAATTAAAAGGTGTTGACACACCTCAGCTTAAAAGAGCGATCATTTTCCAAGGACATAAATGCACCTCAAAAAACATTTTCATAGAGGAAAGTTGCATAAAGGTTTCAGCTGCTTTCAAAGACCTACGCGATTTAGTAAAAGGGTCAGAAAAAAATCCAACCTTTCATGGAGTTTTTACCCTTTTATAAGAACTGTAATCATTTCTGCCAAGACATGAATTCTTTCCAGGTCTTTTAAGGCAAAAATGAATTGTCAACAGCAAGGAAACATTGTCATTTTGTATCATGAGGTGTGTCAATTTTTTTAGTTTGCATTCAAGCATAGTGATCAAAATCTTGACTTTTAGAGACGAGTTTTAGAGCTTTAAAAAGAGCAACGTGTAGTAATTCTCCTACCAAACTTCACATTGGGACTTTTACAGTCTCATTACACAAGCAAATTTAAGCTTAATCAGTGATCAAGTAGCATTAGACCTCTAACACCTGGCATTGGAATGGAGTGGGGGCTGAGTGGGATTTATTCTTTGAGGCGCCATGTCTTCTGAACAGGTGGAGTGGTCCTGCTGGTGCACTCCACATTTTCTCTGAATGTGTCTTAATAGCTTATGCTCAGAACGATGCTCAGAAAGATCCATTTGTATCCTAATCATGAAATCTAATTATGTTGAAATTGGACTGCTATTGTTACACCTGCAGTATGAAATTGCAGTTCTGCTCAGAATGCAGGTGTTGATTGAATGTGTCTTTCTTGAACAAAGAAAAAATTCATATTTCGTGTTTGTGTTAATTTATTTATGTCCTGTGTTTCTATCTCTATTCCCTTTTGGTCTAAATGAGGTGCGCCTCACATCATTCGTCAAACAAAAAATTATTGAATCTGATTAATGTGCCGCAACATACAGTACACAAGGCTAGAGGATGAACTCTGGCTCCACAGCTGAAGATTCAAAAGGACTAAAAGCCCGTTACTAAAAAATACCTTGACTGTTGTGGCCATGAACGCAAAAGGACTTCCTGTCACAATCTCTGTAACAAGCGCTTTATTTTAGGGGTTGGATCTCTCCCGCCGGCCTCACAGACCGCGTGAGCCTCCATTTTATTAACGCTGCACTCAGCAGGATGCGGGATGACCGGATTCCAACGCGACGTCCCCGGACTGAGACGTTTCCAGCGTGATGTCCTCTGACAACATAATTATGCATTGTATCTCCCTCCGCACGGCTCACCAAACCACATCAGCTGCAGCTAATAGTCCAGCATCCCGGCGAAGGCGGGAGCAGAGAGGAGGGATAGATGGGGAGGATCGTGGAGGGGTGGGTGGATGAAGCTCGGGGCTTGACACTAAGCAAATGGAATGCAAAGGCGGTAGATTGGGGACCAGACGCAGAGGGGCCTGAATAGGGATGTCGGGGGAGCGCCAGTCGTCGTTCACTTTGCATCAACGTCAGATTAAGGGCACTGGCAGAGAGGAGCTGGAGCTAAGGCACCGAGGGGCAAGGGTGGCAAAAGAGTGCGTGGAGCAAGAGAGGACAGCGTAAATCTGGAAGCCAGCGCTGCCACTGCAAATAACCGCAGGAGCGTTTCAGGGACTGGAAACACGAGGAGAGAAATCTGCTTGTAAGAGCACTGAGCGGCAATGGAATCACACAACATCATGTTTACGACGACACGAGTGGATTAGCTAGTTAGTTTGTTTGAGCAGAGGCCATACCTCCAACATGGTTGACCGGAAATCCACGAGCACATAAAGAGACAAGAACGGGGGCTTGACTCGTGCTCTGCAGAAACTGCAGAAAACGTTCACTGGAAATGATCGTTTCGTTCGATTAGTGGCTACATGTCCACTTTAAAGAGAACAATGGATGACTGTAAGGATAACAGTGACCCACTATGTATGCTGCCGCAAAAGGAGCATTGACTACAAAATAGAGATATTCTTTCACAACTATATTTTTATTGCGAGCATTAGCAGGAGTATAAATCCAATCGTCCGATTTTAAGTATTTCCTAGGCAACATCATTTTGCTCCCGCTACATAAAATTGAACCCCTATCAATTCTCTAAGCACCCGCAAAGTATGAAATTTACTCCTCTGCCAAGCTAAAAGCTTCTTTGTGCGCCTGTGCTATTTGCATTACGTTAAATTAGGTATTATGCATAGTTTGGAGGAAAATTGTCTTCTTTCTATGCAAATAAGCCTCATCGTAAAAACAGTCCAAAGCACAAAGGAAAGCACTAACAGCCACATTCCGTTGTCAGTGAGATTAGAAGCGTCTTTAGAGAGGTGGCGGGAACTGAGGGGCATTCACAAGCAGCGTCACGCCCAAACCTGATCACCACTCATTGATTCCCAAACACGGGTCACTTTACAATCCCTTGCCTGACTCACTGAGTCATGCTCCCACAGAGCGAATCCATGATGATCCATTTGGCAACTCCACCGAGGTCGCCGCTGTGGAAGAACAGGTGGGCCGTGACCCCTTGCCGCAGCCAATGTGGAGCGCTGGGTAGAAGAGGTGAGGGGTTCAGAAGCGCCTTCTTACATCTCCAACCCCATTAATCACACTTTGCACGCCTGTGGCCCACCGAGCAGCGGGACAGTGACAGCGCCGAGAATGATTAATACTTAATGTGGCGTTTAAGAGAATGATTTATGCCATCTGTTAGTGGAAGACATGCTGCAGATGTTGGAGGGGGGGGCAATATGGAGAGAGGGGGGGAGCTGTGTGATAACCTCAACGTCAAATTAATTGGGTTGAGGCAAGAATAGCCCACAACTAAGCAGGCGTATTCTTCCGTCCAGTTTTAATCCCTAGTCAAAAATGTTTCAAACCATCCATCCATTTCCTGCCACTTACCCAGTTGGGGAGAAAGGCATTGGGGGGTGTGGTTCTCCAGGCCTCCGTGCCGAGGTGCTCCCAGCAGCAGGTGGGGATCATTAATCCTCACAGTTTGTTCTGGGTCTAAAACAGCATCCAAATCAGAGGCGTTAACCTTGCCAACCACCGCTGAAGACCTTTTAATGAGAGGGAGCTGCGCTTCTACTCCGAGCTCCTTTTAAATATCCACGCCAATTTCATCCCCCTCTATCCACCATCCAGGGTTGGATTTATGCTCGGCAAAAAAAAAGAGAAGGTTGGCAGCAGCAGAGTGGCTACGGTGTGACCTTTGGTTGATAGATTTCGTTGGTTGATATCACCACAACACCAGACTGATGTTGCTCTACAAACTACAGGTAACAAAAACAAAAGGTGATGTGCACTTGAGGAAATATTTGTTTTGTAATTGACACTCAAACTAGCACATGTGGAACGATGGCAGAACGATGCAATCAGCTCCCAAAGCAGGTATGTGGTCTGTGCTTTGCTCAAGGGCACCTCAGAAGCAGCCTACCCTCCAATTCCCAAGCCAAGTCAATAAAGATGCCATTGTTTGATTTATGTGGTATTCATTGTTATAGAAAACCGTGCTCACTGTGAAAAGGTTGCAATGGAGATGGCTGTGCTAAAAAAGGAGAGACATACTTTCTTCAACTCTTTCTTTTCCAAGTAGTTTTTACAAGGCAACAGGAGCTTGCAGGAGAACAAACATGGATTAGATCCATCAACTGGGAAATTGAGAGCTTTGCCTTCTGGCTCAACTCTTTCAGTTCAACAAGTTTGTGAATCTCAAAACCATCAGAAGGTTTAGTATGAATTTGAATTCAAATCCCAAGGATTATCTCAGGCTAAATTCTGGGTGAATGTGCAGAAGATTTAGCACAGTAACTTTAAAATATTGCCTTTTGATACCATGGTACAGCGAGGTTGAATGTTTCATTCAATTGAAACCTACAGTATCATTACAGGCCGATATATATTTGACATGATATTCCCATTTAAAAGCTACTTGAATTGACATTAAAAGGGAAAAAGCAGACATTGAGGGTGTTATTAAAAGCTTTAATGCTTTAAACTCTATAATCACATCTCAAGACTTGGTTGCAAATGAGCAGCGTTATCTCCGACTGCCTTCCCTCAAAACCTTCCTCACGCTTTCCCCCTGTAGTATCTACGTATTCAAACAAACTGTCAAATCCCCAAAACAAACAATTTGTTATCCACCACAGTTTGCATTGTAATAAAACACTTTGCATCTAATCTGCATTAAAAGTTTCAGTCTTTCATCAGGCATTAGTCTTTTTCCTCCTCCTGTCCTCTGTTCTTCAGATGACGAGGTGAACCCAAGGGTAATCAGTTCGGTCGCCGCTTTGAACAAGTCCATTCCGGAAGGTTACGCTCTTGTTTCCGGTTTGACGTCCCTGCCGAGAGTTAATCGCCAAAATCCGTCTTTCAACAACATTCCAATCTCTGCACCCGACAGACAGCCTGTCAAAAGCCGTCGCTTTGGATTAACGTTAACAAGAAGAAACAAAAAGTGTTTCATAGACCAAGATGAGAGAAAAATCCAGACATGAAGCAAAACCCCTTTCACCGTTCTACATATTTATCATCCATAGCTGTTGCTTTTAAACACTCCCAACTAATTACTAGTTTGTTTGTCTTTCAAAGAGCGAGACAATAAAGAAATGCTAATTGACCCCCTAAAAGTCTGATTTGTTGGAGCAAGATACTTTATCCAATTAATTTACAAAGTCTTCCACTGCTGGCCTCTGCACTTGTGTGCAATGTTGTTAGCCGGGAGGTGGAGGTATATACAGTATGTATGTAGAAATATATAGAGACTATTTATAAGTGCAAAAGACCTGTTTTTCACTTGACCTATTTAACTTTGCTTTTTTGTTGTTGTTGTTTTCGTGCACCGTTGCTCTTCCCGGCGCAAGTGAACTCCTGTCTTTCTACAATGAAGAAAGCAAGAAAATATAATAATTCAACAGTAAGGGAGAAGTAAAGAAAAAATCCCACCAGGGGAGTGAACAGCGGGATTAATTTCATACAAGCAGTGCAAAACAATAATGACCTCTGATCTTTCATTTTATCACAAGCAATTTTCATGTCTCATTAGCGTCCAATTCCACGCCTTACTTTTGGGCTATTTGCAAGCGAAAGAAGACGACTGAGACATCGTCGAGGCGCGTCCCGCAGAAAGAGCGGCGGAGCAGCTACTCCACCTTTCGGCCCACGCGAAACGCCCTCCGATACGAATTCTAACGCTGTTAGACAACGAAGCGCGGCAGTCTGAGGCTGAGCTCGCTCGTACGCCCTCATGATTGATTGATTGATACACTGTGATGAATCAAAGAGCGCGGTGCTTTTTCAATCACAGCTGAAGTCTTTGAACATGAATAACAGCACCCATCTCGCCTGAGGCCTTTTTCAGCTCACTATAAAAACAGCCACTTGCAGTCTGTTTGAGAGGCAGAGACAGAATTCTTCACAGATGCAAATTTATGTACACCCCGTTTGACACTTTCCACTCTTGATTGGTTTGTATTTCGCCTCCTTTTTCCAGCCCACTCATTATCAGAGACGATTAGCATTATTTCCAGGGCCCAGATGAGGCAATGAAGTAGTCTAGCGGGTGGAACGGGGCTGTGAAAGCACCACTAACCCGGACTAGTTCCCTGCCAGCCGCAGATAGCCGGCAATCCCTTTCTCCTGTAGACAACAAAGAGACACTGCAGCTATTCACCTGAGACCCGAGCCCATCGCAGGCCTGCAGAGGTGCAGTAATAACAGCTCCGCTAACTGCACACTGAAGAGGGAGCTTTCTCCAGAGCCAATTAGTCCCCAAGAGCGTCGTCTGTTCTTTTCTTTTTTGCAATTGTAGCAAAAGCCACCAAAATTACAGAGGAGCGAGTGCAGCATTTAACTTTTAAAATTTAGAAAGACAAAAATCACTGTTACATTTATAACATTATTTGTGACCTTTGTTGCTGCATTAAGCTGTGTTCCACTTTGAATGAGACATTTATGCATCTTCAGAGCAACAACAATTTAGAGCAGTATCATCATTTAAGAAGATGACAGTTTGCCAATTTGCACATATAAAAAAAAAAAACAGCCCAATACAATCATTCCCAAACTGCTTTAATAACTATGGTTTCTTGTTTGTTTCCTTAAATATATTTTGACAGTGCATCACAGTTTTTGCTTTGCCAGTCATCAGAGAATGAAAAATAAAGTTATTCAAGACCAATCTGTCTTCGGCCGTGCTGGATCTTGCAGGCATTGAGATACAAAAGTCACACAGAAATATATACATAGATGAAGCCAAATGCACACTCCTCTCAGGGTTGTGTATTTACAACCTGTTAAGCTTCCAAAGGCTTTGCCATTTTGCCCATTAGATGTCTGAGAGTGAATCTCAGACTGGAATACCAACACGAGTCGGTGACAGACAGCATGATGTTTCATTCATAAGCAGGAGTGACACTTCTACCTACTGCTAATTAGAACTAAAATATACAAAAATAATTAATGGGCCACAGTTTTGTTCAATTATTTGCATATTGAATTAAAACATTACCATGTCAAAAGAGATCCCCTAAACTGTTGGAATCTTTTATGCATCCTTATTTGCATATTTCTTTGCTTCCCGTAAAACGGATTCACAGTTTTGCAGTCAGTTATCACTTCATTGCCTCAAACTGGGTCATCGTATCTCCAGGCACAATTCCAACCAAAACCTATGCAAGACAAATTGGCTGTCAGTCGCCCTCCTGCTTCTATGTATAAACAGCAAGCTGTCAGCGGTACGGGCCGAGATAAAAAATGTAAAAAAACCTAGAAGAGGAAGCGCCGTTGATCATGCAGAAGGCCTAAACAGGTCGATAGGAGACAAACGTATGTCTAATAAGCCAATGATGAACCCACAGAGGTCCCTCTTGTGGGGGCCGGGCCCCCGCTTCTAACAAATGTGTTATTGACCTCACACCAGCAGCCGGTCATAGAAATACACTCCGTATCTGAGGGGGGAGAAAGAGTGTGAGAGATGACACAGGAGGAACTGCTGCAACGGGTTAAAGTATGGATTGTACAATCCACTTTATACCCTCCAGCTAATGACAAGGACATAATTGACACGAAGCGGCGTGACAGCTCGAGCATCGGAGGAATCGTTAGAACAATTCAACCTCCACACCGTTTGGACATGTGCTCGACTCGTCAGTATGAGGGAAGATCCTGATAAGCCAAGAAATACAATTAGAAACACTAAAATGTATCGCAAAATTGAAAATCAATCACATAAGAGGCACTTTGTTCTGCTTGCCTTTACTGAATGCTGGCTGTTGCTACAAGGACTTCCACTGATGATTTTATATTCATCAATATTGATTAATTAATGGCTTTTGCAATTTATAAGTGCTCAAGGACAAATTGTCAAATGTCATGGTCGGTTCAACCAGCAGTCCAAAGAATTAATCAATTTGCTATAATGTTGGACGAACAAACGCAGCAAAACGTAGCGTAGCTACAATCAACCAATGTTGGCTCAAAATCTTATCGAGCCAATTCTTCCAACTAACTTTTTCAGCTTCACACAGAAGCACAGATTATTCTTATTAAAATAACTCCTTCATGAATTTAAATTACACTCATTCAATGATAAGTGTTGTTGTGGATTATAATCGTATTCCTCCATGATTTATAGATAATGAAGACAAAATGGAAAAATTGCACACAGCGCTTCCTACAGGGTTATCATGAACCACCAACAATGAGTCAGGACCACATTAAAGCCATTTCGTCTGCAATTATTCATCAAAGTTATTCAGTAATAATCAACTCCTGCTCTGCAGTTGCATGCCGTGCATTATAGAGATGACTTATTGAGCTCCGGGGGTGAATTGCAGTCACATGCCAGTGAGTCAGGCTGCAATGTGCACAACTGTACTTGCACCTGTGTGTGTGTGTGTGTGTGTGTGTGTGTGTGTGTGTGTGTGTGTGTGTTTGATAAAACACATTGTTTTTAAAAGGCTGAATGAAGAACAACATTTTGATAGAAAATACAAATGTTGGGAGTTTTTGAAATGATTACATTTATCTTCAGTTTAAAAGGGGGGAAAACAGGCAAAGAAAAGAAGATACGGTGGACTACTGCACTTAATTACTGCACTGTTATTTATTAACACAAATCGGAACGGCTTTTAGGGCTACTGCCCTAAAAGCCAAGCAACGCTATTTTGAACTTGACAAATGAGTTCTTTGGATAGACCATCCTATTATTTTTGGTATTTACCACTTGAATTATTTTTAAAATTATGTTAAACGTGGGATGTTATTTTCTAAAAAGGCCCCGTAGTTATTCCATAAGGCTTGGTTGTTTAATAAAGGTCTAGCATAAACAGTACAGCACCTACATACCTCCAAAAGTTAGCAACAAGCCACTGAATGTTGTACCGTTTAGTACGGATACGGGTATTTCCCTGTCCTGAAGCTGGAATCCAAAACAGAGCTATTAGGAAACTGAAGCTAATGTGCCTGTGAATCTGCTTTATGATTATTAATCATAAAGCAAAAATGAAGTTTGCAATGTCAACTTCCTCTGTTTTGCGGTCACAGCTTGATGCACTAACACAAAAGTGGCCAAAAAAATAGATGAATGTAGCTCAAAGAGAACAAAAACACCTTGTTGTCTCTGAAGGCCTCAGACAACTGTGATTGTTCCCCCAAAAGCACCTCGTCAATAACACACACGCATCACTAGATCGACCGAACTGCTTCAGAAGCATTCTTTGATTCAGGCACGTTGTCTGTTGACAGAGGAGTCCCAACGCTCTAACTTTTTTTTTTCTCTCTTTTCATTCTGGAAATCTATGTAATTGTATTGTAAGTGTAAATACAACAATCTGCCTGTGTTTGTTGTCATCATTTCCTTTATCCGTGCGTTATCTGTGCATCTGTGTTTGCACTGGGGCACGAGGCTGCGTGTGGGGAGCAGGATTCAGGTGGAGTTTGTGATAAATGTTCTGTTCGGTGCTGACTGAGCCCAGGGGCGTCCCAGGGGCGGCAGGCTAATCATAGCGGGTTCTCTGGAGCCCTTTTGCTTCCAAATGACAAACAGCTCTAACCCCAACTCAGCACAAACACACACACACACACACTCATATCAATGATTTAATTTCTACTGTCCCAAATGTTAACGATTGAGTTTAGTCACATCACATTTGTCTATAAATCCCTTTAACAAACAGGTTTATCAAAAGGGAGGAGGGCTTTTCATTACCTGGAACTTAATTACCTACAACCACCAGAGAAATGTATGTATGTGGAAGCTCCGTTAAGTCCACCGTGAGGCGTTTTGAGAGTTTCCCACGTCTCTCCTCCTGACAGTATTTGCATTTGTGATCAGAGCGGACAGTGTGTGTAGAAACAGCGTTCAACAACGCCTCGATTATGTAATCTCCACTAAAGCAAAGCCGCTTCCCCGGGCCTCTGTTTGTCTCTCATTCCCTTTCCCTGCATCCGTCCCCGCGAATCTCAAAAACACGCGCACTCGGGACGCCCACAAAGCCCGGCGAAGCAGAACGCATCAGGGCCACACGGCCCGTCAATCTCGCCCACCGCTGTGTGGCCCTGCTGCGGGACGGCGCCGGCTCTGCCCGGTCTTGCTGCCGGTGTTGATTTGAGGCTTCACACAGGACAGCGTGTGATCCCGCAGAGCAGCGGCCTGGATGAGAGGAGAGGATGAGGCCGAGGGAGGTGGAGAAGGGAAGTCTGCGAGCCAAATAGAGCGAGACACAAAACAGGAGAGAGATGTGGAAGATACGCTTTTTTGCCCACCAAGCACCTCGTTTTCAGCTCTCGCTGCGTTAGACGTATGCAAATGGAGAAAAAAAAAGGCTCCGGTGGTGATTACTGCTGCTCCTGAAAACTCGTCTGAGGCGTGCCGCTGTTCTGCGCGGAACAATGGAACATTTTCAACTCCTGGCACCGTGTGCCGTGGGCGCGGAATACATGTACAGTTCTCCATGCTGCCAAGAACATGCCAAACACATCTGAAAATAATGTTAAAAAAAAAAAAAAAATGAGGCAGGCGTGTAAATCAAGGCCCCCTGTAAACACGTAGCCTAAGGGTGTGGAGGAGGGAACGGGGGGGCTGGAATGGTGTCAAATGACTGGATCAGGTCGATGGAGATGTGAAAGAGGCACCGTGTGAAAAGAAATTGTGCCAAACGGAGCCAAAAGCTCGACAAATCATAATAGCATTACCACCTCTTCTAACCCCCCGAGTGCTAATTCCTCCTAACGGTAAGAATGAGTTTTGCTGAGCACGCCGGAGAGATATAGGGGAGTTAAAAGCTACGAGACTGAACGCACAGTGCAGCTGGGAAACCTCCAGCAGATACTGGAGAAGAGCTCCATGATATCTCCGTAATGATCCTGCTCCTTCAGGGATAAACTCAACGCGCCGCCCTGCGTGAGAACAAAAGTGCTGCCCCATCGCCGAAATAACTGCTGAATTGTAGAACTACAAGGTATGTGTAAAAGGCAGAAGGGGAGTGTGTATGTATCTGTGGCTTTATTGTTAAAACTTTATTTTTAATGGCACATACATTAATTCTATAGATTATAGACCATCTAAGAAGTGGACGTAGTGACCCATCGGTTTGCGGAATGCAGCCAAAAAGGTTTACAATTAATGTTCACGCGCAGAAAACAATTGCTTCACTTTTCAGACATGGAGCTTGCTAATGACTTATGCATACATGAAATCTGCCCCCCAGCATTTATCCCATAAGAATTTAGGGGCGGTGGGCTGCTGTAAAAAGCCCAGTAAGCAACTTGGGGTTCAGTGTCTTGCGTCTTACTCGCCGACATTTGTTATGAAAAGGAAGAGCCAACTGTCAATCTTGCAATTAAATGACCACCCACTCCGTTAAGAGCCCATGATTCCCCATGTGCATGGCAGTGGGTGCAGTCGTTGGGTACAATTATGTGTGAGTGCACGTGCAATTTCATATTACCACAAGGATAGAGTATCATGTCATCGTACATTTACTGGAAACCAAACAAAAAATATCTTCAGAATAAACAAAACAAGAAATGATCAAAAAAATGTTCATTCCTATCTGAAAATATTTTTTTTTTTGCATTTTTCTGGTGATCATGACTTATTTAGCTTCTGTCAAATCCCTGTCAAGCAGCTAGAACTCATCTGCCAATCATTTAAAAACTGATACTCGTTTCATTGAAGAAAACAAATCCTTTGAATCCAATATTGTCATAAAGCAGACCTGCCCATGGATTGAGATAGAAACGCTCCCTGTTCACCTGCCAATGTGAAAACCCTGCTAATAATCTTTAAGATGCAGATCGTTTTATCAAAATCCATGGAGAGAGGGCAGTATTTCTACACACTGATCCACCAGTCCTTTCAAGCTGCCACGGAAAAACCGGAGCCGCGGCAGGAAGCTCTCCGCCCCGCATACTGCTGGAGGCCCAAACAATGTGCGAGTGTAGTGGCTGCTGAGATAATAACACGGCACGGTGTGCTACGAGCTTTCATGTTGATATAACCACTAATGATCTGGCTGCGTCTCTGTCTTTGTCTGGGTTCGTTGGTGCCATGTGGCTCCGCTGTAAACCCTGTGCCACACAACGTGCCACAATGCTGGAGAGACACTGGAGGGATTTGAGAGCTGTAATTTTCACGGAAATCTAATCTGTGCTCGTAAAACATATTTGTCGCCCGTGTTCTCGTTTGCTGCGCCGCTTCAAAATCTGAGGCATCTTTGGTGAGCAGAAGACAGAAAAGAAAGAAACATTTTGCCCCCTAAAGAGGGCAACCTGCAGTCAGCCCAGTTCCCCTCAACGCATTTCATCAAAGCAGCAGCTCGGCAAAACCCTACTGAATCTGGCCTGTCACCTCCAGAATGACAACAACAGGCCAGCTGTTGGCAGGACGTCTGCGATGGTTCATCTCCATTCGTCTGCATTTCTCCTGCTTCACCTGCCCCCGCCCCGACACTTCACCTTGAACTGAACACATGAATGGGGAGCTGACAAGCTCAGGCATGTGTGTTTTCTGAAGACTTTGTAGGTCAGAAAGGAATAACCTGAGTGGGAGCCTGACAGAAGGCTTAGTCTGGACGGGTAGCAAGTCCTTGCTTGGGAATGTTATAGAATAGCACAGTGTGTGTGGAGAATAGAGAATTCATGGAATATACACACAGTCACAGAGAACCAATGTTCTGTTTCAACAGGTGAGTGCAGACACAAAGCTTTTACATTGCATCACAGGACAAAAGGCAAGCCTGGTCATGAAAGTGGCCTTCGCGACAACTCGCTCAACGGATTTTAAGTGTGTGATCTGATGCAGGCGGCTTTATGTGGAAGGTTAGTGTGTGACTACGCATGACTGCGAATGTTGGTGCATGTTAACTGTAAAACCATGTTGACAGATATTTTAGATGCAGAGAACCGATAGTGACCCAGTGGAGAGATGCAGGAATGTTAAAACAAAATAACAGCCTGAAATGTTAAGGAAACACTGCTAAAAGTATGTGTGTGTGTGTGTGTGTGTGTGTGTGTGTGTGTGTGTGCACACGGGGAAGCACTGAAGCAAGACTGAGAATTCCATCGACCAAATTATAGAAAGCAGTTCCTGGATTGGTACCTGCTCATTACCGGAAGATGAGTTACTTTGCAAATTACAGAGCAGCCAAATGTCCCAGGTGTATCAAATGGCCCTCCGTGTGTCCCTCCCTTCATTGCACACACATAACCACTCTCACACTCCCCCCCCCACACACACACACACACACACAGATGTGGATGCACAAGCTATTACTCCAGGGCGAGAAGAGGCACAGGTTTTAGTTCCAGGTGTGACATTTGTACTTTGCACAACTGTCGCCATCCAGACTGAGTTAGTATAATCAAGTTAATCTGTATAGCGAGAATCGGCTAATGAAGTTACCCTCTCCATTCGCCGCAGGCCGGGAAATGATGTCTCTGTCGGGGGGCCTTTTAACCTCCGCATGCTCGCGTGTTTTCCTCAAAAAAAGTCTCCGGAAAACACACACCTCCACCCAGCAGCTTAATGAGTGCCTGGGGAGGCGGGCAGACACATATTCTCCTAGACAGGTCTGCTTTGAGCTTTCACCCTTCCCAGAAATACTGAGTATACAGTAGGTTCCTACGAAGCCCTGCGGCTGACAGGACAAGGACAAAGATGGAGAGGAAACACATACCCGGCGATAAACGCAGGGGGGAGGACGGAGCAATGAAGACAGAGATACTAAGAAAAGCGCCGTGACAGGAGGATGGATCTGAAACAGACATGTTATGGAAATGCAGTGAGATGTAGTTTTACTTTGTGTCAGGTGTATGACTAAAGAAATAAACAGTACCATTGCAACGTGGGGGACAGTCAAGAGGGAATGGCGGTGCTATTTTAAGGTTATATTTGAACCATTTATAAAGACTAACACCACCTGTGATGACAAAGACAAAAAAAAAGTGTCTTTTAGTGTTTGTCTTTGGTAATTTACAGTCAACTCTTTCTGAAGCAGCTTCAAAATAAAAGTCATTAAGAAAAACAAACAGATGGCGACTAACAACTGAGAAACAACTGTGTCAAGTTTTGAACATCTACCTTTAGGGTAAAGCTAAATCTACAGAGGAGTATTGCTTATGTTGTTGTGGGGAAAAGCCTTGTGAAGACACCATACTGTATGTAGTCATTAGACATTCAGACATTATTTAGTACAAACTGAAAAGTGGCACCATGTAAAGAATGCAGAATTGGCATCTCAGTGGTAGTTTGTGTTTGCAATTGATGTACTCATAATTATCACAAGATCAATGCATACTGAAGAACCTCAAAACCCGATGAAGTTCTATAGGGTCTTTTTTTATTCTTTCTAAGCAGATTTACGGGTGCTTAAACTCACGAGGCGACAATATCAATGTCCAGACTTATTAATTACTAATAACTTGAAATTTACATTTCACCCATATTCTATCACACATTTTAAGCCACAGGTACAGACGCAGGCATTTATTGGAACTGAAGAAAAAAATCTCAGGAGAAAATAACAGACAGACCAATCTTAAATCCTTCAGTAGTGTTTTGTGGCGCCACAGGGACTCGCTGGACGGATAAATCCTCAGTTCCACGGCCCGAGCCCTGAATGAGCCCATTCCCCTTGGAGCATATGTGTCTAACCAAGCCAAGTCACAACCGGTGGAGCGAGGATCCCTCCTCTGAGAGGAAAAACCCAGTTAATTCATCCGTCGTAATGATGGTCTGAGCCATCTCCACAAAGCGCTCCAATAGGAAGTTGTCTCCTGCCACAAAGTCCCACAATCACTCCTCAGCCTGGCTCACAGAACAGAATCTAGAAGTCAAGTTGTCTGGGAGAAGTTTTCCTCTTTTGGCTTTTCCTGTTAGGAGTAAATGAAGTTAGCCAGACAAACACATTCCTGTCCGCCTCTCGTTCTGGCAGCGCTACGTCAGACGTGACTCGGTTAGTCCTCCATGCTGTGCAGCCCCTCTGAAGGGATTAGGTCTTAAAGACTGTGGAAAACAATTCCCTGCTCCCTCTCAAGCCAAAGTTCAAACAAAGTATTTCTGTGTCCCGTCGCGCACTGATAAATCTGCCAACTTTCCACCGGCAGGAATGTTTTCTAATACAGGCAGAACTGATACCAGGAATAAATACGCAGGTTCATTGTTAATATGAGTAATGCAACAATTTACTCGGGCAATTTGATGTAACCTTTCTGCGTTAAAAAACAGCCCCCTACATTCTTATTATTCACACTGGCCTGGTTCCATTTCTTTTCTAAAGGGCGCAAATGGCTTCCCTTGTTGTGCGGAGGCTTCAAGCGTCAGGTTACCACTGCATGCTGATCACAACCAATGGACTGACAAAGAAGAAGAAGCCATCGCAACATTCTCCGCTTCGCCAGCCGAACACGGGCTTTCCGTTTCAGCGACCATGTTTTTCTGAGGTAGAGGAGGGAAAAAGACTGGAGGGTATGAGGCCTCCGGTCGTGCCTTACAGCTCGCTCACTCAGTTAATGAGAACATAAATTACACCCCACAAAAATATGGAAACCCTCTATAATATTTATAAGAGCGCGAGTGCGTCACGGCAGAGGAAAACAACCATGCGGATTTCGATTCCACGGTGCTGGCGGATGGCGAATGTGTCTCAACACTTGCTAAAAAATATTACCATTTTCTAATTAGGTTGAGGCAAATGAATAGGAAACAAGTTTGAATGTGTAAGGGAGGGAGACAACGCAGGAAGGTGGAGTGCTGCTCACTGTGAGTAAACAAAGCTATCTGTGCTAAAGCCCATTAGCCCAGAGCGAGGGATCGCGGCATCAACCGGGGTTGCATAGTCAGTTGTCTTACTGTCACATGATACCACCGCTAAGCAGAGTAACACCCATATTAACCACCATGCTCCTAATGCCTTTTCTCCTGTCCCCCAGTGATCAGCCCTCTTCCAGCCATAATCCCGGCTCTAAGCTGATTCCTAATTACCCCGACTGTTTTGCTAGACAAAGGGCAGGCCGTGGCCGACCTGCTCCAAACTCTCTGATGCACCGTGTACTCAACTACTCTCTAAACACGGATCAGCTCCGGTGCCGGGCTTTTTCATCCATGCAGCGCAATGTATTTATCCTCAGAAAAGTATGTCCCGAGCAAAGTATGCAAATCGTTCATTAGCATTTACACACCGGGGAGGAATAAAGCAAACAAAAGCCGGATAATAATACACGCGGCTGTGATTTATGGAAGTTCAAAACGGCTGAAGGAGTTCATATAATCCGGTGGGAACAATCACCAATCTGCCCCCTTCCATATGAAAACACGCATCTCGGCAGTCACGAGCCCGCCTGCAAACACCCACTCACACACCCACCCCGACGAGCTATTATTGGGATCTTCTGTTTGTGGTTTTGAATTAAGCTCTTTGTAAACGACACCCCGTGGGCTCCCTGGACATTCTTGCATATTTCTGGCTTTACGCTAAAGTAAGCGGTGCGCTGCCTTTGGCTGCGGCAAGTCCAGGCTATTTGAAAGTTTGCATGAAAGCTTTCTGTATTTCCGCATTAGTCTTTCATTTCAAACAATTTGCCACTCGTATCAAAATGCCAAAAACAACCCCCAAAAAAACAAGAAGATATCTCATCTGTTGGCCGTGCGCAGGCCCCTATAGCCAGCAGCTTACAGTAGATCACATCACAGTGGTGCTGTCAGCGTTTTCGGGAAAGCTCCCTTTTCCCCGGTGTCACATGACAATGTGAGGCCCGCGTTTTAGGAATTATCCATGGGAAGCATTTCAAAAAGGGTTTGAATGTTTAGTGCCCGCTTGGCCGAGGACGGATGCATTTCCAAACACATACACACCCGTGCGGACGTGGTCTTTGGCCCACTGTAGAAGGAAACATGACAGCCTCCTCAAACAGGCCTCCGGGTCACGTTGGAGCCCACTTCAATCCATTCATAAGCCCCTCATCTCTAGACGCAATCACCTCCCCATTCTCAGCCTGCCCTCAGCAAGCAGGCCAAGCCGGGCGGCCAGCGCGGGAACAAACAAAGGTCTTTTCAACACAGTTTGACGAGCTGTCCCCCAGGAACACCAACTAGCTCAGCAATCACCAGGAGGAGGACCCCAGAGGGCCCCCGTGGGCTACGAAGCGTGCTCGGAAGAAAGGTTAGTCAGGATTAACCAACCTGGCATTCAGGGGAGCAGAAGATCACATCTCTGGGTTTGTATAAACAGAAAAAAACATATATCAAAGTATCTGCAGGCATTGTGAGGAATTGTGCTGTACCTTTCTCTGAACAACACAAGAATAGCACAGTGATCTGAAGATAAAGGGCACATATTTCCATGGCCAGGAGCTATCAGTCCTTATTATTGTCCGTGCAGGAGTGACTCACACAATGTCCAAATACGCAGGGCAGCGAAAAAAAAAAAAAAAAGACTCATCTCTTTGCCCTCAGGCAATTATGTCACCTTGTCAAAAGAAATTCATAGTATACACTGTTTTCAATGAATCAACTGATAATGAGGGATTTGATTTGTGCATACTGCACAGCGTGACTTGGCGAAGCTGAACTGCTTGCCCCTGAAATCTGTTCAATATCAAGTGTATAATATCAACAGCCAAGAGGGAACGGCATTTTCTTTTAAGAGAAAGTTACTCGCAATCCCCTGAGCAACTGCTGAAATAGAAGCGTGTCAAGGTGCGGAGGACGAAGATCGGAGGTCGTGGAGGATCGAAAGGAGAGTTTCGAGAGGAAAAAGACGAAAAGCTGACTGTGACAGGCTTTGTTTGGGAAATACATACATTCTGCTTCCGCTGCGTCTTATTTTAACACCTGAAAGAGGACAAGTGTCAAAGCCCCGCCGACTTTCCCAACTCTCTTTACCAACATCATTGATAAAAGCTTTTTGACCACACGGCCGGTCAGATGCTGCTGTGGTGCATGCCAGCACCATAGCATCATAGCAGGCTACCTTGCTCTGCATATCAACCTATTTGCATTTAAATAACATGTCGATACAGTGCCCCTGCAGTCCAGAGCAGAATAAGGATTACATGCATTTTGCAATGAACAAAAATTGCAGATCGTTTTTTAATAAAAACTTAAGCAACTCTGTCAATTTCTTTGACTGTGATGAAACGGCTCACATGCCATTCCAAATTCTAATTTGTTTTCACGTTAACCTTAGTGGCTTTCAAAAATCCAGATGCACTCTTTGAAAACACGGTTAATGGCAGCGAGCCAAAAACAAGGCAAGCCAACATCACACCCAAGTAAATCTGAGTCGTACATCTTGCATGTGGCTTTAGAGGCTTGATATCGGCCCAATGGCTGATTCACCGGCAGCCGGCACCTGTGCTGCCACGGCTGCTTTGAACCCACCCATAACCCACCAGCAACAACAGCTGTCCCAGCTGAGCGGAACCGCTGTGCCCGCGCGCTGCACGGAGGGAGAGACGAAGCGCCCGCATCTCAACGGCATGCGGGAAGGAGCAATGCGTTTTATGCAGACCTCATGCGGCGTGCATGCGGCCTCAAATGCAGTGGCCTTTTAAAATTGGCACACGAGCCATTATACATGCTCTGTGGCACTTGAATGCCTTTCCATTTCCACTGTCCTGATAAAGTTTACGTGAATGGGTGTCAGTCTAATAAGAGTGATACGTGTTTGGGTTCATGGCCGGGTCTCTGCGAGCTGATCTTTCCCATTGGGACCAGTCAAACCAGAAATACCACTTCCCCCGTGGAGAGCAGGCATAGTGGCACAAAGGCAATTGAAGCCTGCATCTATTACACCACCGGGGAGGAAAAGGTCCTGCAGCGACTGTTTAGACTGCCGGCGGAGTGTCGGCGGTTCAGGTTTCATGGGGGGGAGGGAAAGGGAAGGGGGGGGGGGGGGGGGGGGGGGTTGTATGCAGAGGACTACAAGCGGCTCAACAGGTCACATGTCTACAATGCAATGCCGTCCTAACCCTAAACCGCTGAGCATTGGTCAAACACCAACCACCATCCACACGGCGACAATCGGAGGGCCGGAAAGAGCCTGGCTGTAAATGTGTTGACAGAAAGGCAAAGAGCTGCAACACAACTAGTGGGGTAAACATAAACCGTAAGGCTGGTTCTTCTCCCTCTGGGTGGAAGATAAGGAGCAGCACTCGCAGCATCAGTCTCTCGGACCCACTTCGGTACCTTGTGGCGAGAAAACACAGGGACCGAAACGGTGCAACGCACAACCCCGCTTACTTCTTCTGGATAATAACACATATGTGTGCGTGTGCTGGAGCTGCGCGGTCTCCTGCTCATTCTTATCCATTCTATAAACACCGGTTCATCTGTGTTAAATGATACATTTCCCGGCATAATGAGTATAATAGTACTGTCATTTTCGATGAGTACATCGAGAGGATAATTTGCAGCTTATGTGTAATACATACAGCTTTCTTGTGAAAAGGAGCTCACTCTTTCATGTTTGAGAGAATTTCGACTTTTTCCTGTCTTTTGCTCTTCACAATGCTGCTAACATTTCTCTGCTGGAAACCCGGCTCCTCGTATTACATCAGGCAAGTCCAGACCGGCTCGCTCGCACTCAGACACCAAACTTGCAGGCGACAGACGTTATGCCACTTTGATCAAATTTAAGTCAAATCGACCTGCCAGAGTTTGAAAGATCAATACCGCATTATTAACACCTGGCCGAGGAGCTCGCACCCCGGCCCTCGCTGCGAAGAGGAAAGGAAGAGGACAAGCCGAGGAAGCACACAGGACGCTGGAAGTCTCACATTTACACAGAGGAGCCAAAAGCGGCAGCGGCAGCGGCAGCTCCGGCCACTTGCAGCATCAGCGCCAGGGTTGAGTCAGTCAGCACTGCGGGACGTTCTTTGCATGGCGAGACTTGCGTGCAGAGATGCGCTGGGATGCAGAACAAAACTACAACAATGTGAAATCAAATTAAATCCTCTACTATAATGAATATGGTACAACACGGACAGCCCAGACATGTTTTAAATGACTCACTTGTAGGTTGGTTTCAAGGCTTTTTGTGGTCATGGATTCGCCACACGCGACAGAGGAGACTCGCAGCAGGAAGGACGCTGCTTTTAGGGAATGCCGTCTCCTCAAACAGCTCTTTTTCTGCACTAGAAACATGACTCTCAACCTGCGTGACCTTTTCCAAAAGCAAACAATCCTCCACCTCAGTAGGCCACGTCTCGCAAAGCGATCGGCGGCAAAGAAAGGAAGGCTGCGGCTGATTTAGAAACGGTAGTAAGAGATGATTAAACAAACGACAACCACAGCAGGACAACAGAAGGATCCGTTGAGCACCATCATCGCAAGTGTGAGCTTCAGTATAACGCAGAGAAACGTCTACTCACTCAGCAGAGCCAAATCTAAGGTGAGATGCATGCAAGAAAAGTGAGAAATGAGACCAGCTCCAGACAGAAGAGGGGCCTGATTGGTCACGGGCCGCCAGCGGTGAGGCGTACCGATCGCTGCGCGTTGACATTAGGTGTAATTACTTCAACACATACATTAGATGGAGGCATTTCATCATCCAGTCTTGTGGGATGAGTGAGCCAATCAGGAGACGTCTGTCCTCCACATTGCAATGGATCGGTTACAGGAACTGGGAGAGGCGCGCTGCAGACCGGAGGACTGCTCTCATCAGCCCCCTGTTTAATCACTGCCTCGAGGCCTTAAGGAGAGAATGGACGACACACGAGTCCTGCTGGGACCTCAGCTGAACACAAAACACCCCGACAATGTATCGGAATAAATCCCTCTCTGAATCGCTGAAGTTTTCCATCTGCTCTCTGAATCACTGCCTCGTCAAAGATGGAAATCATCCAGTCCTCTCAGGAGTCTGATTTAGGACCAATCCCTACCGCCCCCACCGTCTATCCAGAGATGGTGGCCTGGCTCCTGCAGGGAACTCTTCCGCTTTCTGGATTTGCTGCAACTCTGCGGTGCAGGGGAACATTTTCCACATGATTTTGCCCAAAAATTATTCTCAAAGGCATTTTTCTTTTAGGTATAGCCTTCTGGATATCACTGTCGATCTCTTAAGGGTTTGTCTCCTGCCTGTTTGCTGCATGTATCAGTGTTTCAGTTCACCTGTTACTGGGAAATCATTACAAAAATGGTTATTTGGTAAATGTCACTGTGGTTCTAATTTGTTTATATGTAAAATAAACGTGAAGCCCGAATTAATGATTCATTCCATGCCTTGCTTTAACTAGACAGTCTGGGCCTCACAGTCCTTTTCATTTCAACCCAAGTGTTATCTTATTCAGTGAAATAAGCAAAACGGATATTCCGCCTTCACTTTTGCTCAAACAGGGGAATGATACAGGGGATAAATACACCACTCAGTTGACAGCATTTGCTACTAATAGAGAAGACAACTGGTTAGTGAACGAGCATTCGATTCCCATAAGAGACGACAAATGAGTGAAGGTGTCACATCGAGTTGTATAGAAAAAAAAAAAAAATCAACAACACACAGGGATACAACCGGAAACTGGACTTGCATAACTTCTTTGTGTCTGAGAGAATATGATGCGGATGTGATGCGTCCCGTGGAGCAGAGGGCCTCTATATTTCACAGGCTTCAATAATTTCCCTTGTCCCGAACTGACAGCCCCAGACAGACGGCGGCCGGAGCAAGAAAGAAAATATGGATTACATCTCCCGGGAAAAAGGCAAGCAGTCCCCAGCGGAGTGCAGAGTCAAGGTGTGGTCCTCACACAACCACGGCAATAACGACAGGAGTGTTAATCAAAAGTCCAGGGTGCATTGATGCTCCTTCATTTCCTCCTACAGGATGAAGGCAGGTGGAGGAGCATTAAAAAGGAGACGGGCCGACGGGATCAGAAGCCAGGGAAACAAGCGGCGTTAACTATTAGCCGCTAATAGGACGGTAAAGGCGCAGATGGCGAGGCTCGCAACACTCCAGTAAACAAACTGAAAAGCCAACAGCATGTCGATTTCAGTAGACAGCCGGAGTGGAGCGGCAATGTTCCGTTCAGCTCCTTTAATTACCTGTGTGAGATTTAATCCTTCACATGACTCAGCCCATTCCTCATGATGATCTGCTCCATTCAACCTGACTTTACACATGCTGCCGGCATGCTTTTGTTGCTTTGTTTACTTGAAGTCGCAAGTGTTATGCAGAGCGTTAGGGTTTCTCGTCTTTTCAGTTGAAGCCAGTGGGGAATACGACTGGTGGGGTTTGGGTTATGTTAATGAGACAAAGACACTCAAACAGGCCCACGTCCTTTTAAAGAAAATCATAGACCAACATGGCCCTGTTAATACATTGCACGGTGGCAGAAGTCAGGGAATAAAAGGAGATGTTGAAAACATGAATAATGGTCTGACAGGGTCTATCGTGTGTCAATCCTATCAAAGATATTTTACCACTGCGCCCCTTTCTTTCCATCTCTCCGATATGAGGCGGATTTCAAAAACTGGAAAATGGGAAAATGTCAGAGTATGTTTCTAAATGTCACAGGAATGGCCTGATTTTAAGCATTTCATCTGAAAAATGCATTCTTGCCCTCTAACAATCAAGCACAAAACATACACACACATATACGGATATGCGACCATGACAGTGTGGAGCAGCTCCAGGTTTGGTCTGTTAGGGTTTAGGAGATTCACCGTTAATATATCGACTAAATTTAAACTGAATGAACTGAAGCTCGTGGGGTTCATTGCGTTTTAAGGGGGGAATTGTCGCTCTGAAAGAACTGATTTCTAACTTTGGATCACAATGTGAGAAACATTGACCGCTACCTTTAGAAATGCTTGAAAAAAAAGAAAGAAAAGGAAAGCAGCGTAGTGCAGAATATTGTTTTGTTTATAGGAAAATACAGACTGAATGGCACACACAGCTTCGCAAAGTTATTGTAGAATTGGACAATCGGTTCGGGTGAAAGGATGAAAGGATTAAGTGTAGCGCATCACAGGAGAGCCGCACATAAAGGCAGGAACGCGTGAGAGAAACGAGGAATAAAAGTTGCCACCTGAACCAAACTCGCCGCACTTTAGCGTTCAGTGAACTTCGTCCACTCGTTAAAACTTCCCAAAATGCACCGAGGACATCGAGGTGAACGTCCGCCTTACCTGTTGGCCCCTCAATGCCATCGGCGTAGATCTGAACAGTCAAAATCAGCAGGAAGGCGCAGGTGTTCATCGTGCGGCTCTTTTAGTCCACTTTAAAATGCGCAGAAGAAATCATTTCATTCACCGCGTGACGTCCGGGCGCTCGAGCGGCGCAGCGCAGTCCGTCCGCTGTCCCCGTCCTCACTGAGGGGAGTTTCGGAGACACTGGAGGAGACAGGGCAGAGCTAGTTCTGCAAACTGACGTCAGGGTAAACAGTTCAGGGGAGAGATTTCTTTCTTAGGACCACTTCCCCCCCTCCTCCCTCCTCCAGCAGCAGCTTCCATTTCCCCGCTGATCCAAAGTGTGAGCCGGGCGCCTCCAAGCGGCCGAACCGCGCAACGACACGGTGATGTTCAAACGTCGGCCGAGCGGAACACGGTGTGTGTGTGTGTGTGTGTGTGTGTGTGTGTGTGTGTGTGTGTGTGTGTGTGTGTGTGCTGTTACACACCTGCATCTCTGCAGGTTAAAGGAAAGTCTTGCCTTGTTACTTCAAATTTAAAGATATTCAGGGTTGGGATTGAATTAGCTTGTCCAATTAGTCCCGGCAAGAACTTCCTCTCGATATAATATATTTCAGGATTCAGACTAGTTTTGGTAAAGGTGTTGACTGGCTGTGTTTAAGGGTAAGACGCTAAAGAAGACATGTAATGCAAAGTGTCTTTGTGGATCGGCGGGTATCTTGGTGGGGATCAGGTGCTGATCTTTACTGCTGCCTTTTCATCCATGGCTCGGCTTGCTATTAAATATTTCTTAGAATAGTTCAGAAACTCTTAAAACCTGTCTACACGCACCCAGCAGCACAGTTACAGGATTATGAGTTTGACAGCATAGGTTAAGAAATACTCACGCGTTTTTAAACAGCATATCAGCTATCTGAAGTCTAATCAATACAGCGAAATACAACGTTTTGATTCATATGAGCTGCTTTTTTGCAGCAGAGGTGGGACAAAAGATTATATTGGAACAGGACAGATGGCTGAGCATCGCCTTCCCACCTGCTCATGACATGTGCAAAGCATATTTCTCTATGCATTCGACAGTCTGACATGTGTGCATTGAATTTGCATTTGATGAGGTTCTTCTCACAGTTGAAGTATACCTGAAACAAATCACTCTTGACTTTTATGTTCATGGTTGTGTAACTACAGCAAGTCACTTTGACATGTAGAAATGTTTTCTCCGGCATGTGGGAGTCCTACATAACATTTAAAAGCATCCAGAAGCATTAGTTACGTACGACATTATGAGTTGGTGGACACTAGTCTATTGCTGCAAGTTGTCTTGCGTTGCATTTCATTACATCATTACTCAGCCTCTGAGAATCACCGGTGATATTGTTGCAGGTGCTGATGCAGCAGTCCCTCTGCATGAACCAAGCTGGTGGCAAAACTTGGCCCAACCTAGAATCCCAATTGGATCAAGATGCTATTATGCAAACTATTCATCATTCATTTTGTTGTCTTGACTCAAATATTAAAGCTGTGGATTTAATTACAGGGGGCCCACTGACGCATCTAAAATGCTTCAAATATCCGAACACGTCTCTAATGCTGTTAGCCCCAGATGACAGATGAACGATGGGACGCTCCGTAAATTACCTAATTGAACCAAAGAAGCACAAGCTAACACCTGTAATTACACCTGCTTGAGGCAAGCCAGCCTCTTTCAGAGCTGTTATTCAGGGCACAGAGTAGTATTTTATTTTTTTAACTCAAGAGTATTTTGGCCTTAATCCATTTAAATGCAGGGTTATTTAATTTGCAGTTAAAAACCCAAACACTGACTGTTTGAATCCAACAACAGAACAGGCATCAGCATTATACTGACAGCTGCACTACGATGGAAGTCATTTCATCGAGTATTTCAACACCTGCCACTCATGACTCCTCGCAAACAACTGAATCTGCACAGGCAGATTTTATAACAACGTACTATTTGTTCTAAAAGACGTTGCCGAAAGCTGGCTATCAAACTATTGCTGTCTATCACACGGTCTCTGCATGCAGCGCGGAGCTTCAGAGGGAAATGAACAGCAAATCACACGACAGCTGTTGGAATGCCCTTTGCTTTTTTTTAATGTAAAAGGGATTCACATCAGGGGATCGCTGATCCTGTGACAGAGATGAGAAGTGTGGTGTGATGTGTGACTCAGAGGAAGGATAAACAAAACAAATCCGTCTGCATGTCTAATATATTGGCTTCCTGCAGGGAGCACTGTTCACGTCACAAAGTCATCAACGCCAGCGTTTTACAACTATTATCCACAAGCTGTTTGTGTTAAAGTAACAGACATAAAGTTGTTTGTTCTTCATTTTGGACCATTTGTGTCACTTTTCTGTGCATTATGTATTTCTGTCCTGTTCCATTCTTTCTTTAATAAAACGAAAGAGATGAGTAAAATTGCATTATGTCTTTGCAGCACATGTTATTGTCAACAGTCACAATCAGCTAATGTATAGTTCTCACTGTCAAGCATTATAGTGCAAAGATGTTAGATGGCTCTCGAGCTCTATGAAAAAGGCCTAAAAAGACAATGATGAAGAAATACTTCAAATATCGAATCCAAATTTGATCAAATTCAACATGCAAGCGTAACTTGCAAAATATTAGTTATAAAAGTAAAACATTTGCAACATTGCAGCTATCTTTCAGACAAAGGAAAATAGTATCACCAAATATCAGAAATAGAACCAAATATTGTATTTACAGAACTACAGGTTTCTTAAAAATGTAATTTGATCTTTATTAAGTTTAAAAATACAAACACAAAGTACTGTTCCTAAAACTATACACAGTAGACAAAATATGTTTGTGTTTTAGGACTGCAAATAACCATTAGTTTAATTATTGATTACGGTCTACTGTTGTTCATTGCAGATTACTCTATAAAATATCAGAAAATTGTAAAAATAATACAATTCCTTTCCTTATAGTTGTATAATCACTAAATGTACTCATGATTTCAAGTGTCCGTCACTCACCAACAGAAAGGCTCTTAGACGTTACACGTTGTTTCTCTCCCTCACTTACTTTTATGTTTCCTTGACACCTTCCTTCCTACAGCCACCTTGTTGCTATCACACACGCCTTCTGTCTCCTCTACTCTCTCGCTTCTAAGGCGGGGGTCTTCTTGATGCCTAACAGTCCTCCGTCCCAGCTCTTGGTGGATGTCTAAGACGTCCTCTGCCTCCTGGTTCCCCGTCTCCCTGAGCTCGTGGCCCTCCCTGTCCGCCCCGCCAGCCGTGAAGTGGCGATGCTGGACAGCGGAGGCGGAGAGATGGGCCAAGAGCTGAGGGTTGATGGGCAGCATAAGATGAGCGTAAGACGCCGCGGATAAGCCGGCCACAGAGAGAGCGTGGATCCCCGCGCTGGTCTTTGCGGGGGACAGCGAGTTGTGGGTCTGGCTGTTTGACCGGTTGTGGCGTTGAAGTCTTTGGTGTTTCAAGGACTGAGGTTTGAGCGAGCGGCTTTCGTCGCTAGGCTGCCTCCTCTGCTGCTCCAAAATCTCACCCGGCACTAAGGAAAAACAAGCTATTTATCACTAACGTATCTTACTGGTGTGCCAGGGTACCGAGAGGTGCCTTCGACCGCTTTCTCACCATAAACATTGTTGTGGATTTCGTTCTCTTCATCCAGGCTTCGCTTCAGGTCCAGAGCTCGCTTCACTGAGTCCAAAAGGCCAAACATCTTGCACAGGGAATTAAGTGTGACGGCATCTGACAAAACAGAAATCAGCATGCGATTAATACGATTGTCCAAAGCACTTTAAAAGAAATCAATGTCCATATATTCCACTCTAAAACTAAATTTAGCAGGTGGAGTCTAATAAAAAACATTATAAAATTTGATTTACTTTTCTAATAACTTGACTGGTGTTTTACCCAATTTAAAGCAATTATTTTCACAAGCCAGTGGGTCGTCCTCACCTGTCTCCTGCAGATTGGCCTTCTCACTTCGAACCTCCACTCCTTTGAGAGTGGCTAATAATTCAGTCTGGAGACTGGACAGGACCTCCCCCATCAGCCCCGAATCCACCACGCCCTTCCACAAGCTCAGTACTCCATCTAGACACGGTCAATTAGCTGGGATGTTATTATGATGTGTGTGGAACTCTGTGTGTGTGTGTGTGTGTGTGTGTTTGTCTTTTCATGTAATAATGTATTAAAATAAACCCGCACAGAGAGAAAAAGCGGCCTTGCAGAGGTGATTTGTGTGTGTGAGCTGCAGCGCTGGACAGACAAAGAGATATTAAGGCAAAGGAAATAGGAAATGTAGGATTAATGAGATGGCTGTCAGGGTTGGAGAAACAAAGAAAAAATATATAATGAGATAGAGGAAATGGGAAGGGCGCTACACTCGGTGGCAGGATGTTAAATGGGTGACGGAGGTAGAAATGAAGGAGCAGGAGTATGCTGAAAAAAGAGGTGAGGAAAGAGAAGGAGGGCAGAATGGAGGGAGACAAACGGCTTTGGATCCTTACAAAACTGAACCGAATACCAGTTGAATTTATTAGAGTAATAACATCTCAGAAGTGCCTGATGTCTTATCTTGAAAGAGATTTATCCACTTTCAAGTTAGCTTAAATATCTGTCAAGATAAAAGCAATATACCCTCAGAAAATATTCCAAATCCCATTCACAGCTATCTGATGATAAATGCATGTATTTGGCCGTGTGTGTAATGTTCGCTAATGGAATGAAACCATTTCTGGACATAGAGAAGAGTAGTTACAGGTTGAGTATTTTTCCTTAGAGTTGTCCATTTGTTTTAAGCCCCGTGACAGGCTTGTGCAGCGAGCCACTGCAATTTGCCATCCACACCAAAGATACTTGAGGCTATTTTAACTACTGTGGTGCGGCTGGAACGATGCCTAATCAGGGCACCTTCAAAAGGCCATTAAATGAAAGCTCGGGTCTCTGCAAGGAAAAGCCGCACTTACAAATGTCAAATGGCGTCGATGTAATTGTTAAGGGATGTGGCTCTCTGCTTTTTAGTGCTAAGCAACTTTCTAAGGTCAGTGTGCAGGAATAGAAGAGTATCCCCCAACTGCAGAGTTCAGAGGGTCCATCTGCTCAGTGCATCAGAGGCACAAGGGGCCGACCGGACTGCAGGGAGGCCGATCGCCGGGTTAAGATTGAATCTGGATGTTTCCGATTTATTTTCCTCATCAGTTTAGATTCCTATCCCCCAGAATTGTTGCGGATTAAGGGGTACGGTTTTCCAAATGCGCAGCCTCAGGAGATCTCAAGGTCAGTGGGCTGAACGCGTGACTCCTCCAGTACTAGAGCTGTCTAATAAACTTTCCAAATTCATCCCCGGGGCATTGCCCTTGGCCAGCTGACAACGAGGTTAATAAAAGACGTAAATGCAACTTCCCTTAAGTCTACAGTAGATGTGAAAACATGACATTCACTTGCACGTACATTCCCATCGTAAAGTCACAGTGGAGCACTACCGGCGAGGACTTTCCTGCTGCGTGTCACGTTCTTGAAATCATCAATTATGGATATTCAACCCCCCTGACACGCTTTCCTGTGTTTACCTGGCGTGTCACTCCTCTTTCTCTTCGCCCCACATCCGTTGGCTGCTGTGGGATTTACATCCCGCGCTGGATAAGGGCTCCACTCTGCTGTTGCACTGAACTTCTTCTCCAAATTCTCCTCTACCTCAACTGAATTCCGTATAGCCTCTCCTGAAATGACTACAGAACAGGATACACTGTGAAAAACCAACAAATCTCACACACCATTGAACATGAGTAAAAACAGAGGGAAGACTTCCAAGGAAAACCCAACTGTGTTTTTCTTTCTGTGCAGTGGTTTCTCATTAAAGGAACCGGTGTGTTTATTGAACCGTATCAGTCGGGTGACTCACTTACTAATTCCTAACTGTGCTCGTAACATTCTTCTTTCATTCTTGAAGATAAATCATATCCAGGTGGCTTTAAACTTGTTGTTCTCGTCGTATCAATCATATAATGAAAAAACAGCGGCCTAAGCACACGTGGGTGGAAACAAATGTCAAACTGTAAATGTCAAGTGAAACCTACCTGTCAGGGGAGGCACCCGTCCTCCAACAAGGTCAAGAGCCAGACGTGGCGGGCTCGGCTGCACCGAGGTCCCCGGAGGAAACCGCGTGCTGTTGATCAGCCCATCGAATTTAGTGCTGCGGCAGGTGTTGCCGCACACGGTGTCGTGCTGGTAGAAATCTATCTGGCCGGAGTCCATCATTTTCCTGCGAGGGGAAGAAGCAAGTTGAAAGAACACCCGAGAATCCAAGAAAAGTGGGTATTGAATTTGTTAAACAATCCTCACAGAGGTTTGTTTGACACAAAAGCCCATTGATCTCTCCTCTGGAGGATTCAGGATCCCAAGGGCAGATATTGCATATTGACTCGGTATATTGACTCAAAGTCAGAGCAGGAACAAGTGCAAACACGACAAGAGAGCGAGAAGTCTCCGTCAGCAGCTTTATGGCCTGTGATTTGTTCCTGCTATCATAATAATGCTCCTCACAGACTACCTCTGGAATGTCTCGGCAAACCCCTGCACGGGTCGACTCGACACAATTGCAAATTATATGAAGTAGCACATGATGTCGACTACATTAGACGGAGGTACTTCAAGACTGACACTTTAACCCCAATGTGGCCCAGTGATTAAAGGTCATGCAGATTAGATGATGATGCATTACAGATAGCATCAGCCGGCAGCAAGAAGGAAGAAATATAGTGAAATATTGTGTTTTTATTTCATTTTCTAAGTTCTACCTGAGCATTACACCTCCCAGTCTGATGGCCCGTTTCCAGTCCTTCAGAGTAGCTTTTCCTGCCAGATGTACAAACTGCTTTGGACTGATGAGCTGGTCATTGAACTGCAAGAAAGAAAACCGCATTTGTTTATGAAAGTTGCTATACGGGTGCAGAGAGAAAGCATCAAGCCAGAAATAATGGGGAAAAATGTCATGATTCTGGTGTCTGGTTGAGTGAAGAAGGTTTCAACTACGTCAACTTACTTTGACACATCTAACGTTGATTCCAGGGCACACAAACTTCTTAAATAGAAGGACCGCTCTGCTGTCTCCACAGGTGATGGGGTAACCATACTCAATCTCCTCTCCTTCTGCCTTACTGTCTTCTAACAGGCCAAAAGAACGTTTGCAGTAAGTGTTATATACTCAATGTTATATACTCACAGTATCATTAAATACACTGTCTTATCTCAATAGGATTGCTTCGTTCACAGTATTCACAGGAATACCTTCATGTTGTAGTTTAATGTCAGCAGTGAAGGGAATGTTCCTGTGTCACATACCTTGATGTGTCTCGATGGCCAACACTGTCGTGCCAGTTTCAGCAGTGTCATCATTTATCCTGCAGAGGGCGACACACTTTGCACATCAAACACAAAGACGTTTTCATGCAAGTTGAGAGTCGAATATTTCTACTTTAACAGCAAAATATGCCATATACTTATTGCATATCTAATATTTTCAAACAGTAAATGCTGACTGTCATTTTATTTGATTCAAGCCTTCATTAAACTGAATATAAGCAGCATTGTTGTAGAAAAATGTAAAAAAATATATTTTTGAAATATTATCATTATGATTAAAATAGGTCTATACATTTCTACAAATATGTTAAAATGTTTTCTCTGTTGTATCACCAAACAAAACATCAACTGTCTCCTTTTCAATGTGAGCCGTCGTGTTACCCGTGCAGGGGGGGCTGCAGGTGCACGATGACTTGAGTCTTATGGTTGTTGCCACTTGACTCCTCTTCCTCCTCCCTCACGGTGATGAGATCCCCTGAAGATACGTTGACCTCAGCAGCCGCCATCACCCCTCCCCACAGAGCTGCACGCAGAGAGGAACAAGCATGCATGTTAACGTCCGGATTACACACACACACACACGCACACAGGCATGTATGCACTGGTGCTATTTAATGCACGCACAAGTCAATGAAAGCTTCTCCCAGCAGTCTTCTCTAACATGCAACTGACGTAGAGATGAATCCCTACTTGGCTTAAAAGTGCATAATCCTAAAATGGACCGGCCTTCATTCCATATATATTGCTGTTGAGGATGCACATTAATATAGTTAATGGGACAAAGGCTTACAGTTTTAAGTAAAACCCGGGTTATAACGCAATCGTTCTAAAACGGTTAAAGCAATACAGCTGCAGTGGACATGAATGTTTACTAAAGAGTGAATTCATCAAATTGAAAATACTTGTAGTTTATTATCTAACCTTGTCGAATTCAGGCCACTTCTTTGAATAGCACCAATAAAATACCTGTTGAACAAATACAATCTCTAAGATTATTGTTAACTAGTCATATTAAGGCATCATTAAATCCGAGCTATATATTTATGTCTGTCATAATGTCATAATTTGGATGCGTTTAAATGGTTATTGCAAATATAATGTAAGGTGCTATTTATAGCTCATTTTGAATGAGTCAAATATATTATGGTGTCCGCTGGACTACTGTCTATGGTTTGATGAATTGGGTTAAAATAAAAAAAGTTTAAGAACGATTCCGCTCATAATCTTCTCTCAGCGCTCCATAGGCAACAGCTGAGGCGTTGTAAACACAGGGGGGGCAATAAATATCTGCACAGACTGAGAAGGAGTTGATTTAAACAAACTGTCTCCGTGATGGGAAAACAACAACAAACTACCTTTGCACGCAGCGAATATTCATGCTAGAATAAATGTATCAACGTATTTCGCACTAACCAAGTAGCCCTGTTTGGATCAACTCCCCCACGCACAGTTGCGTGCCTCTCTCACCCTCCTCTCGCCCCCTCAGACTGACAGCACGCACGCACACCGCGGCCCGCAGGCGTACGACGGCGCGCGCTCCCAGAAGAGCGCGCACACAAAAACAAACCCCTCGGTTTAGATCCACCCTGAAAACCCCCTCTGGAAACACACTACCTGCTACTTTGAATAACGTAGCCGTAGTTTTGCTTACCGTTTTTACAGCGGAGGGCGGTTCATCCTCCTGCTTGTCAGAGGGACCCGGGCGCATGCGCAGTGCGCTGCGGTGCGCTGAGGAGCATCTGTCCCGCTGTCACGAGAGGCCGTTTAGCTCGCACGCTATGCGTAAATCGGTCAAGCGGCCCGCGTGCGGCTGGGATTGAGCTCTGACGGCGATGTGCTCACTTCCGTGTGTCTCTCAACCACAAGAGGAGGTTGTTCGTTTTTGATTTAGCGGGCGGGTTCCCGTTGGTGGACTTTTAGGCTCAATAACACGTGCTCCGCGTGCGTCCTGTGTGGTCTGTTGGTTTGTCACGCAATGAAGGCGGTTCACAACAGTACACAGCAAACAGTGTGTTTTTTTGTTGCCTTCATTCGACCAGCAGGCGGCAGACTGTCCACTTGCTGTTTTAATAAAGTGGTCGGCGTTTCAAAACTTCCCAAGACGTTTTAAAAAACATGTTTATGCCTAATTGACCTTTTGAACACAATAATTCACTTTCTGTATTTTTGAAAGAGCCACAGAAATACATGATAAATAGATTTCTATGGATTTCTATCCAGTGTTGCTGTTGTCATATTAACAAGGGAATAAATCATTAGTATTACTGCCAAACCACTGGTCCCAGATCAGCCCACACCTACAAATTGGCCCCGCCCCCCGTTTGGAAATGGAATGCTTATGATCCTGTGATTGACACTGACGGAGAACCAATGAGAGCGCGAGTTTACGTGTCGTAGCCAACAGTAAATATCCAGTGTTCTGCAGCATAAGTTTTCACTCCGGACACAAGCTCGAGCCATCGAGGCTTGCACCTTACTGCTGCTCGTAGTGCTTCGGGAAACATGCTGTCAAAGTGCGAGAACATCCGCGATGCTCTGGAGTTTCTCGTAACCGTTTTCTGGATCACTTTTAGCGTTTTTTCCGTCGCTGTCGACGGCCAGGAGGGTAAGGAGAAAAAAGCTTCTGCTGACTTCTGATAAGATAATATGAGTTTTTATTTAAAATATCTTTCTTGGATCTGAACTAAACAGTAACAGTTGTTACAAGCAATCCCCGTTACGAAAAAGCTGATGATAATTGTTTACTTTTGCTCACTGGTATGTCTGTAACTAGTTTAATTAAAAGTGGCAGAATTGTAACTTATTTTTCATTCTAACTTTAACCTAAAAAAACATTTGCTGTCACATACTAAACTTCTATCATACTAACTGATGTCACCATTACCAAGACCCGTAATGCCCAGTGCGTAAACGTGTTCATATAATGTCTGCTTTGCACTATGAGATACTCACTATGTTGTATTTGTTGATGTCAGTGTGCAAAATGCACCACATCAGGATGAGGTGGGGTCAAAGGTTGAGCATGTGATGTCACGGCAGCATTCTTTACATACTCCTCTCTTGTGCACGTTTACCTGCCAGAAGCTTACCTTTCCCACAGGTATTTTGGTTTAACATAAATAGAAAAGCAATGTACTGGCCAGCAGGCTGTGACTGTTACACTCAACCAAACCACCAATACGTTTTTTTGTGGAATTGTGTCTCTATTTTTTCTCTCTCCGGTTTTCTGATATGGGAAGGCGAGTAAGTCCGGGGACCATTTATTTCGCACTTTTTGATTCCTGAAAAACAAAAAAGCTTTTGTCGTGTTGTAACATTCTTGTTCCGCTGTGATTGACACACAAGACGGGATGAGTCGATGTGGTGACAGGTAGCACAGGTGAACATCCTGTCTGCCAGTGTGGACCTGTAAAGACCTGCTGGGGGAAGAACAACGGCGAGGGGCTGCTTTAGATCCGCTGTTGCTCTCCTGCCACTCAGTTCCACCCCAGCGGTCAGTAGTTCACTTCACAAATCACTAAACTGGTGCGAGTAATCCAAACCGATCTCGCTCTCTGTATGGAAACGGATTGTCCTGGAGACAGAGTCTAGGTGAAAGGCAGCGGGGGACACTGAGAGGGGGGGGGGATTACCGGCCACCCAGAACTTCCCCGGCTCTGCGACCTCTGTGGCCTCCCACCGGAAGGCGACAGATCACCGCTCCGTTGCCCGCGGTTACAGTACGCCGCGTTGGCATTTCCAGGGAGTCCTCGGGGGACTTGAGGAGGGGCAATAACATCCCACGGTTTTGTGGTATCAGTGAGCTGAGGAGCTGTCGGGAATCCGGCGTGATGCAGGAAGTGTGTGACACCGGCCGAGTGGAAGGTTACCCTCCTGTTTCCCCTCAACAGATCTCGAGAAGCCTTATAAGGAAAACCAGGAGAGGGATAATGTGCAGATGCGTAGGCTGAGATGGAGCCGGGGGCCTTCTTCATGTTTTCACCATTCTTGGGAAAACGTCATTACTTTACTTTTTTTCCGAGGGGTCGGTTTTGAGCCCACCGCTCACGCAGCACTTATCTCTGTTTGACCACTATGGGAGCTGACTTATTTCCTGTGACACACAGACAGAGTCGGGGGATCTAAATATTTGTGTTTTCCGTTCCTGTTATAGTGTTAGTCACAGCAGCCGCAGGTCACAGGATGTAATGAATCAACATAGATTAACAAATAAAAGAGACTTTTGGTCTACCTGGTTTCATGTCCTTTCTGCCAAGAACAACGTCTCTTCAAATGAAGTCAAAAAGTATACATTTTGTATTTATTCTTAATAGAGTATCCAGCTCACAGTATGTGTGTAGCTGAGTACTTCCCTCACAGACCGTTGTGTCATTGCACAGTTATGATCAGAAGAGTATAAACACGTCCTGTTCACAGGAGACTTATTACTCATCCATCCTGAAGTGGTGTATTAACAAAGCCCTAAATATTCTGTGTATTCACAGAGAGAATTAATGACCAAGCCGTCTGCGGTTTGTTGATCTTAGTCTTCCTATTCTCTGCTAGCTGCTTTATGTTCCTTCAGTCATTCTAGTGAAAGAAAAATCCACTATTATAATTCACTTCAGTTTGTTGATTTGTAAATATTTTTCTGGTTTCTTTAGTCAGAATACAAGTGAGCATCTTTGGGTTTTGGATTGTTATGTGAATATGCCAGCTTGGGCTCCTGAACATTTTCTGAGAAGAATTGATTTTTGTCGTCAAAACATTGATTTAAAATTACATTTGTACACCAATTCACTTTTTTGCGCGGGGAAAAAAAACAACTGGAGAGTCATTTTTCATGTTTCATTTTTCACACCTTTTATTTAAAAAAATGTCGTCTTCATGACGACTGAATTATTCATTTATTTTTTTTTTTTCCGCGCAAAAAAAAAAATTCAGTCGGAGCCATCCACTCCTTATAAGCAACGAGTTGGCATCTAATTGGGAACCAACTGTGCGTGAACACTAATCCTAATGTTGCACTTACCCTGTGAAGTGACATCTCCCCCCATCACAGACTCCTTCTGGCGCTCGTATCATTGCAGGAAATGGCTGTGGACATTCCCTGCTGGGCACGGAGTCCGGCACGTTGGCCTCTCACAACTACCCGGGCACCTACCCCAGCGACACCTGGTGCAGTTGGAGGCTTCGGGTGCCGGAGGGGCGAACGCTGCGCCTGCTCTTTGGGGATTTCGACATTGAGAGCAGTGTGGGCTGCAGCAATGGCTCCCTTTTGATAACCGACAAGAGCGGAGAAGCCAGTCTGGGTGAGCTTGATGGTGGATGGCTTCTTTTTTTTTTTGAACATCTGTGTGATCACTGTGTCTGAGACATTACAGATGTGCTCCCTTGTGCCAGTTCCTCGCTGCATTGCCTGCTGGTAGACTGATAATGTTCCTTGTCATTCCTCGATGCACACTAGGCTTCCCAGTACTTTGACACATTGACAAAACCCACTTTAGCAAAACCGACGCGAGGGACGAGGGACTGACCATTCATTTCACTCCTCAAGTCAATATGCTGTTACGAATGTGGTTTGTGGGTCTGCGTGTCGACAGGTCCAGTGTGCGGGAAGCTTGATGCATCGCGGAAGAACTTGACTCTAAGGAGCAATGAAGTGACAGTGACGTTCAAGTCGGGCCCGCACCGCTCTGGACGAGGGTTTCTGCTCTCTTATGCCACAGACCAGCATCCAGGTGTGACATTTGTAACTTGCTCACTTACACACATGTAATTATAATAAGTACATCGCGCCCCGTTCTTCAGTCATCACTGCCTGATGAGTCTGTAGCGCGCAGCTCAGTTCTACCAAGGACTCAATGATTTGACACTTTCTCAGATTTGCTCGATTTGCAAGTTAGCACTGGTGTGTTTTTAACTCTAAAGTCTGTGTGAATATTTCTCATGTGTGATTGTGTGTTAATGTGTATGTGCCGTTGCGAGCGTATGAGTCACTTATTGGCATTCATCCTCCAGCGCTAATCTTTGCTCCGGCCTGTTTGCTCTGAAAGCCGCAGCGAGACTCTTTCTCTCTCGGGCTGAATGGATCGAGGCCTCAGGCTGCAGTCGGCCGGTCGGAGGAGCTGGAGTTCTCTTTCCCTCTTCCCACGGCGAGCCGACCACCGTCGCCGTGTTCATTGGAAGCCGGGTGTCTGTCTGATTTAGTCCATCTGCACAATGTAACACATAAATGCCTTGCGTGTGCACATAAATGGCACCGCGGTTACGTTTTTCCAAACAACCCCGTGGACGGGTTTGGTCTGAATCCTAGTCTATACTTAGAGATAATTTCCTTTTCTCTGGATGAAGTAATCCTGTAACACTGTACAGTATGTATCAGAGTTTCCTGTTTTTTTACGGAGTTGTTTTTGAAACCAGTCAGTGTCTGGAGCTAAGCCCATGTCCAGACACACAAACCACTGTCTGTTAAGGGTGAGCACACGAGGAGCGTTCACTGTACTGGTGAACTGGGACAAAGTCACAGTAACAAAGGGCTTAGTCACATCAACAGCGAAGGCCGCTGATCCCCTAATGCGGCGCATGTAGGACATGTTGGACCATCTCGCACAGATTGTGGGTCTGCTTATGTAAATGGTGTGTGTGTGTGTGTGTGTGTGTGTGTGTGTGTGTGTGTGTGTGTTGGGTTTGAGTTACTCCTTTGCCATACGTGTTTATTTGAATGTACATCCGTCTGTTTTGCTGTTGTAGACCTCATTTCTTGTGTACAACGAGGATCTCATTCCAGCTCGCAGCTTTTGAGGTAAGTGGGTGACCTCCCGACATTTCCCCCGTAACGGATTCTGACTCTGTAGAAAATGTTTTCTCACGTTTGTTTGCGCTCCTTCCCAGTGCGTACTGCCCTGCAGGGTGTAAGGACGTCACGGGGGATGTTTGGGGGAACTCTGAACAGGGTTACAGAGATGTACGTAAAGCACGTTTCACTTGGCCTTTGGTCGCGCACTTCTGCATTTGTGTGACTCGCCGTGCACAATCACGTGACAATCAAAGCACCGTTTACTTTACTTGATATTAAAAAAAGACCAATCTGCTTTTAAGTGATTTAGGTGGTCTTAAAAATCCAAATTTGAGTGTATATATATGTTCCTTTTATAATGCAACTTTTT
This sequence comes from Gasterosteus aculeatus, assembly GCF_964276395.1. Classification (NCBI taxonomy): domain Eukaryota; kingdom Metazoa; phylum Chordata; class Actinopteri; order Perciformes; family Gasterosteidae; genus Gasterosteus; species Gasterosteus aculeatus. Next base: position 11,498,519 of record NC_135707.1, on the reverse strand, counting down.
TCATTATAGGGCTTGCAAATAGTCATAGTTTACAGATCACTTAAATCCCTCCTCGTCATTGGGGAGTTTAATTGTTTAATTTAACTGTTTAACCGTTACAACTGTAGTCAATGTGGTATAGTTGCACTCGTCATCTCTCTGATTCGTCACAGTTCATTTGTTGTTGTTGTTGTAAGATTAACACTACACACGTGAAGTGTAAATGCCTCCGTACGCACTCGGAGGCCTCAACGGATGGACTCGATGTCTGAAGGTGTCTCCTCTGTTGCAGACGTCGGTCCTGTGCAAGTCGGCCGTCCACGCCGGAGCTGCATCTGATCGTCTGGGAGGTCGTGTCACTGTGCAGCGGGGGAGAAGTCTCACACTTTATGAAGCTACCTTTGCAAATGGAATCCTCTCAAAAACGTGTGTCCCATGTTGGTGTACTTGAAAGAAGAAGAGATGACATATGCGTGATGGTGGATGTCATTGAGCCACAAACAACTTTAGGTTTTCTGTAGATGTGCTTTTTTAACGGTCTTCTTTTGGCAGGGGATCATTGTCTGAAAAGAAGCTGCTTTTCAACCAAGGTATGACCAAGAAATTACATGTATCACTGCTTGTTATTTACATCCTCTCTGTTCATTTCTCATGAGATATTGATGCATTTTTGAATTTTATAACGCGGAAGGTTCTGCTCCAGTCACCACAATGTTTCTCTATATAAACACATTGGGTGACATAATATAAACCTCCATCATTGGTCCATCGTTTACTCTTCTCCCCGAACAGATTGCAACAACATCCTGAAGGTTTCCGGATTAAATGCCTCATCATTCTGGGATGAAGACAGCCAAGGGCACACCATGTCCTCCAGAAACATTGATTCCAGCAACGAGTTGTTGGCCTGGGCTGCAGGCGGTGATGACGTGAACCCGTGGGTGGAGCTGGGTCTGAGTGATAGAAGCACTATCACAGGTAAGACATGTTGAAAGTAGAATACCTTATGTGTGCAACATGTGCTTAATGATGTAGTTCAATGTAGCTGTATAAAGGATAAGTCCGATGAAGACCAAAATCTGACATACAATAGATTATTCCTCTCCCCACTGACCTCCATTGTTCTCCAAAAAGAAACACATAGGTGAGTTGCACCGGTTGACCTGCTCCCTAATTATGATAAACATGGCCACAGTAAGTCTTTAATAGTCAATCCCACAGACACAAATAATCGCCTTCCCTTTAAAGACTTCAGTTCTTCTGCAGCCCGATGAGCTCGGGGACTCGACAGGGTGAGCAGGTCAAAAAGTAATGAGATGTGTCCCAGCACAACGGGTCTTTTTGTGTGATCCATTGGCAATAAAATACTACATCATCAGACTTATCCTTTGTATGTTTAACTCAGCTACAATTTTGATTTAAAGAAGAAGGTTTTTTGCAGTGTCTTATCTTCCGTTGCTGTATTATTGCTTTTTTCAGGAATAATAACAAAGGGCTCAAACGACCACTACATAGAATCCTTCAGTGTTTCTTTCAGCAAGGACAGAAAATCTTGGAAGCTTTACAAAGGGGCTCTCAGCAAAGAAAAAAAGGTATGCGTCGTACCGCGATCAGCAAGGTTCACCTGAGCTCGCGTGGCTACTGAGTCCATTCTGCCGGCTTCCCGTCGACCTCTGAATGAGTGACTTCTGGTTGTGGTTCCCAGGTGTTCCGTGCCGGTTCCGACGGGCACCTGAGGGTTCTCAATAGCTTCTTCCCGGCCGTGGTGGCCCGCTTCGTGCGGCTGCAGCCACTGAGCTGGCGAGTCCGAGCTTCAGCTCAGCTGCAAGTCCTGGGCTGTCCCGTCGCCAAGGTGACGCCAAGGACGCGCCCGGCCGCCGGTGGGTATTATCACTAGTGATGCGGGATCAATTTACCGCGTGTACTCGATCCGTCTGCCGCCGTCTAGTTTGTGGCTTCACCCCCCAGTGTTACGACGTCCTGTCCTGCTCGTCCAACAGAATCTCCGCCCGTCAAAGTCAACGTGGGAACGCCGCGGCCGAGCCAGACCCAGACCCCCACCCCGCCCCCCACCGACGGCCCAGTGCTGGTGGACACGAGACTGAGTGTGTACTTGTGTCACTCTTGATTTCACATCAAACGCCAGTCGGTTTTTTTTTAGAAAGACTTCATGTCACATTAGTGAGATCGTGTTGTTATTTTATTCTTTTACGCTCAACGTCGCTCATGAAAGTGTTCACTGACCCCGACGCTTGCGTTCTTGCAGGCTCCAGTCAGCCGGTGGTGGTGGCAGTGGGAGTGGTCCTGGGGCTGATAATGTGCGGTAGTTGTTTGTTGGCTGGAGTCTGGTGGAAAAGAAGGTACTGTATTTTAAAACCAGTGGACTTTAGGTTAATTTAGCACATAGTATATTATGACTCTATAAGCCGTGTTTTGTATAAGTATAAGTGTTTTGATTGATGCATAATTACTCAATATTGAATCATTGGTTGTTTATTCTTTTCATTATAAAACTTTTGATTGAAAGATGAACTGAAAAAATCTGTTATTTAAATATGTTGTTGTTGAATAACTGACTACTTGCTTGAGTTCAAATTGCGCTCCCATGTTGCACAGCACACTAGAGAAACCGTATAAAGAACGTACAGGGCTCTGATTGTGTGTCGATCTCCTTCCCCACGTAGGAAAAAAGAGTCACAAATGAAGCACTCCTTACCAACAGGTAAGTGAGCAGCTCTTTAATCGTCAGTTTTCATCGGTATTTTTCCATCTTCCCTTAAAAAGCCTGATGACGTGTTTCGTTCTGTCAAGTCGGTTGTCAGAGCTTCCAGGCCAAGAGTCTCTCGTGCAGACAATCCGATGTCATCTCTTACCCTCTGGAGCGAAACGTCCACGACGCTCTACCAAGCCCTCCTCTTAATGGTGAGAATTCATAGAACGGACGTTTCGCTGCTTCTCCTCTGTGTTACTAGTTAGAATTAGCTGCTGTCTAGTTCCGGTCTTTGTCTGTTCCGAGGTTAACTGAATGACTCGGAGTGGTGCACTCTTGCCTTCCCTCCTCCATCCTTTCTGCTCCAACGGTCTCTGGCCTGAGTGGTCGGTGTGAGGAGCTCATGCCCGGCCTGACAGGCAAACAGATCTCTCCATGGGCCGTCCATTCTTCCTCCGAGCTCGGCCCGTCACCCAGACGCAGTATAAACATTCCTTTCTTCGGCCTGCGGAGCCTCTGAAAGAGACCCTTTAATTGGAGCTCGATAATGGGCACTCAGCCTAACCCCCCCACACCCCCATCACCACCGCCCAGAAACTAGATGCAAATAAGCAATTACCCTCAAGCGAAAGCCTCTTTTGTAATACAGTTGAATGACATTCACATAAAGTATTTGAGTATTACTGGGTATGTACCATCATATTTCTTTCAAATATTGAGGATGAAGGTATGATAAGAAATGGAGATAAAAGGTGAGTCGACATGCCTGTTTGAAATGTGCGTAGAGGTTCGTTCTCTCCCTTCACTGTGAATAACCTGCAGGTTCACTCGTCTTATGAGCTATCCAGAGCCTTGGGAATCGCTAAGTAATTGAGCCTTGTCTTCTAATTGTATCACAGTACAGTATTTTAAAGGGTACTCTAAAGTAATCAAATGGTTTTATACATTTTACTCTCATTCTCGTCAATTTAAAAGTAATATATTGTCAATGATTGACAGAACCTCCATTTACCATGAAAAACTCATGAACAATATTTTGGTTAGAAGCGTCATTTTTAAAAGGAATATACAAATGCAGCAAGTTTTAGATGTAAGATAAAACAGTTAATTCTTACAAGGTAACAAATAAATTGTATCACAGGAAAAGATACTGGATTAAGGGGAAAACATCTTCTTAAAATGAATAACATGAGAAGGTTGAACACTTTTCTGCAGCAATGGCTAAATACTAAATTGTAGCTGATTCGGTATCTGATGGTGATTTCAGTTCCAATCACCTTTAAACTAAACAAAATACAACTTCAAACTGTTTGTATTCCTTTGGCTTTGCAGACTATGCAGAGCCCGATGTTGCAGCCATCGGACAGAAGATCGGGTCAACATTCAGACCGTCCTCAGACAAGGGCTACACCACCCCCTTCGCCTTCAACCATTACGACACCCCTGGCAACCTGCCAGAGTACGCCGAGCCTCTTCCCCCGGAGCCCGAGTACGCCACGCCGTTCAGCGAGCAGCCCTCGGAGTCCGTCCTGCACGCTTTGACGGGGATTGTTCACAGCAATTCACATATAACAGCGGCGAGCGCTGGAACGAGGACCACATCTGGCCACGCTCAGTATGACTGCCCCTCACACAGGATGCTATCAAATGGCTACTGCACTCCGGCCCTGCACGCCAGTGGCCCGAGGCCGGTCAGCGTGGTCTATGCAGAGCCCAAGTCATGTGACTCTTTACTACAGAAGCACACGTTTGAGGAGCCTTTGTAAACACGATGAGACGTGGAGGACAGAAGACAGTACTAATGCTGACACCGTTGAACCTCCAGTGAGCGATGTACCCAAAGTCGGTCACTCAGTCACTGGGACCACGGTGCATATACGAAGGTTCACAGCTCCGCTGTGCACAATGATCTGAGAGCCGTGCGCACACTAACATTTCCTCCCAGGAAGTATGTAGATCAACAGCGAGAGTATCCTGTGATGCACACAGACAATGCAGGTTCAGTTTCCCCTCAGTGATAATGTTTATTAAAATGTTTAAACACAAGCTGCACTTTCAGGAAATACATACAGCAATGTACGCAGGGTATTAAACAGGCAAGAGTGGACGAAATGTTACATGTCTTCACGTTGTGTTCACAATGTATATTTCAAAATGTTGAGTGAAAACAAATTTCTAAATGTAACAAAGTGGTCAGGGTTGTTGCTATTACTTTGTGTAACCACTGGGGGGCTCTGCTGAGCCATAAACAGGAATGTTTTGCAATTATTTGACTCCTGGTTCAATTTACTCAGATAATTATCACCCATTTATAACATTCATAGTAACAAATAAAAATGTTTACATTTTTTTTGTATTGTGGTATAACACAGAAAGGCACAACAGGCAAGATATCATGATTATGATGAGCAAGATAGAAAAACGTATTAAACAATTCCAGTATGTGGCTTTAGTATTCGGGGGGTTTTGCCACTGGAGAGTAACGTAATTCCACTTTTCTATGCAAAGTTAATATTTTCATAGATATCTGTGTGGGAAAATAAAGCTCTTAAATTAAATTTCTAAGAGAAAGAAATGAATTCAACTAAATTGTAGTCATTGCTATTGTTTACACCAAGAGTAAAAGAAGAGGAAACTTTCCCCATTACTAAGCGTTTTATATTTAATTTCACTAGAAGCCCCTCAAAAATTGTAATTGTAATTCAACTTTTTTCAAAATGCTTTAATAAACATTGTGGTTTCATAATTAGTGCTTACCTCGCTGACCTCTAACCCTGCTGGATAAGGCACAATAAAACAACTATATTAAGAGAAATACTTAATAAGTTGGCCTCATGTGTGATTGCAGCAACATGTGAAGCCTGCGGCAGTGATGAATTTTCAGTCAAGCAGCTGGAGCAAAACTAGTAAGTTAAACTTACAACTGATCAGGAAACGGTTTAATACTTATAGCTTTATATGAGCCACATGTTCACAGCAGTAAACAAGGGCATGAGCGTATTGCTGGGTTTTCTAAAAGAGGCCCTGGTGCTTGGAGACACTTTCGTCCACAGGGACGGCCCAAATCAAAGTTCCTCAAAGTTGCTTTGAGTGTGCAATGTACGGGATTGAGAGCATGAATACAACTCCCCTTACTGAAGTCCTCTTCCCCTCTGTGTGTGTGTGTGTGTTTGTGTTGAGCTCCCTCTTGCTCCGTGCACATAGCCGGGTCGGACGTGCATTCTTTTAGTGCATGTGAGGTTGCTCTTCAGGTAAATGCCTGTCGGCTAACAGCAGTTAGCCCTGTCGACGTTGTTAGCCTCTGGCCGCCGGCTATTGAGAGGCAATAGAAATGCTTCCAACCTTGTAAACTGCACCTTTACCCACAGAATGTATTCAACATGCAATCACTATTTACTCAGATGTTGTAATGCACCAACAGCATGATTTCACTCCCCGCTGTTATTGTGGACCCCCTTGTTTGTGCTTAACTCTTCCTCCTCTTCCACCTCCTCCTCCTCCTCCTCGTCCGAGTAGTGCATCAGAGCCTGGTGCCTGTTTCTGGATGGGGCGTCCTTAAAGCGCAGGCCACAGTCCTCACACGTGTACACGAGCATCCCTCTGTTGCTGCCTGGATTTGTTCCCTCTAACTGCGACTTGCTCTCATTACCGGCCTGACCGCCGGCCGGAGGCTCCGTGCACTCGGGAGCGGCGTGCGTGCTCCTATCCGAGCCGTTAGACGTACTCATCGCCACGCTGGTCGGAGGAAAACTCCTGGGACGTCCGGGTTGACAGCTGCGTCCGGCCGACCCCCGGTAGGCTTGCCCGGCTCCGGCTTGCCCGGCTCCGGCTTGCCCGGCGTGCTCAGGGGCGAGCCCGTGGACCGTGCGGTAGTGAAAGCGGATCCCGGAGCGGTTGGAAAAGCTCTTCTCGCAAAATCTGCAGGCGAAGGGCCTCTCTCCCGTGTGGATGCGCATGTGAATCTTCAGGGCTCCCGACTGGGTGAAACATTTGCCGCACTGGCTACAGCAGTAGGGCTTCTCTCCTGTGTGGGTCCTCTGATGGGCCCGGACCCCCGCCAGGTGGGGAAACCCCCTGCCGCAAAACCCGCATGAATACGGCCGTTCGCCGGTGTGAATCCGCCGGTGGATCTTCAGAGCCCCCGACTGGCTGAAGCTCTTCCCGCAGTCGGAGCAGGTGTAGGGCCGGGCGCCGGTGTGCACGTTGAGGTGGATGCGGAGGTTGCTGTGCGAGTTGAAGGCCCTGCCGCACTCCGTGCAGAGGAAGCCGGGCGGCTTTTGGGCGTGCTCGGCGCGCTGGTGCTGCAGCAACTGGGACGGCCTGGCGAATGACGCAGAGCAGTGCATGCAGGGATGAAGCGACAAAGCGCCCGCGGCCGCCCCGCCTCTTTCCGCTTGTTGCTGAGCGTGCGCTTGTCTGTGCTGGTGGTGGCAGACCTGAGAGCAGGTGGGAAAGGAGCCCTGGCAGGGCAGGCAGGGAAAGGGGCCGGGGAACTGCGGGGCGAGGCAAGAGGTCATGGGACAGTGGTGGCGATGAAAAGGATGGCGGGCGTGAGGGAACAGGGAGTCTGTGCCTTCCTGGTTGCTCAGTATCTGGCCGCAGGTCTGCAGGCTGCGATGGCAACACAGGCAGGGGAACACGGGGAGGTGGGAGAAGGAGCCCGAGGACGCTCTGGTGGGAGCGGTTTGCTCCTGGTCCTCCCTCTGAGCGGACGCCGTGCTCTCTGGGTCGGACGTGGTGCTGCTCGGTTGAGGGGTTTCGGGTAAGCTCACGCCGAGGCTCATTGAAGCTGCACCGCGGAGATCTTTGGGGTGGCACAAGGCGGCCGGGGGAGGGGGCGCGGGCACAGGCTGCCTCGGTTTTAGAGTCTCTAAGGACGGTGGAGACGTGGCTGACGGGCAGCCTGGGCAGGTGCAGACATTATGCACATCTAGACATGAAAGAAATGTAAATTACGACCAAACGAACGCAACAGGACGATGGGGGCAAACCTCTCGTATTTTGATCTCTGACCTGGTCTCTTGTCTCGGGCCTGTCCCTTCCTATGTGCCGTCCCGGGCTGGATCCGTCGACCTGGCTCTGCCTCCGACTTGTCCCGGACAGGTCGTAGTTGTTGCAGGGGTTCGAGTGAGGCACCTTTGAAACGCAGAGCCTCAACACCACCAACACCACCGGCAGCAACGCCCCACGCTGCGTTCAGCACATCTGGCTGATCCTGCAAGGCGTTTCCAGATGTGATAAGGTCACCAATGAACTGATGCACCTCCATCCAGGAGCACTGAGCACGCTGCGAAAAGTACAAGGCACAGTTGGGGTCTGAATGCATGTTCGTGTGTGAGAGGCCAAAGGTCCACGTTGCAATGCGTTGACAATGAATCGAGCGATCGTGGCTTTAGAGGAAAACATTCGTTCCTCTCCACATAGAGCGAGTAAATAACGGGGTTGTCTACTTACAACGTCGCCGCACTTCTCTTTGTCCATGAATGTGACCGCGCGCCGGCTGCTGTCAGATCGACGGCTTCAGATCGATGATCTTAATGTTTCCTCAAACTGGAGGCGGGGAGGAGGGGGGAGAGAAAGGGGGGGCAACAACAACAAAAAATGCGCGTTCTTTCTTACAGCTGTGCTGCAGCTTCCTCCCGTCCACCCTGCGGATTCTATTTCCGGGTCATTTACCCACGTGACACGTTTTAGTCGCGTATATATATTATTTATATTTAGATATTCATACATAGTTATGTTTATAAATTCTACGAGAAACAAACTTCGTGAACATCTGAGAAACAAACTGTATTCCAATTAAAAACGTATTTAATGAAATGGTTATTCTTTAGAGGGCGTAATGCGCTTTATCACACTGACTAATACGCAGTAAATCTCCATGACAACCACAGAGCGGCGTTCCTGATCCCATGATGGAGGCCTTATGATGGGATATCTCCGTGGAGGATAGAATTAGACATTTCAATCTGTATTATCTAGCGTTCCCATTTCTATCGAACTTGACTAAATAATAAATTAAAGTCATCAATGAAGTAAAGTAAGAAAGCTTTCAGTCAAATACTTACCTGAGACACAAGGAAACGTTTTTATTCGTAACAAAAAAAAATGTAAACAAGATATGAACTGACATTGCAGCAGGGAAAAGTTTATTTCTCTTTTTTTATCAAGACACCTCACGATTCAGCAAATGTTAATCAGATCATAATAGAATGTGATATTGTGGTCATTACCATTATTTGCATTCATTAAATATATTTTAAAAAAGTACCAAAACTAAAGTGTCTAACATATAATTGCAACTTCTTCACTAAATACAAAACAATCCAGTGCTTTCATTCGACTTAATACACAATAATAGACGCAAAGGATCCATTTTCCAAACATAAAAGCTTGAGACATAGAGTGTTTTAATGCTGTGAGAAATACCATATGTACTGCATAGGCTTCAAAATACGTGCTGCAAACTTTACTCAAAAGGAAAATAAAAAAAACGCCATAGCAGCAATGGCTTGGAATGTTTGGTTGGAATTGTAGAGGAACCAATAACATTTTTTATTCTGAACCAAAAGGTCTGTCGGTCAACTGCGTTCTATTCATAAGAGTGGAACCAGTAGAACAAAAGTCTGCTTGGTGATACAAGGGCACAATGGTAGATATGATTCAAGAGAAATGTACACAGTGGCTGAAGTACCAGCAGAGGATGTATCCTTGATAGGAATAAGACACGACCAGAGGAAAGGAATCTGACAACGGATTACTTTTTTTTTCTTTTTTTTTCCAGCAATGTCCACCGCCATCTTAATTAATCTGTATGACCACAGATCAAAACCAGGACCAGGAGACTGAGGCGCTTCCTTTATCTCTACAAACAGTCCAGAAGACGTTGCATTAACCATGAAACTGGAGGAACCCAGGAAATCCACTTAGAAATGCTGAAGAGAGGCAAGTTTATCGGTGTCTCCAACAACAACCACTTTGCTGTAGATCTTTTAAAATTCTTGTCTTTCGGTGCTGTTCAGCTCATCTGAAATTTCAAATTCTCCCGGCTCACTTTTGATAGCTGAAACTGGAATGTTGCCGAGAGTTGACGAATGACTCTTATTGGACAAATTCAGAGGGGCGTCCCACTCTAGATCTCGTTTGACCCTAGTTACCAGATTCAGGGGGCTATCTTGCATCTCTCCACGGTGTTCATTTGAAAGAGGCGGCGGGGCCTCGGTCGGCCCCCGCATAGATGGAAGCGTCTGAGCGATGCCTGATGTGGGCGTCGGAGGGTCAGTTTTACAGACGGGGAGAAACACAACAAGTTTGCCACCGGTTGGTGGCGGCGGCAGGACGAGGCGCATCGTCCACACTCCATCTGGTTGACCGAGGTCGTTTTCCCCCCTCTCCGTCATACGTCCTGGTCCAGGAGACTCCTTGGCTGGGGCAGCGGTGGCGTTTACGACGGCAGCAGGCGTAGCGGCTGTATTTGTTGGGGGCGATGAGTCTGGTTTGGCATCGACCATTTTGGTCTTGGATGAGGAGCTCGTCGAGGCTGGCCGTTTCTTGGGAGCACTCTAATTATTGAAAAACACGGGGGGAGAAAAACATCCCCAGTTACTCGATGAATTACAGTTTAATGACATGAGACTAAGATGTTTAAATCAAGCTGGGGAGATGTGCCATGATGCCATGGACGTTGTCAAAAGCCTATTAAAGAAAGTGGCTTCCAACCGCTTCGTTACTGGTGTTTATAGAAACGCCAACAGCCGAAAACCTAAAGTTTCCACTTTGCTTACGTCCTCCACTGTCTCTCATATGGAGTCAAGAACACGCAAGCAAAGGTTGTGACATTGCAACGGATTTGGAATCCAGTTTTTGTCAAATAGGCAAATTTTCATTGAAATTTATCAAGGAAGTATTAAAATATTTGCTTACTATGGCGTTCTGGTCCAGAGGTGTTAATTGAATTAACAGCTAAAATAATAACGTAATCAGTAAATCAGAGAATCAAAGGAGGGAAAAGAGAAAATCAAACAAATACTGACTGCAGGTTGAGGTATCTTTCCACACGTCTTGAGGTGGCTGTGATAGTTCTGCTGGTGGGGGAAGCCCAGTCCACAGCTCTGACAAAGGCAGGGCGAGTTGCCGGCGTGACCCCCCATGTGGGACATCAACAGCAAGGCCGAGCGGAAACCCTTCCCACACTCCGCACACTTCAGCACCCTCTGATGGGCCCCGGCGTGTTTCTTCAGCTCCTCGGGAGTCTCGAATCGCTCCCCACACTCCAAGCACCTGATCTCGTTCCCTTTGGGCTCCTGGTTGCCCCAGCAGCCCGTGTCCTTCTTGTGCCGCTGGAAGTCCTCCTGACTCAGGAACTCCCGGAGACACGCCACGCAGTGAATGCGCTCGGGTTCACACTTGTGTTTGCGGTACAGCCGCGCCAGGCGGTAGTGGCAGCGGCAGCGCACGCAGGTGTAAGGCAGCAAACCGAGATGGGAGAAGCTGTGTTTCAGGAGGGTGTTTTTACTCGTAAAGGTCTTGGTGCAGTCCGTGCATTTAAAATGCCGCTGGCACGTCGTCCTCCGGTGGCGCACCAGAGATCTGTGAGAGCGGTAGACGCGGCCGCACACCTCGCAGATGACGTCGATCCGACATTTCTGGAACTTCACATGGTTTTCACACTTGGAGAGGGACGTGAAAACGCGCTTGCAGCGGTCACACTCGTAAAACTCTTTCTCCAAGTGAGTCATGGACAGGTGCTCCCTCAAATGTTTCCGCGTTGCGTATTCCGTCAAACATATACGGCACCGGAAGACCTCAACTTTTGTCTGGGCGTCGGCGCGGTTGCTGGCGTGAGCGCGCAGGTGGACCCGGTAGCTGTGAATCTGGGAAAAGCGCTTTCCGCATTCGGCACACGAGTACGGTCGTGCCCCGGTGTGCAGGTTCATGTGATCCTGGAGCTTGAACTTGGAAGGCAGCTGCACGTCACAGACGCCGCAGCGGTAGTCGCCTGAATGACTCAACTCTGTGGGAGAAAGTGTGCCGATGGACCAAAGGTGAGAAAAGAAGATTAGATTAGATTAGATTTGACACATGAGGGTGTATTATACCGTTAGCATTTACAAAAAGTTTTGGTCTGCGATATTCTAGTTTGTCACTGTAAACTAATTTTTTCCCACAAATCAGTTTCAGTAAGGTCCTGTTCATTACTCCTACAAGTTGGATTTTAAAAACATTGATGTAATAAGCAAGGAGACACCGGATCAAGCGTTCGCTTCACAAATGATACTGGGTGAAACAATTAATTCATTGATTGTTTTTATCTGTTTCATGGGACTTGTTGACAACAGGAAAAAAATCCTATTGGATATTAATTTATGACAATTCAGTTAAAACTGTTTCAGGCAGACTGGGGAAAACAAAACACTGCTACCTGCTAATGAGGGCACAGGTGAATGAGTCATACCATTGTATAGTCCCTCCTCCTCATCCTCCTCCTCATCATCATCATCATCATCCTTCTCCTCATCATCCTCATCGACCTCTTCTTCCTCGAACAGGTCCGAAACCTCACTGTCATCGGAGTAATCCTCCAAATCCGGCATCTCCCTCGATGCCGCTCGTTCAGTGACGTCATCCCGGACGGAGACGTTCGCCGGCGGCGGACTGGCGGCTGCTGCTGCGCGCGCCTCTGACGGGCTTTTGACGGCTTTCTCGCCCGCCGGGGCTCGTTCAGCGGGGCTCTGTGCCGCTCCGCTGCCGGGCCGAGGAGCCACGGGAGCCGCCGTGGTTGGTTCAACGTGCGACGGCGGCTTTGCAGCGCCTGCTTCTTTGCCAGCGAGGAGCAGCCTCCGCACGTGCGTGTCGGGAACGTGACCCGGGGAGAGGGAGTCCCCGGGCGACGAGGCGCGGCGGGGAGCCTCCCGGTACGTGGGCTGCAGGATGTCCGGGTACCCCAACTCTCTCAGCTGGATATCGATGGTGTACTCAATGGACATGACTGCTGCTGCTGGAGGAGTCACAAAGGGAAAATGAAACAGGAAGAGACGCGGGTGTTCAAAACACAACAGACGCTGACTTTTAAAAAAGGCGCTGAATATAAATCCGATGAGCCACAACATGTGTGTCTACTCTTTATTTTATTTTCTATCGTGCTTGTAAAACAGCTCATAGAAAGGCATTTAATGGCGCACCTGGCTCACCTGGTGGCTAGGATGGCGGCGTGGCTTGCAGGCGTGGTTTCGGAACAATTAGGAAAACGAGGCTCCCCCACTCGGCGTCGGCTTTTTATTCCAATGCTGAGGAGCTGAACACTCGCCTGCAACGATGTGGGGGGAAAACACAGCGACAACAAAAAAACAACAACAAACAAACCATCCGATCGGCTGGTTACTATTTCACTTCCAACATGATGCCCGAAGCCGGATCCCATTATCAACGGGGAGGTTGCTACAAATAGGGGAAGCAAGTGGAAGAGCACAAGGGGCGGAAGCAGGCGTGGGCACGAGCACGCCTGCAGTCCGGGGGTGGTACTACACGATGGGTACTGCATTTATATGGTGCTCCGTACTTTTACTCCACCGATATTCAGTGCACATATTTTACTTTAGGTGTTTAAGAATTGTATTATATTAAACCGTACAACTGTATAACCATGGCCAGAAAAGAATGAAGAAATATTAGCACATAAGAGAAGTATGAATCCGTTATAATAATGCACAGTTAAACAGATGCATTGGCAGATAACAAGTGCTTTATAAAGTTACTATTAGTTCAAAGTATTTAAGTAAAAATATTCCCTGTAATACTACATTATAGTTTTATTGATACAGCTTACTACCATTGATATCGCTGTGGTTTGTCATGTAGAGAAAGAAAATGCAGCTGATTTTCTGGTAATATTGTATGTTGGTTAAAATATTAGTCTCCAAAACAAGCTGCATTTAATCACGTTAAAAGAAATGTATACCCATAGTTTACGGATTATTCCATCCCACGTACTTTAGATACTTTTGCGTTTTTGTGTTCCTGCCGAAGAACTGCGACAAAAGACAAAAAGTTATTTTTTTCAGAAGCCTCCCTTGGGATAGCATGGTTTATTAGTTTTGCAGTGGGGAGAGAAACAATCCAATCAGTGAAAAACAAAAGATATACGGTTTCTTTTGGGACTAAATGCTGGCGCATGCTTCTGCGTCGACGCACTCGTTTCAATTCATGGTTCTGCGTGTGTTGCAGAGCAATTCACCACCGGAACAACGGGCGGAGTAACGTTTGTTGAAGACGACCTAGAGAGTCACGTCTATTTGTTAGTTTATTTATTTCTCAGACTTTATTGCCCCGTGCATCGCCACTGCTGCTTTCCATCGCGGACACATTTGTCCCGTATTTTCCTCCACAACTTTGTGCACCTCTCGACCGGCAAACCGGCGTTTGCGGCGATCAGCTTCCGTGAATCCAACCCGCTTCTACAACCCGCCAATGACGGCGTGTATAAGCGGTCATATTTACGCATTTCTCCCGACAAAACAAAAGTTCTTAAATCTGATCCGTTCTCTCCTAAACATTCTTAGTTTGAATAATGGCGGTATCGGGCTATGAAAGCGGAAATGTGAGACTCCGTAAAGGATGCAGTTAGCGGACCAATCGCAGCCTGGTGCGCAGCGGGACGCTTGCGTTACAAGCCTAGAAAAATGTCTCGACACACGCAAGGACGCAAGGTGGCGTGAAAAGCGACGCAAGGGACACGCAAGGGGGGCTTGCGTCTGCGTCGCTCTGAAAACGCAGAAGCATAAATCAGGCTTTAGTTCCACTTAAGAAATGTCTAAGACAAGAAGTATTATTCTTATAAGTGAAAATTTTAAAAGACAAGGACGATTATAGTGGATCATTTCTGCCCACATTGAACCTGGAGCCAAAGTAATTTTTTAGCAAAAGAAGTCTTTGTTTCCTTCTCATTGAAACTTTCCATTAGAAAGGAACGGTGTCAAAATATTACGAGTTTTAAAAAAAAGCACAATATGAACCAAAAGCTGTACATAAAATTTCTTTTGACAAAATGTATGGACATTCAAACATAGTATCTCTACTAGGCATGTCATTTAATTAAAAATAGGTGCGTACCTAATTTGTGTTGGAATAAAACAAGAGGAAATAAAGAAATTTAAAAAATAAATGAGCCCATTAGTCTAAAATTAAACTCCAAGTAATACATTTAAATCACACACATTTCAAGCTTAAAATCAAATCTATTTGAAAGAGGTAAAACACTTTTTTTTCCTTTTGTTTGTTTTTTACAAATAAACTCGTTTGTGGCAACGATGGCAATAGATAGATTTAAAAACATTTGGTTTGTCAATTTAGGTGATGTGTCCAGAATCTCGAAAGCTCAAAATCCAAACTTAAATTCAAATCACAAACTTGCTAAAACGTCATTCTGAAAACCATTCCGATGTCTGACCTACCACGAGATGTTCAGATCTCCTATGTTTAAAAGAAAAAAGAAAATTCCCTACTAGCATCTTGAAAAAAAAAATAAAAATACATATTATGCAAGCTCCCCAAGGCTCAACTATCTCTTAGCACTTGGGTTTTCCGGCTTTTCCTCCGGGTGGATTTTCTGGTGAGCCTTTAAGGTGCGCTCACGGCCAAAGCTCTTCCCACAGGTTGGACAGGCCAGTCGTCCCACGGCATGAGACCGTGACATGTGGGCTTCCAGCTGCTCAGGACGGGCAAAGCTCTCTTCACATTCCTCACAGGGATGCGCTTTCCGGGGGGCGTGTTTCACCTTCTTGTGAGCGCGCAGCTGAATCAAGGCAGGGAATGTGAGGTCACATTCGGGACAGGGGTGCTGCCGAGCTGCAGGAGCAGCATCCGCTTTAGGTTTCTTCTCCATTGCTGGTGCTTGACTGTCATCCTCAGGACTCTTCGTATCTTCCGTCTCTGATTTGACTGCTGCCGCCGCCGCCGCCGCTGCTGCTGCTGCTGCTGCTGCTGCTGCTACTGCCGCTTTGGAGGGACGTCCACGTTTTGCACCGGTTGCTTTTGCCTTTTCCTCGAGAGGTGCGGTGGACTCTGATGCGCTGCTGGCCTTCACCACCACCTCGGGCGCTTCTGCCTCATCTTTCTTTTTCCGCTTTCCCTTTTTCTCAGCAGCTGCGGAGTCTTCCACTTTGGCAGGCCGGCCACGTTTCTTGACGGATGAAGCACTGCCGTTGCATTGCTGGCCTTCGGGGTACTTCTCCTGGTGTTCTATCAGCTCGGGTTCCGTGTCAAAGCCCTGACCACACTTCTTACAGCGGTGGGTTTTTGAGTCCTCCGGCTGTTCTGCGGTGTCCACGTCCGGGCGGAGATGCTGGGTCAGGCGATGATTACGCAACAGTCCAGCGCTCCGGAAGGTTTCATTGCAATCTTTACACACCATCTGTTTCTCTGGACACACCTGTCTCCTGTGGGCTGTTAGCTACAAAAGGGTAACAGAATAGCTGGGTGAGCTTGTTTGGCTTAACTGGCGGCATTTAGTTTTAATACTGCCAATGACAATTATTCTACTCACTTCAGAGAATGTTTTAAAGCTCTCCTTGCAGTGCACACATTTAAAGGGCTTGTCGTCCTTGCTGTGTGTTGGCTGGTGCTGTGTCAGTTCCTCAGAAGACAGGAATGATCGGTCACACACATAGCACGTGAACAACGTGTTTCCCTGTGAAGACAATTTTTTTTTTTTTTTTAAAGGGAAAAAGTTCAAATAATTTAAACACTGGTAACATGTTCAATCCATTGGTTTACCGACAACAGTAGCATTGTATACAGTGTGCCTTCTAATGTTTACACTAAAGCACGCGCGCACACACACACACACACACACACACGCTGTAACAAGTAATGTACTGTGCTACCATAATTTATCTTTTGCAAACACCAGTAAAAATGAAGCATAAAATATAACACATTGTATCTTTAACCTAATGCGGTCAACATGTGTTGCTTTATCTCAAAACACATACACACAAATACTCAATACAGGACATTAACAATAAACTATAATATTCTTTAAAGAATTAAAAGTATCTGTTAGACCGTTGATCCTGCTCAAGACAAGCAAGTGACAAAGGTCTACCATGTAGTCATTCAATAAAGTGACGTTGGGAGCGTACCTGCTGAAGCTGTTGCTTGTACTCTTCCCGGTGGCTCTTCTTCATATGCCTTTCCTTGGCTTTGGCGCTGCAGAAGGTGATGAAGCACTGGAAACACTGCAGATTTTCATGCTGGTCTAGATGATGGAAATTGAGATTAGAGACACCGTGCAAAATCAACTGGTCTTTCAGTGGCGTGCAAACACAAAAGCGGTTACTGTAATACCACTTACAGGGCTGAACGGAGGCTGCAGGAGGTCCATTCCGAATGACGGGCTTGCATGGCGCCGCTGGTTTTTCGGGGGGAACTTCCGGAGGTGGGTCCGGCAATCCCCGACCCATCACTATCTCTTCTATGTTCAAAATCTCAGAGTCCATCCTGTTACAGTGGCTGCGCTCAACAAGCACACCCAAAACAATCGTCCTGTATGCAATTAAAGAACAAGTTGAAAACACAAAGAAAGTTCGGCTACTTATCCCATGGAAATAACAGCAGTTCGGCTAACTGCGGGAAAATAACATCCCACCGGTTGCGTCCATTTGTATTATGATCAACACATAATAACGAACAAATAAGTCACCAACTTAGTTAGGGTGGGACCTCAGTAAAATAACAGAGTATAGAAACGGTGACGTTTATGGTTAATATTATTGCAGCTGTCCCATAACAAGGAAGTCAAGTTTCAGCTAATCGTGGCTAACGTAGACGCTACGTTGCTGGCGCTAAGGCCGCTAGCCGAGCCAACTAGCGCCATTATAACCTATGAACATCCTTGCTACTGGTTGACGAATTAAAACGTCACAACTAGTATATTTTTCAATAACCGTAAATATTGTGCAAATAAACGAACTGTGTTGATGCAATGCATTTGCCCGTAGCTAACGCTAATCATAAGTACTAGCCTGTCGATCGGGCTAACGCTAGCTAGCTACTAGTTAGCGCTAACAACACAGGCTGCCATTCAAATAGGCTCGAGGACTTTTTGATTACAAATATCAAGTTTTACCTTTGTTTGGCTCTTGCACCCGTCTTACTTTAACCCCGCCGACGGACCTTCTTAAATATACCTACATCTTTTAAAACAACACATTTCATAGCGAGCATACGACTACATTACCTCTAGCCGCTCTTTGCCGATAGTTTGACTGAAAGAGTTGGATAGATCGGACGCTTCCTGGCGCGCGTGCGTGCGTGCGTGTGACAGATAGCCGTTGGTACAACTAAGATGGCTGCCGCGCAGTCTTCGGCATTATGCTTTTTATTGCCATTGTTGATGCGTTGAGAAAAACATCTGAAAATAAATAGACATCAATATTCCGTTGACGCGGGGCTCTACTTTGCGTTCTAGGGAGTGTAGCGTGAAACACGCATATAATAATAAAATATTCTCTCTCAATTCAAATGCCGCCATATCGGTTCATATACGGTATTTATCTTAATACAATCGTTTAGAAACACACAACGAGACAACTATCGTTTTTATAAATATGAATTCATTTGAATTTATCTTCCTTTTTATATAGTCGGATTCTATGGTTGATCCCCGTCACGTGACCCCAAACAACTTGTAATACGTGTAACGTGTAAATATTCATTGTTTTCATTCTCTGTAATAGTTTTGCTGCTTTATAATACACGTGGGGCAAAAAAGCCTACACAAAGTCCAATCAACCGTATAACTGGTGATTTATGTCAAGATGAATACTCAACACCAGTGTAAAATGATCAAAAACAGGACATTTAATGTTTGCAAACAGAGTTGACACACATACAAGTCATGCACCAAGCCTACTCGGAGGTCTTCTTTTCCAGCCTCCACATATATACTAGGATAAGGTATGATAAACACGTGTACGCACAATGATCTCATTGTACAAGGACCGTCATGTTCTTTATCCCGAGACATACATCTGATCATAATGAGAGACGGAGTGGCCTCCTGGACACCGGACACGCACGCCACACAGATTTTATATCCTGAGCGTCATCTTCTCTCAGCTGACATGTCATATACCCAACTTATTGTACAAACGATACACCCTTCTTGACATGACATTATTGCAGTTTTTCCAATAATCACCTAATCAATTTAGGACTTATCTCAAGGTTTTGCAGTCCATTTACAACTTTATAACTTTTTTTTAATATAATGTCCTCTAAAATCATATTTGTAGTGTTTTATACCTCAGGGATATGAGTGCACACGGATATCAATAGAAGTATGTATGTGTAGTCAATTTGTAGTTCCTCTAATCTTTGTGATTTTCTCTACTCATGCAGTGTGTCCATACATAGTGTGTAATCCTTCTGACAAGACTTTTAACTCTAACTTCCTTTAACCTACCCAATGGTTGGATGAAATACTAAATATCTCCCATTGAAACGGTGTATTGTGCAAAATGGAAAACAACAAAGCATGTTTTTTCTTATTTTACTTTTTTCAAATTAAATTAAATTCAGATCGAAAAAAGGAAGCTCATGGAATGCAAATTCAGTTCAATTAAAAAGCTTTAAAAAAAAAGGGACAATAATTGATAAAAATCATCTGCAACACAAAGTGCATTGCTATGCATATTGTTTACATTTCTTTCTGATGGCTCAAATACCTTTACACTTTGTCAATGACATATTAAGCTGCATCATGTAGCATTTCCTTTTTTTTTAAACAGCAGTACATAATCCTGCACAAATACGCCCCCGCCAGAGAAAGGCAATTGAGCAATTGTTGAAATTTGACAAAGGTCATAATACTGTATGCTTTTTACAAGCTGGGTTTTCATACACCAAGTGCACATTTACATTCAAACTCAGAAAGAACATTTTTTGAAAATAAAAAGGGTAAATTCCGGATGTCACACTTTTTCTAAACTCCCTTGATTATGAAAATTTAAAAAGCAGTTGTGGTTGCGTGAGATACAAAGAAAGACACAACACTTAAGGCACATGACGCGAGATGTTCTTTGACAGTCCCCAAAGCGACACCTGCCACCTTCTACCTCTCCAAGCTGCTCCGGCCAGTGGCCCGAACCATCGTACCGTGTGGCTGCGTCTGGTAAAGGACTCTCCTGCACCAGGCTGGTATCGGGGGTTTCGTTTGTGGCGTGAGCCCTGTCTTTGAGTGGTCGAGGGGGAATGGAGTCCTGGGCAGCAGAGCTGCTACGGAGGATCAAAGCCTTAGACACCTCCAATCTGAAGGACATGAAAGTCAGAGGTGCAGACACTGCCCTGTGATCCTGTCTGTACAGGAGCCAGGAGTTGACCAAAGCTAGATCTGTTAGGTACCAGAGCACCGCTTGCGGCCAGCAGCTTGGGGCTGAAGCAGTGAGGGGGATGGAGTAAAGGTTCCGCAAATCTCTGTTGAGATGAGCAGACATCTGGGCCTTCTCGAAGTTCTCAATGAGTGAAGCAGTGTTCTTCTGGGCACTTCCTGCGGTAGAGAGTATGAAGCCACAGTGCGATCTGCGTAACATCAGCTTCCCGTCCGAGCTTACAAACTCATCTCCAATTTGTCCTCTGGCTCCTCCGACCCTTCCTGCGCCGTGAACCCCTGCAGCCAACAGACGCTCTAGCATCGTGGGGGTGGAGAGTTCCTGTTTGCAAAGAAACACCATACTACCTCTGGGGGCCATTTTTTCTACAGCATCTTCTTTGCCAGAAAGACCCAACTCGAGATTCACATGTAAAAGAAAACCTCCAAATCCAATTAATGTGGTACAGTAGAGAGACAGTTTCTTATTTTGAATTTTCCCAGGCAAAGGGAGTAGATATTGGTCCACTGCATAATTCCCCTCTCGTCTCAGCGCCTGGCATCCAGCTTTGAAGCGGCTCAATAATTGCTGAGCCTTCCACAGCGGATCCGCCTCTGTTTTCGGACCGCTCGGGTCATTTGGCGCATCCTCTGATGTCCGTTCAGAAATGTCACTCGGCCTGCTCGAGACAGCTTCACCTTGCAGCGCATTTTGAAAGTCACTACCACCATGTCTTCCTTCCTGAACATTACTGTTGACTGGATCTTTTTCCGGGGAGGCGAGTTTCAACCCGCGAGACAGCTCAAGGAAGCGGGATAGTGGCACGGCTTCAGCAATCAAGGGCACCTTGGTCAAGTCCTCCCAATAGAGCTTTGGACTAGGAAACTGAAAAATAGCAAGAGACCGTTTTTACCTTTAGTGGTCTACTATCTAGTTAACAAAGCAAGTCAAGATTTAAAAAAGCACAAAGAACAAACCTTTAAAGTTCCCATTGCTATGTGAATGCCAACAAACTGTGCAACCTCCCTGGCTGTAACAAGTTTGGTCATGTTGGAAAGCTTATTTGTACAACTGGCCATTTCTACCCAGGTATCCCAACCAAAATAACTAGAGAAATAGTCAATGGGCTCTCTGGTCCTGTTATCTTCTCCAAGGTCTGAGGTCGGCAAACTATGGAAGAAAAAGGGAGAGAAAAAAGAGGCACGCACACAAGTATGGTTTGAATAAATATTCAACACTATTTCTGCACAGTGTGACAGAACTATTCAATCACATTGAAATGGTAAACGATACACATTTTTTTAGAGTGCTCTTGTGAAGGTTGTATACTGTACTTTTGGGACAGCTCATCCGGCTGTTCCCTGCTGCTCGTTTGGTTTTTGCAGAAATAGGCCATTATTTCTGCTTCAGTGTCAAGCGGAGGATCAGACAATTCAAAACCACCCGAGTCCTCCTCATCGGAACCTTGGAGGAGAAAGTCGCTGATGTCTGGTGGACGCTGCCACTCAGTGTCCGCCACAGCTGAAAGATCAGATTATGAATGGACGAGTTAAGTATGATCAACATTTTTTCAAGTACGATCTAAATAGATCCTACGTGAAAATCTTCTCATAATCTTGTAATTTCACTGGAAAAGGCGTTGACTCACTTGAATTACTATCCGTTTCCTGATGTTCTGTCTGCTGGGCATCAACGGATGCTCCGGTTGTTGAATTCGGACTGTTTGTCTGAACCTCCCTCTCTTCCTCCTTTACTGGGTAGAAGATACACTGGTCGGTGTTGGACTCTGGGATGATGCAACTGTCGTCGCTCGCTGTCCCTTCAATCTCCATCACTGAAAGCAGAAAGCCAAAAACAGGGTTTCAATTCTTTACACAGTGACACACATTGGCTTATTGTGTCATCCC
Organism: Gasterosteus aculeatus; assembly: GCF_964276395.1. Classification (NCBI taxonomy): domain Eukaryota; kingdom Metazoa; phylum Chordata; class Actinopteri; order Perciformes; family Gasterosteidae; genus Gasterosteus; species Gasterosteus aculeatus. The sequence goes on along the minus strand of NC_135707.1, from coordinate 11,476,557 downwards.
ATTTCAAATCAACCACCTGCCTGTCGTCATCCGACCCGTGAGCGGTATCAATCTCTTCTTGCATGTGCACGTCTCCTCTAGTGTTGAACTATTACTTCAACATGTACCCACGGTGCGACCTCATACTCACATGGACTGGGGGAGTTTACAATGTCGACCGGCTCCACATTCCATCGGATGCGTTTGCTGCCTTGCGCGGCCTGGGCCTCGTGCAGCACGAGGCTGCTCTCCTCCTTCACCAGAACAGTCCTTATATCCCGATGGTGCTGTGGCTGCACACTCGCACTCTGTCGGTTTTGACAGGTGGGCTCCACCAGTGGTGGATCTGAGACGCTCTCTTCTACCTTGATCTCCTGGGGGCTGCCACAGCTTTCATTCTCAGCAGTGCTGTCCAAACCCTGGACCCACAACAAATGTTAGTTCGCAATGCATCATTTACACATGATCATTGGTAGTTGTTGATACAACTAACGACTCACATGACTGTGATTGTTCCCATCCGTCATCGGGCACGGCTCCTTCTCGGCAGGGGTGAGGATCTTCTCAAGTATAATGTCTGGAGACTGGTCGGACTCGCTGTCCTCGCGTCCCTGGAGTCCTCTCAGATGCATTACCCCCATAACACCAGTGGTAGCAGACACTAACTCAGGAACAACTTTTTCTTGGGGCATTGATTCAGTTGGAGCAGTATTTTGGTTGGTCTTAAGACTGATCTCCGTCTGTGGAGCATCTGGGCCAGCCTCGCCTTCGTCATTAATTTCTGAATCAGAGCTGATGGGACATTCTTCGTAAATTAGCCGGCATTCGTCCTGTTCTTTCGCTGATTCCGTTCCTCTGATAATGCCCCCAACTGAAGCTCTTTTAGATGTCACACCTTGTTTCAGACGCCCCGTTCCTCTTCTCCTACTTTGAGCATTCATTGAAAAAGTACATGTCCCTGCTTCTTCTTTATTGTGGACCAACAGTTCTTGCTCCTCGTCTTTGATTTCCACATGATGAGTGGAGCATGATACAGTCTGTGAAGTTAGGTCCTTTGGGGTGTCATTAGCAGCTTGCCCTGGCAGTTCGACAGTGTTTTCACCCGTGGAATTGCAAGTTCCACTTGATTTATTTGGGGGAAGAACGTCTTCATGAGATGTTGGTTCATCTCTCTCATTCTGCTCCCCAACAGTGATTAAATCTACCTCGAGAAGTAAATCCTCCTTAATATCTTCCTCTGTGGTAAATTGATCTTTAGACTTAGAGCTAGGACTCCTTGCAGGACCTTCTTGTTGCTTGTCCGCATCCGACGCCAAAGGCTCTCCTGCATCCAAACTCTTTGTCTGAGTGGAGGTACTTAAAGGGGGCTCACATGGGAAATTCACACCGGTCTCACTGTTTTCCCTTTGATCAGATGGGGATTGAAGTTGAGGGAAAGTGTTGGATGGAAAATCAGTTTCACTTTTATCGTCAGCCTTATTTTCATAGGCACCAACTTCAATATCTGAAGGAGAAACCGGTAAAGACGGGGATGGAACCAAAGCCGGAAAGGAGACGCTTCGCTCTCTCCCCTCTGAGGCCATCTCTGCAAGCTCGGACTCGGTGTCCCAGTCTGAAGCGGCATTCATCGCTCCAGCAACCTCATCGGGCTGTTTTGGAAGCTGGTAAAGATTTAACCCGGAGACGCCTTCAAAGACGTTGCCGTTGGTGTAGGTGAGACCAGGACTCTCAACGATATGAACGGTCTTGTGCTTCTGGAGGGACGAGACGTCGCTAAATCTTTGACCACACTCCTGACACTCTAAGGCACGCTTGGAATTGGAAGTTATGACTCCTTCAGTCTCCACGTTGGACGAGGCTTTACGTTTCCTTGTAATTTTTGGTTTTACCAGCGTCTCAGGTGTTTCATGAGAAACTTGTAATGAGGACAACAACGAAAAAGCTTTCTTTTTGGGTCCTCCTCTATTCTTACCTTCCGCTGGAAGATTATTTGTAGAGTCACTGGCTGAGTGTTTGAGTTTGTTCGCTTGAGTCTCTTGGGGAATAGTTTGGGGATCATGAGGGGAAGCCTGTGTCTGGCCTGATGCTTTGGAAGGGTCTAACTTGTAAACTTTCAGTTGAGGCTGTTTGTGACCTTTCAGTAGAAGTAGAACGTCTTCCTTTATCTGTGGTGAAGGGAGGTCTGCTGCAGCTGTGCTCGCAGTGGTCTTCACTTTTTCGGGTTCAGCCTGTTTTTTCTTCAGCTTTCCATTCTTTGCTTTCTCCGGCTCATCTTTATGAATTCTTTTTGTTGTTTTTTTCTTTTTAAATACAGGTAAAGTAACAGTTTTCTTCTCACTTATGAGCATAACCCCTTCTTTGGCCACTTCTTTTTGCTTTTTCATTTTATCCCCTTTGATTTGTTGCGGGTTCTGGGTTGAAGATGGTGATTTTGTTTCAGAAGGAGATACCGAATGTTCAATTTTCTTCTCCGCTTTCCCCTTTCCGCCCTTCTTCGGTGACACTCCCTTTTTCTCTGAGAGATTTCTTGGCGGTGTTTTCCCTCTTTTTCCCTCCTGCCGTGTTTGCGGACTCTGCTGTGATGGCTTCTTCCGTTTGTTTGTTTTCTCTTTGGTTTGTGGACCAAATTTAACAACAAGGCGAGACTTTTTGGTTTTTCGCCGTTTGGTAGGTGAGGGATCTATTTGGAAATCCTCCTGACTTATACATCCGACGAGTTCTTGCCTACATCCTTGAAAGATAAACGCCCTGGTCGGCTTTCTTTTCCGCACTTTAACCAGTTCTTGAGCTGACATTACATTTACCGGTAACTCCGACACCGGCTTCATCTTCGGTGGAACCTCGTCTTTAGCGGTTGGATCCTCTACTTCAGACTTGTTCTCCACCTGCTCCTGACTCTCCTTGCTGTCTGCCAGTAATTTCACAGATGAATCTTGTTCAGACGGTCCAGGCTTTTCTTCTGGCTCGTGTGGTGCATCTCCATCCCCTACAGGTTGGCCCTGATCTAGACTTACAGTTTTCATCTGTGAATCAGTCTGTTCTTTGAGATTAGTTTCTGATTCACTGATAGTTTGTGTGAGTGTGTCTGGTGGATACAAAGGGTAAGAAGGAAGGCCCTGATGCTCGGTGCCTAGAGGGGCCAACTGCAGCTCAACTGTATTCATAAGTAATGGAGTGGACAGGCTGATCTGCTCATCTAATGCAGAGTGATCAGAAGTCTTCTCCAAGTCAGTAGTTGGAACGAGGCAGGCCGGCGAGATGTCTTCATATGTCACAGTTTGGCATTGTTCCAGGTCCACAGTTGGTATGAGTTCTAATATGACGGTTTGCTCGAGGTCTTGCTCTACCTCGTTCTGACAAATAATTTGATTCATAGGATCAGACTGAATTTCGACAATATTGGACTGTTGAATGATCTGATGAGTCACCTCTCCCTCAGCTCTCTCTGTATGTTCAGTCTGAACCAGTGTTAGCTCTGTATTTTCACCCGCTGCTATGTGGGATCCCAGTTCTGCGAAAGAGGGGTTTTCTAATTGCCCTTCTGGAGTAATAGGTTCAAGTATAATCGTTTGCTCCATTGAATCCGTGGGGTTGTTATAAATGTCCAATCCAACCATCTTAGATTCAGTTCCTTTGAGTCCCATAAAGTCCATCGTTGGTGGGTGGGGATTCAAATGTGTCGTTTCAGCCAGTTGTGAGACCTGCTGCACTTCCAGCGGGGGGGCATTAGGGGGCACCTGCCCCAATATTACAACTTGGTTTACTTTCTGCACATTTCCCAAAGCCTCAATAAGTCTACAAATCTGCTCTGTGTCAATATTGGCATCAACTTTTTGCAGCGGCCCGTTGGGCCCCACCTGTAGGAGTGCTGGTTGGTGAATAGATATTGGAGTTATGATGGGTATACCTTGTTCCACTTGCAGCCCAGCTGAGAGGGCCTTTCTGGCTGCAGCAGGCTGCATATTGTGCTTAGTTTTCATGTGATATAGCCTTGTCCTGATAGTCTTGAAAGTGGCCTTGCATACACAACAAGGATACTTTTTTGGAGTAGCACCTAAGATGACAAAAGAAGACAGCTGTGATGCATTCAGGTAAATGATGAGAAGCACAACACATTTCATGCTATATGACAGATATAGTATAATTTTTAAAGATTATAGAATTCATGGGTTGAAAAACAAAAGTGAGAAGAGGAAAATAATCTGTTTGATATTTAAGTTAAGTTTTGTAATACAAATGTAATATTTACAGAGCCATCGCCCTCCATGGAATATACTAAATTAATTTAATAATAAATGTAGTTTATTCTTCTGTCTATGTAGACCAACTCACTCCAGACCGTATCTTGTATCGGCTACAAATTATGAATACAAATTGACATACTACATATTACAAAGTACTAAGCCCTAAATGTCTCTTTAACTAAACTCCACCGTATAGAAAGCCTGCCAGGGATATTGTGCGTCATTAATAATTATATTACTTTGGATCATAAAATGGGGCGGCACGGTGGCGTGGTGGTCAGCACTGTCGCCTCACAGCAAGAAGGTCCTGGGTTCGATTCCGCCCAGTGGCCTTTCTGTGTGGAGTCTGCATGTTCTCTCCGGGTTCTTCGGCTTCCTCCCACAGTCCAAAGACATGCTCTGGGGATCAGGTTAATTGGGGACTCTAAATTGCCCGTAGATGTGTGAATGTGAGTGTGAATGGTTGTATGTCTCTGTGTTGCCCTGCGATTGGCTGGCGACCAATCTAGGATGTACCCTGTCTATCGCCCGAAGTTGGCTGGGATGGACTCCAGCCCCCCCGCGACCCTGTGTGCAGGATAAGCGGTTTGACAATGGATGGATGGATGATAAAATGTGACAAAGACCGAGCCTGCAACAATCCATGCAGCTCTGTAAAGCCGCTAATGCTTTCACTTCAAATTTGATCATGTTTCTCCTATTAGTTCAGCCAGTTAGCATGCTAACATTTGCTGATTAGCACTAAATGCAATGCAATAAGGTGACTGTTTTAAATGTGGCTAGTTGTGCTAAACATTTCATATTAGTAATACAGAGCCCACTAGTGTCCAACATACCAGATTTTGTGGTAATCAACTTTAATGTTGTCAAAATATTTCCCCCAAAACCCCCCGAAAAAAATCAACCTCTTGGTGGAACTTGAGGAAAGTCAGAAGATCAACAAAGTCATTAAGACTAATCTTTTGAGTACCATTATTGTCTGTACAAACTTCCATGGAAACTATTTGTTGCTTAAGACATTGCAGTCTGGACCAACAAGCAAACATTGTCATCCGTTGAGCAACGTCACCAGCATTGCTAAAAATAATGTTAATATCTTAATGTGTAAAAACAAGACGCCCGTAACAAAGACACATTTGTCTTACCTTCGGCTTTCTTCGGCTTGGTTTTTGCAGTGCCGTCTACCCGCTCTCCTTCAGCTCCCTTTGGCAGGTGTACGACCAAATGTTTCTGCAAAGCTTTGGTCGTGATGTACCTATTTCCACACTCTTTGCAAACATGCGGCCTCTCTCCCGTGTGTGTGCGACGGTGATACTTCAGCAGTGTCATTGTTTTGCACGGTTTGCCACAGTCGGCACAAGCATAGCCTTCCCCGTCAAAGTGTTTTTTTCTATGAAAGGTGAGCTCTGATGACTTGCGGAAAGATTGGCCACAGACTGGACACTTGAAGGGTGTCTCCTCCGTGTGGGCTTTCTGGTGGACCATGAGCTCCGTAGAGTTGGTGAATTGGCGATCACATATGTAACAGGCGAAGAGGGCGTTGCTCAGTATGCACTCTTCATATTCTGCTGGGTGGTTCAACTTCAGGTGACGCACCTTGCTCTTGTAATCGCTGAAGATGATGTGGCACTCGAAGCACTGCAGGGAGATTTTAGATGCTGAAAGGAATTGGGGAAGGAGGGGGTAGAAGGGTTATATGTAACATCCCGTTCATCCATGTACTTAAGATAGAGACAAACATTCCTAAAGATATGAACTCCTGCAAAAAGAAGAAATGCGGCTCCTTCATATAGTGACACACAGCACACGCGTGGCAAAAGAGTTTGTCTGCACATTAAAGCTTGCAATGTAGTATTATTTTAAGAAAGATTCCTAAGCAAGAGATTCAATAGTTTTATAAATATGATAATATATAACCTTATTGTTTTTCCCCACAGTATCTCATAACGGCTTGTACCACCATATCTAATCCGAGTGGGGGGGGTTAGCACTGATTTAAGTGTTCAAACCTGAAATAGGTCTATTACTTCTTGGTTCAGAGAGGAATGACATAAAACAAATAAAATGTTGAAATACTCACATGTGAGAGGAAGTAGTATTTGTTTGGACATGTCCATCTTTAGAGGGTCTATCATGGCCTTCTTGGAAAGAACGTATTTCCTGCCTTCACGTGCGCCTTTATCCGCTTTCTTTTCCTTTTGCATTTTGCCGGCTGGATTCGCTTTGGTCTCCGGCGTCGGTTCCGCAGAGACATTCGGCTCCAAAGCGCGGTCCGCGTTCCCGGAGGAGTCTGCCGGCGTCTCAGCAGCGGGCTCGTTCTCCGCTACGCGCGTGACTGGCGTCCTCTGCGCGTCTTCCGTTTGCACCCCGGCGCTTTTCTCCGGTGGCTTCGCGACGGTTTCGACCCGAGCAGGAGCAGCGGATTCGCTGTCCTCTTGCTGGGCATCTGGTCCTCCCGGTGCTGGCGGAGCTTCGGTCTCCGGGTTCGCACTGCTGTTGGACCCGGTGGGACTCTGCATGGCTGGCCTCGTCTCGGCTGCTCCAGTCCACTTGTTCATTTGTTTCTATGAAACCAGGTGACACAGAAGGGCTGTTGGTTGCACGTGTGGAACCAACACATACATGCACACAGTTACTGTAACTGCTGAATACAAGCATGGTGCCTTTCACGGTTGGATGTGTTCTTAACGTAGTAAGCAGCATCGTCATTATTTAGCTAGCTACATGGCGACAGCTGGGGGACTGCGAATGAATGGGTTCAAAACATTTGAATCACAAAAGACTGAAGGACATGGAGGGGGGCGTGTGGTGGCGTAGAGGGGGGGGGGGGGGGGGCGCCATTGCATACTGATAGAACTATAACCAGAACCGAACACTTTGGTTGTTATAAATAACTTATAACTATAGTTTTGAACAAACCCTGTGTAATAGACGCAGACGCACGAATATGTAGAAACCCGGTTAGCTTCAATTCACTGGTTTACGTTTAAGACCGGGAAGTAAGCGTTAGCATCCGACGTTAACGTTGCGTTAACAACGCCAAACAGGCTAAATAGTCATTACTTTCTGCATTGCACCCTTTTAAACACTCGCATGTGACCCGTAAAGCTGTGTGAATGCAGGAGGGGGTAGTTTAAAGGTTAGCTACCTAGCTACTGTCGCGTCCGCCCAAACATCTCCGCGTTGTTCCCCACAAAGCATCACAGAGGGGCTGCAGACGCTCACGTGACTTCAGGTATTACAGGGGAGTCTGGGAGCCGCAGAGGAGTCTGGGAGTTGTGGTTTTTCCTACAATCAGCCCTCAAGCGTTGCCGTTCACTATACTAAAAGACTGCAAAACAGCACGCTGCGGATACCAATAAACACAGTATAGTTAGAATACGTTTAAAGATGATTACAGCCAAGATTGCAATGGCATCTGTAGTTAAGATGTATTGCAATAGTCTCAAACCCATTATTTTTTATAGATTATAGATCAATATGTAACAGTACCATTGAAGCAGTATACGCTCTATAAAGTTTGCTGTAAAGTTTAGGCTTGATTTAAAAGGCTTTAAACATGTTTTGTGAATATTCAAAGTATAGTGGTTTTGATAAATACTTTTTAATTATATGGGGCACAAAGTCTCCCTCACTTGAGTCTGCCCTGTCTAACCCACTCTTATGTGGAATTGAAGAAAGAAAAAAGTAAAAGAGCCAGCAGGTGGTGAGTACTGCCGTGTGTGATGTAGGGTCTTCAGCACAGGATGAACGCTGTAAATTCCAATTACTGCAGTCCCTCTAAAACCTCTGTAAACCAACAATAAAAAATACATTAGCATTACATTACATGTCATTTAGCTGACGCTTTTATCCAGCGACTTAGCAGATCAAGCAGAATATTCTTCACCAATAATGCTACTACTGTTAATATATTTAATCAACATGTACATATACATCAATCATATGCTTATCAACAAGCTATCACCCATAACTAGTAATGATTTGTATACGAGGTATTAAATTCACATATCCATTACTACAAGCAAATATCTCAGTTGTTATTATTCATTTGTACCCTCATTACACTTTCAAAACATGCACAAGATTTTGTCCATTTGGAATGGTTGTTAAACATAAAAGTTATTTGTAGAATACTTTTAATAATACAAGTCAAACGAACAAATCATATTGCATTTAGCAACATGAATGTCAATAAAACTAACTTTACCACTTGCTGGAAAAATACGGTAATCAAGTTCATTCTGAATTTAGACTGTGGGATTGAAGTGGAAAATGTGATTGAACATTTTGAGCATACAACTTTCTTCAACATATTTCCATTTCAAACAGTGATGTGGTTTTAGTTCATGTTGTATGTAAAACACAATTTCCCTCATGCACAAAGACGACCACTAAAACATTTTGAATGCATTTTATTGGTTATACAAAGAGGGGAAGTTAGTTTTTCTTCAGTTGAACACTTTCGTGACTTTGCTTTGCAACACCGTGATTATCAACAATAAACAATAAAACCTGTAGTTTAATGTCATAGCATCAGATCAGGCTGTGGATACTATTTTACATCTTCCTAGGATATTATAGTTTATGTAATGTTAAATTGTGAGAAAGCGCTAGTTTAAAAATGTACTTTGTTTCTTAGCTCTTAAGCATTTATATTTAACAGTAGGTCAAAAAAACAAGTAAGGCTTAAGTCAACAAAGGCACAAGTATGAAAAAGAAATACGGCACTACCGCGAGCCTTCAACCCTGAATATAATCCTGAGTCATCGGAAGCTCACCGGTAGCATGTCTTATATAATGCAAATGCAGCTCTTCCACTTCATCAAAGCCCATATCGCATTCAACACACGGCCATTTAAAATCTCTCCACATGTGTGTTTCCTGTGACTCGCGCTGGTGCAGCCACTCTCCCATTTGTGATTCCAACTTGTCAGGTGGAACAGATTCAGCCCAGCCGAGTGCCGTTGACATCTGGAAGTGCTGCACAGGCTCTCCGCCATCCGACGCGTTCACGTGATGCCACATCGTATCATTTGCCGCATCATTTTCATCGCAGCCTTCTTCCTTTACCGGAAACTCCTCCGGGTCCGTCTCCGCGTGGCGCTCCTCTTTGACGGCGGCGGGCAGTAGCCTCTCTTCCATCTCTTCCTTCGTTGAGATATTTGCAGAATTCGCGATCCCCAGAGGGCTCCGGCTGGACTCAGCGTGAATCCTGCAATCCCATTTTTGGTGTGAAGTCAGATTTCCAGACAGGGTAAACATCTTCCCGCAGAATGTGCACTGGTACGGTTTTGCTCTGGTGTGGGAGGCGTAGTGGAGCCGGAGACGATGGCATGAGCCAAAGTCCTTGTGGCAAATATTGCACGTAAACGCCCCCGAATTGTGCTTCTTTGTGTGATTGTCTAGCCGCTCCTTATTTTTAAAGCCTCTGGTACAAATTGAACACCAAAACGGTTTCCGTTTATGAAGTCTGACGTGGTTTTGCCACATCCTCATAGTGGGGAAAACTTGGTCACACTGATCGCACTCAAGACTGGAGTTAAACGACCTGTGAACCCTCATGTGTCCGAGTAGCCGTGCTCGCCTGATGAACGATAGCCCACATTCTAGACACTGATGGCTCTTTAAACTCTGACAACTAGTATCCGGAGCTTTCTTGTGAGGTTTATCGTGCAGCATTTTGTGCTTTTTGAATGAACTGAAGTATGTGTAAGCCTTCCCACAGACCGAGCAGGCGTAGTGCTTTGGAAGCTGCCGGGAGGCTTCCCCACCTCGTGTCGAGCTCCAGAGGTTTGCCTGCAACCAACGGCTCTGATCACACCCATCCGCAGCCCCACCTGGGCCTCCGCCAGGGTTTTCTCCACGGTCTCCTCTCCCAGAATCCTGTTCAGCTTCAGGAATCATGTTGTCTCCCGTCTGAGCCTTCTGAGCCGCAGCCTCTGCCTCCTCATTATTATCCTCCTCTTCTTCTTCTTCTTCTTTATGGTAGTTATCCTCCTCCTCCTCTTCTTCGTCGTCGTAGTCATCATCCTCATCCACCTCCTCCTCCTCTTCTTTGTCGTCGTAGTCATCCTCCTCATCCACCTCCTCTTCTTTGTCGTCGTAGTCATCCTCCTCATCCACCTCCTCCTCCTCTTCTTTGTCGTCGTCGTAGTCATCCTCCTCATCCACCTCCTCCTCCAGGGCATGCTGGTGCAGGGGAGTCCTGAAGACGCCGCGCTGCGTAAACTTCAGTCCCCCGGCGTTGCATTCGATGCTGCACTGGTTGACTAGAAATGGAGGAAACGCCACAAATTAGACCTTTAACAAGTAAATATGTTGTCATTTCAAACATTTGAAGTTCATAAACCGCATCTGAAATGAACTGATTATAATAAACTATTTTCTGTCGTCACCCAGCTGGGTTCCTCTGTGTACGGCTGTTACTGGTAAAGCTGCCAGTGTTCAGTGTGAAACTTGAGTCGGGGTTCTTCTCTTCATTCACAAGTGAAGTGTAAATCATCTAAATCCATTTACATCTCAGCTTTGTGAATTTAATCTATCGTCGTATCACAATCTATCGTTGTGTTCCAAAGCGTTATGAAATATTAAATACTACAGCAGGAAACGGACTGAAAATAATTTAGAATCAAAGGGAAAGTAGTACATCTTTTTACTATTTGCCATTTCATTATTAACAGACTGAATGAGTAAATAATGTATTTGTTTTTTTTAACTAAGGGTTTATAATGCACCCCAAATATTTTATGCAACTTTGGTCTTAGAACCATTGATTACAAAGGTATCTTATCTTCAAACACAATTTGGATGAAATCCATCAATCCTCATACTGATGACCTCGCTAGTTACTTAACATTAACTTCTCAAACCTTTTTGTTACTGTTTATGTATTACAAGCAGCCTTTGTAACACTTTGGCCAGAGACTACACAAGCAACCTTCTGCAGTTTACATTTTTAGAGCACTTTAATTCTCCTTTGTTTTAGAAAACAGCAAGTTAAACAAGTAGTCAAACGGTACATTGGTCATCTCGGGGAAAAGAAATGAACATAAAAGTACAATACTTACTACATACTGTAAATACCCTTTTCCCCAATCCATAAGTGGAACAGTAAACTAACGACTATCCTATACGAACAAAAGTACTTTTTTAGTTGCAGTAAAAAAAAATAGCTTTTCCACAATTTAGAAATAGAACACTGAAAAGGAAAGAATACAGTAGCTTATACATCAATGCAAAATGTATTGTAAAATATAATACCAGTCGTTTGGACACATTTTCTCAATCACTTCAATGAGAAAGTGTGTCCAAATGTTTTATTTGTTTTTTTAGGTAGAACATGGCTGTTATTTCAAGCAGATTTTCTTTAACAGTTCACATAAGCAGTCCACATTTTTATATATTTAGTATTTCTCTGCGAAACCGTCGGCTTTCAAAATGGCACAATTAAAATTAGTACATATTTTTTAGTTGTGCAGAATCTTTCAATGCTCCATAAACTTTCAAATAAGTGTCTCAGCTCTTAATCCCGAGGACAAACGTGTACATGTACAAATACTCTGATACATCCAAATATGAATTAGCATAAATCGGGCCAGTAATCCACAATGAGATTAACTCTTGACACCTCTATTGAAAACGGGAACAAACAGTGGCTCATTTTTGACATTTCATTACTAGTTTATGGAAAGGGGTAATTCTTAAAACATTTTTACTTTTACTAATCCAGTGTAGAGGAAAGTAAACTGCTCTGCTGCACTTTTTTAGCCTTTTTAAAAAGAAAAAAAGATTTAAAAAAAAGAATCAAAACAATTCAGAAACTAAGAGGGAAAGCATGTTTCTATTTAGCCTAAGCACATGTCTAACACAGAAATGTGTAGTTAAAAACAACAACAACAAGAGCCCCCCCCAAACAAATAACGAAAATCCACAATCTGATGTGTCCACTTCATCTCTTTCCAGGTTGTATAATTAAATTCACTCCACGGGTATGTTCAATATAATGCTGGTGCAAATCGGTCTCTTGACAAAAAGTAGTTCCACATTCAAGGCAAGTAAGGCCATTGGGATCTCCTGAGGAGGCAGAGGCATGGGCATCACTCTGGCCCCTGTCCTCGCCCACACATTCCTGGTGATGGTCGATAAGGTCCTGTATTTCACTGAAGGTCCGGGGGCAAATGGAGCAGTGATAGGAGTCATTGTTGCAGTGCTGCGTCTCGTGCCTTTGCAACGCAGTCGGGGAGAGGAAGGCCTTGCCGCAGTGTTGGCACTTGTGGCTACTCTGCGACTGGCCGTCTGAGCTGAGTACCCACGACATCCTGCTGTTGTCGGCTTTCCAAGGCCCCGAGGTCATGGCGGCGCTGAGCCTCAGGCGCACCTCGTTGGGGAGACGATAGCGGACCTCGTCGTGCCAGGTCAGGTGTTGCTGCAGCTGGCTCTCGGTCCAGAAGCCGTGGCAGCAGAGGGCGCAACAGTAGGGCCGGCTCCTGGCCTTGGTCCTGTGGGCTTCCAGCTGTTCCTCGGTCTGGAAAGCTTTGCCGCACTTGTCGCACTTGAAGAGGCACTTGGCCGTGTGCTCCGACAGGCGGCTGAACGGTGGGGAAACCTCAGCCACGGTTTCAGGATTTGGAATCTCCCGTTTGCACTGGTGCCTCGTCTCCGGGCACACTTTTTTGTGGTCGAGGAGGACGGCCGAGGAACCGCACTGCTTCCCACAGTCGAGGCACGTGACGAATTTAGCAAACGGGGGGTCTGGACGGATTTTCTTCTTTCCTCTAGTTTTCCCCGTCAGCGACTGAACGACGTCACCTCCTGAGGCGACGGACTCTGTTTTGATGGCGGCCGGACCCTTGCTCTTCTTGCCTTTGGTCCTCTTGGCGTGGGCCTGCCACCTGTGGGCGCGAAGACCTCTTGCTTTAGCAAAGGTCATAGAGCAGAGGGGACACTGGTGGGCTTTTGGCCTCAAAGGGGTTGATGCCGTGGACTCCCTCCCGATCAGGTTGACGTGAACCGGTCCCGGGCCTGGATGATCCGCAGTGCGACTGTGCACATTTTCACAATGGGCAGCGAGAAGCGAACCTTGCTCGAATGTTTCGTAGCATTCCGGGCAGGAAAACTCGCTCGCGGCGTTTGGATCAGTGTGTGGCGCCGTTTTGGTGTGACAGAGGGGATTAAATATCTGGTGACGTCGGAAAACACGATGGTTGAAAAACGGTTTGCCACATTTGGGGCACTGAAAAGGTCCTTCTTCCGCCTTGTGGCAAAGAGAGTCCTCAGCCGCGGGCCGCGAGAGTTTCTTTTCTTTGTGCCATCTTTTGTGGGAGCCGAGGGCAGAGTTGGACATAAATCGACGGCCACATTCTGCGCAGTGAAATGTTCCTTTGCTTGGCTCTTCCTGCTTGTGTTTTTTAAGCATGACGGGCATAGCCAGTTTTGCTTTTGCTACGGATTTGTAATCCTCGGCATGAACTCTTTTGTGAAAATTCAAAGCTCCGACCACAGAGAAGCTCCGGTCACACTTTTTGCATTTGTATTTCAAATTGGTCGTACGCGGGTTCTTCAAGGCGCCTTCATGTGTTGGGATTTCCATGTCAAGCTCCACGTGGTCCATTTCCTTCTTAACATCAGCACGTACTGCAATACGCTGGGGGCTTTCCAGAGTAGCATCCACGTTATCTTTCGGCAAAGTTCGACAGGCATCATTTTCCGAGGGTTCTGTCTTGCGAGAAACCGCTTGACTGTCTCTTTTAATGCAAAGTTTTTGATGAGCCCGAAGAGAAACCTTGTTGTTGAAATGTGCGAGGCACGTCCCACACTGCAGATCCTCCAGCGACGATGGCGAGCGTCCAGTCTCGTACCCGTGGCTCTTCATGTGGAACTGGAGTGCTTTGGCCCGGGAAAACAGCTTCCCGCAGTCGGGACAGCTGTACGTGTTCTTTTTCAATTGCTCCACCTGATGCTGGAAGGACTTAATAGGCGGTGGGAGCAGCTGGTCGTTGTGCACGACCTGGTGTCTCAAGAGGCTCGAGAAAAGACGAAATGACCTGTTGCAGAGTTCGCACGTGTGGTTTCCGTTCTCGTGTTTTCGCATGTGCAACGCCATGATTCCCTTGTGTCGGAACTTTCTACCACACACGGGACACGCAACCTTGAAGCGGGGGTGTCCATTGACGGAGTGCACAGAGCTCGTGACCTCTTTTCTTGGCTTCAAATCTGTACACTGAGTGGGACTCTGCTTGTGGTGGGAGTAAGCTCCGAGAGACCAAAAGCCCTTCCCGCACTGCTCACAGTGATAAATCTTGGGGCCGAGAAGGGTTTTCTTTGGATTGTATTCTTTAACAACAGAGATGTTCTCCTTCTTTTGCGCGGCGCAGGTTCTCATGTGGTTGAACAAGCCAGCGGCATGCGAATAAGGCATCATGCAATCCGGGCACTGAAACTGTTCTCTTTTGGGATGGTGCAGCTGATGAGAGACTAAAGCAGACAACTGTGTGAAGCATTGGCCGCACTCATTACACGACAGAGTCTTCTCCTCTGAGCCCTCGGCCTCATCATTACTGGTGTTCTGAGGCTGTTGAATGTGACTGCAGTGTGCTGCATAGCTGTTGGCGTCTGACTGACCTTGCGTCTGCCGCTTTCTTTTACGAACGCCATGCCACATTCTGTGAACGCGCAGCGATGCAGGGCTAGAAAACCAGCGGTAACAGTCGGGACAATCAAATCTTTCTGCGGGCGCTTTATTCTCAGCTTCGCTGGCCGCACGCTTCTCGCCGGTTTGCTCAAAGTCAATTTCCACAATTTTCAAATCCATCTCTGGTTTTGGAGCTTCAACGTCGCCGTCATCCCTTACTTCCTGATCGGATTCACAGAGCAGCTCGAGGTCGGGATTGGGGTTTTGGATGAGCTCGTCCTCCGATTCACTCGCACTGATCACCTGTACGTTGAAGTCGCCGGGGTCATAACTCTCCACATCCTCATCATTTACTTCTTCTTCAGCCACACCGGTGGAGAGCACATTCTCTGACTCCACCGTGTCCGGCTCGGCCTCGTTTGCGTCGCTTTCCGTGGTTTCCTGCGGAGCTGGCAGAGGAGCATGCGTCGGAGCCTCCTTCTCCGTTTCTCTGAAAACGTCCGTGTGATGAAGCTGATGGGAGTGAAGTGCTGAGGCCCTGGAGAACTTCAGCCCGCAATCGCCACATTCAAATGCCTTCTTCTGCAGCTGACACACCTGGTGAAGAAAGGACTTGGCCGCGGTCTCGTCACTGTGCGCCGTGCGCTGATGCCTGTAGTAGAACGTTTGAGTCATAAATACTTTCCCACATTCCTCACACGGAAACCTGTTAGCAGAATCATTCGCGTGATTAGAATGCCATCGCTGGTGGTTGAAGAGGGCAATGTGGCCGCTGAAAGCCTTTTTGCACTCGCCGCAGTAAAACTCGTTGCAGCTTTTCTTTGGTTTGTCTTTCATTTCTTCCGGCGAGCATCGACTGTTGCGGCTAAAGCGCTGATGTGTTTTAAGGCGCAACAGCGCCGCAAAAGCTTTCCCACATGAACACTTAAAAGTCTTCTCAGGAGTATCAACCGTCTGGTTGTCACTGGGTTTGGCTTCAACATGCGACTCCTCCGCGTGGAACGCATCGCCCGAGCTCCTGTTTCGGGACTTAACTAATTTCTCCTCGTGACAGCGGCGGTGGGCATCAAGAGCGGAGGCACGGGAATAATTCCGCCCGCAGGACTCGCACTGGAACGACTTCTTTTTCAAATGTTCAAGGTCGTGGAAAACAGATTTTGAGGCTTGTCTGTGAGAGCGCTGATGGTTGAGGAAGTGTCCGATCACGCCGTAACATTTCCCACAGTCTGGACATTCATAGGTGTGTTGCTTGGTTATCCCGGGATTCGCTTTAATACTGGAGTCCTTTTGAGAGGTCTGACTGTGGCTCTTCTCCATGTGTGAGAGAAATTCACTTGGTTCAACAAATGACAGCGAACACCAAGTGCAGTAATGATCCGTTTCATGGTCCTTTTTCGCAGTATGTAAACCATCCAAATGGTTGACTAAACAGACACTTTGTTGTGGGTGCTGAAGTTGATGTTCCAAGTATGCTGCCTCCTCCCTGAAGCTCTCTCCACAATCACGACAGCAGAAAACCCCTAAAAATAGAAAGGGGAAAATAGGGGGTCAAAGCCACTCCTGTTTCCACAGAATCACAAAACAGAAGAAAAAACCCCACAAAAACAGAGGTGCAAATGATATCTTTATTTCCCAAAGATGATTGGAGTTCACATTAGAATTAGGAGTAGACTTTCCAAATCAAAATATCATAAGTTCTGAACAATCATATAAAATACTTTTATTGTACAGGTTGCAAATATATACAGCACTTAAGCCAAATGCATGAAGTGTAATTACCCAATTATTTTACACAACATGTTGCATTCTTCAATAGGCAAATCAAAAGTACCACATTGGAATACATTGTGGTGCTGTGCGACCTGTGAGACCTGCGCCAGAAAAAACATCTGTGCATCAAAGCTGAAGTCGCACTTAAGTGGAAAGTTTGGTCGTTCAAACACTACGGACATATTTATGCCCGTTAAAAATGTAATTGTCAGGAAGGCACAGCAATGAACCGACTGGTAGTCGGGGGTCTCAATATAGAAGGTAGGCGAGAACGCAACAACATTCAATATTTCATAGAATAAAAACATAAAACCAAGTACACAATATGCTCGGAGTACAAATAGTAACATTGTATGTTGCTTTACAAGCAAAATAGAGGCTTATAAAACTGGTTATTGTTCTCTTTAAAAAAAAAAAAAAACATAATTTAGAAGGCCATTGTGCCGCAACTTCAATGCTATAAGTCCTTATCAAATCAAAATATCTGAAAGCTGTAGGTTGCCCATGTGTTCTATTCCCAGAGAGTAATTAAGTATTACTTAAGTAGTATGGTTAATAAAACCTCTTTGTGAGGCATTATGCCCAATCAAAAATCACCTTGTCCGTGTGATATGCTGTCACTGGCCATGGTGCCAATTTGGCATTTCGTACATGCACTTTACATTCAAAATGTGATCTCAAGTGTGTGGTAATTGGTACCAGAGTGAATACTGAATACTGACTTTGTTAGTCAATGCAAGGTCGTATCTATCACACATCAAAGCTGCGTGTCAGCTTGGGCTGCGGCCGGGTTCACTGGGTTTGTATAATATACAGGACTGATCAACAGCTATACGGCCAAGGGTGAATCATAATGAATAATGCAAGTTACTGCCATTTTATGCGCATTTTTAGCGGTACGCTCCCCCCCAGTTTTCCCAAATTGCACTCATTTTGCATAATATTTCCATGTGCCCGCGGTGAGGTTCGCACAGGAGGTCACCGCGCCTGTTAACGTCACACACTGGTGTGTTAACGGTGCTAACGGAGTCGATGTTTAATTACGTGGCCACTGCTGGGTACTTACGATCAGCGGTGGCCTCAGCAGACGGAAAAACGTTGTTTTCTGATGCTGTGTCTCCATCGCGCGGGTCATTTTCAGCTCCGTCCTGGTTGGTCGCCGAGGCAGCAGCTTCGTCCATCTTGGCGTGGCGTGTTCGTTAATGCTAACGCTCCGCTTTCTTGAGTTCTTGTCGGGCTAACAGAAATTAGAAATAGAGTGTGTCTATCTAGTCCGTTTCCTCTTAGAAGGGTAGCATCTTGTAATGTTTTCAGCAATGCGAGTAATGGTGAAGCCAGCTAACGCTAGCTGTTGTACACATTAGCCCTGTACATCCGTCGGCGGAAGTGGATTCTTCTTCTTCTGTTTGTTCCGGTAACGATGGACGGTGGCCTGCAGGGATCAGGCCTGGAGTCACCTGCCTGGATGGAAAATATCTACTTTTGGAAATAAACAGACTGAGCCGCTTCTAACGTGTTCCATGCTAAATGAATCACAATCGTTTTCTTTCGTTGAAAACAAAAAAGGATATTGTATGGTAAAGGATCAGCGATTAAAATGATCATTTTAAACTATTAAACATTTTTCTAAAATATTGTAATATTTTTTCTCTGGTGAGGTTCTTTCAGACAGTCCTCAGGGGCACCTTAAACCGTTATGTAAATAAAGTACAGAAAGTAAATAAACATAGTTTGTGTGTTGTCTGTTTCCAACAAAGAAGCTCAGTTGTGCTATGAGAATTATGTAGTAATGTTATGAATGAATGAATAGGATTTGGTTTGAGGGACTCCAGTCCAAAAAAGAAAAGGCTGATTATTATTCGGAATTAGCCCTCATCAATCATGATGCATGTTTTCACAAAAAACAACCCCACACACATTCCATTCCAAGAGAATTTCTTTTAGCAAACCCAATGTAGAGGGGAAAACATTTAGAATGTTAAATATGAAACTTTCCAAACCAGGAAATCATTCTGTTTGTGGGTTTTTTAAGCATGAATGAGAACTCTATTCTATAGATGTAAAAATGTTGACGTTAAACCCTGAACTGGCCAGTCTTAACAAGTACTGCTCATCACAACATTGTAAACAAAGGCAAGTTTTATTTAAATCAATATATAGACGACATGGGAAATGTCTATTTCTTTCCATACTAAAACAGTGGGTAGAGGTAGAAGGGCACATGTTTTTAGAAACTTGAGACGATAAATGTTAAGACAAACAGGGACGCTTCTTTTTTGTACAAATGGACCGCTTGTTTATTTTACAGTAGTAATGCATTAGCAGTAATTTTCAGTCAATTATTGGGCTACCAAACCTACTCAAATGCCCATTGTAATGGCACAGGAGATGGGATTCTGTACTCTGCTAAATATATTAATGAAATGAAACCATTCAGTATTCACAAAAAAAATTGCATTGAACTCAAAAGTGGACTTTTATAAATATAGGTACATTCCAATCTGAAATAATAATTCTGAAGACATATTGCATGGTACTCACAGGTTTGCAGTAGGTGCTAAGTACTCCCACCTAGTATCTGTTATCTGAAATTAGTCAGTCAGTCATGAAAATTTTCCAGAAATTACTTGAATTTTACCAGACCGATTAGAGCATAATATACATTTTACATCATCAGTTTGTCTTATCATAAATATTACTGACATATTTTCACATAAATGAAAGTTGAATTTACTACAAAATTCACTATTTGACAACAATGTTGTCAATCATTTTGTAGAGACACTTTTTCCCTGTATTTTTCTCCCAATAAGCAATTAACGGATAACTCTTACCGTGAAATACCTTTACATGTAACCGTGACATTATGTTTGCACTCGTTTTTGACGAAATCACCATGTGAGATATTTGGACCCAGCCAATAGCATTGTGACTACAAGTCCTTCTCAACGGGAAGTGTGTGTGTAGTCGACTGTAGGTTCTGACACAAGTAATGAGAAAAAAACAACCGCCCAACCCTCTTCTCCTCAAAAGCAAACACAAAAGCAAACACTTTTAAAAAAAAAAAGGTAGCTTAGAAATTGTTGCTCTGTGTTTTTGGAGTGAGGTCACGTTGTCGAGCCGACCTTAAGCACAAACTATGCCTACAATACCAAGACAGCAGACATGCACACTGTACTCATAAAAGGCACACATTATACTTTACATGAAGAAACACAGTTAAATGATTCAGGACAAATGAAGAGAACTATAAAATAATTAATATTATGCAAATTGAAAGGCTGTTGGCAATAAATGGAACGTAGACTGTAGAACTATATGAATCTTCCGCCCTCAGGAGTTGCTTGGACCGGTTATTTGGATAACTTGTGTGCATTTCAAAAAGGGAAAACTAATGTAATGAAATTATGTTAGTATTGGAATTTGTCGCTGAACAACTTTAAATGTGATGTAAAGTGTACAGACTAAATCAGTTTTACTTTTTTGTTTCTAATCATCATCCACTCAAATGAGGTTCCGCTGAGTAAAAAATATAAAAAATAAATCTTGGTGCTAGTGTAGAACTGTCAAATCTCTCCTTGTGCATGTTGCAAATAATGCATTTGTAGATCTAGCTCCCGGGGAAGAGAACACCCGCATATCATGCACTGAAGAAGCCGTTCTGGGCCGAAAGGCAAACGGGGTCCAAGTTTGTGAGGTTCCGTCTGTGTGGCGAGCTGAGGTAGGGGCAGCGTCTGCGTTATGTGTGGCCTTTCGCTCATTACCGCCTGTGGTGCAAAAAAAATATTTGGGTGTGGGGGTCTTGAGAGTGTGACAGAGTGAAGAGGGTGTGGGCCAGGCAATGCAAGGGGAGGGAGCGGAGGTGTGAAGAAAGGAGGCGGCTGGTTGATGATTATTTGAGTGCCCGTTACCATTGGCTGTTGCTGCAGCTCCTTTCCACTCCCCGGTTTGAGTTGCCCAGTAAGCAGCGTCTGATTACTTTGGAAGCCCCATACTGGCGTTCCCAACCCATGGCCAAAACGATGAGGCTCGTATTGAATGGAGATGGGAACCTTCTGCGCCGTAGTGGGACTCTGCACATTGACCCAAGCGGACGGCACCTGCTTTTGCTGCAGCTGAAAATCTTGGCCATGTAACAATTTCTCAGGATTTATAGTCTTTGGAATTCCTGGTGGTGTTGGTATGTCCCACAAGGTGCTACCCACCCCGTGAGAAATGGGAGTAGGAATTGGCACAACACTGTTTTGGTCGACTGGAGCTGAGGTGGACACGCCCGCTAAGCCGGAAACCCACGGCTTCTGCAGCTCACAGCCGTTCCACGGCTTCTCCGGCTGGCTAACAGTCGACAGCATAACTTGAGAGTTACCTACGTCCCAACTGGCAGTGTCCTCCTTAGGCGGTGTCGAGGGCTCTTTTTGTATCAACACCGGGGGGGCGCCTACCCATCTTGGCAGCTGAATGTCTTGACCCAGCTTATTTGGAGGGATCTGTGAATTTGCGAGCAGAGAAGGTCTGATACTCCACAGAGCCGCCCCGTCTATGTAAGATGAAGGAAGAGGAAAATTGTGTTGCAAGGAGCTTGTGGAGGCGAGCGCTGTGGTCGCGGCGGCCGTGGCACCCCAAGTGACCGGCTTGTGCTGCCTGTGCTGCTCCATCTCACTCACTTTCGACGCGCTGGATTTGTTTGGCACTGCGGTCATGAGCGAGCTGACAACTGCAGCTGCGCACTCCCTCATGCGCGGCGACTGTGAACTCCGAGCAGATGTGGGACCCGACAGAGTCACTAAAGGGCTGTCTGCCCAGCTCGGACCCCTCTGATGGTGCTGCTGCGAGGCCGCCTGCGTCGGCGGACTGTCAAACTGGGTCTGTTGCGGAGCTGCTTGTTGCTGCGACGACGGGACCGGCATCACCTCTCCGCCGTCCACCTTCCACTGCACTGGCTGAGGGTGCTGCTCGGGCGGCCACCGCTCCTTCTGGTCTCGCCCGTGCGTGTCCATGCGAGGCGCAGGTACCGCGGCCTGCGGCTGGACCGCCTGTCTGGGCAGCTCGGCATCCCTCGGTGCAGAAACCGGGTACGGAGATTGCAGGGGGCCGACCATCCCGGAACTTCCGAACGGCCTGGACCAGCCCCACGTGGGCCTCGCCCCTCGCCTCCCCCTGCTGCCTCTGCCTCTCGGCCTGGTGCCCAGTGGGGAGGAAGGGTACTGGCTGAAACCCTGGCGCTTGCGCACATGGATCTTCTGGTGCACTAGCAGGCTGCTGAACCAAGAAAAACTTTTGTGACACTCATCGCAGCGATGAGGTCGGTCTCCCGTGTGCGTGTTCATGTGATCCCGGAGCAGGTAGGCCAACCCGAAGCTCTTGTCACACAGGTCACACTTATGTGGTTTGTCACCGTTGTGTGATAACATGTGGTGCTGAAGTTGGGTCTCGTCGCTGTAGCCTTTGCGGCAGCTGGTGCAGCGGAACGGTTTTTCCTGATGAAGCTTTTGGTGGGTTTTCATGTTCTGCAGGAAGGCAAAGTCCTTCCCGCAGTCAGGACATTTGTATGGCTTCTTGCCCGTATGGATGATGAGATGCTGCTGCAAGTAGCTACCAAATCTAAAGCCCTTGCCACACACTTTGCACTTGTAAGGCTTGTCCTTGGAATGTATGCGCATGTGCAGCTCTAACACTGAACGGTGGCGGAAGGTTTTTCCACAATCTGAGCACTTGTAGGACCTGATACTGATGCCGTCGCCTCTCCATTTCCCCTGTACATCGTCACTACTTAACGGAGTTAACTGATTTGGAGTTGGTGTTGCCGCCTTCTCTGAATGTTGTGCTATAGATTTGTGGACACTTAACAGATGCATATTTAAACTAGATTCATCCCGATAGACGGATGGGCAGTGGGGACAGATGTGTCCCTTTTCCCAGTTCTTGTTGATTTCCTTGGGGGCTCTGGGGGTCCTCTCCAGCGTCTCGTACTCTGCCTCGTGAACCAGCATGTGGGCCCTCAGGTTAGCCGGCGCGGAGTAGGTCTGGGGACAAAGAGGGCAGTTGAAGGTGCGTTTCGCTTCCTCGCACAGGTGTGCGTTCTCTTTTCCCGGTCGTGGAACGGCCTCTTGTGCGGACGTGGGTGCTGGCTTGCTCGGCTCTTTGGCGGGGGGGTTGTTTTTGCGCAGCCTGTGCTGGCGGCAGTGGGCCTTCATGTTCTGGGCAAAGGCAAATGTTTTGTCGCACTCGGGGCAGCGGAAGGGCTTCTTGCCGGTGTGCAGGTACTGATGCTGATGGAGGAGGCTGCTGTACTTGAAGGCCTTGCCGCAGATGTTGCACAGGTGAGGGCGCGTGTTGTCCGTGTGCCTGCGACGGTGGTCCTCCATGACGGAGTAGTGTTTGAAAACCAAGCCGCACTCGGGGCATTCGTAAGGCTTCAGGGCGGCGTGACCTCGCCGGTGGCAGCGCAGCGCCACGCTGCTCGGGAACGTTTGGCTGCACTCCTGGCACGCGAAGACGACGTCCGTGGAGTGGAGCCTCATGTGCTTCGTGACCGACACCTTAAACTGGAACTCTTGGCGGCACAGCGGGCAGTGGTAGGGCTTTTCTACTACATTGCAGCAGCTGTGTTCCCTCAGCTTGCCCACCGCAGAGAAGACCACCTCGCATTCCGCACACTTAAAACGACCCTCCGCCGCCGCCTGCATCGGAGTCTGCAGCTCCTTCTTTGGAGCAACGAGCAGTTCCTCCTTCTCTCTGTGTTCATTCCTGTGTTTGATGAGGCCGGTGCGGTGCTGGAAGGTGAGGCCGCACTCTTTGCAGGTGAGGGGCGTCAGCTCGTCCTCGTGCGCGTGGAAGTGACGGTGGAGGTTGAACGTCTCGCGGCGGGTGAACCTCTTGCCGCACTCTTTGCACACCAAACGGCACTTTTTGGGCTTGGCTGTTAAATAGGCCTCTTCCTCGACTCCCACCATCATCTCCTCCTCCTCCTCGTCCTCCTCCTTCACCACCACGTCCACCTCTCCCAGCGGCTGCTCGGCGCTCTTCTCATCGCTCTCCTCCGCATCCACAGGGGCTGTCTCACCGGCGGGGGGATCCTGCTGCGACCCCCGGGCACCGGCTGGGGCATCGCTGAGGTCTGGGGAACAAAAGGGAACAAAAGCCCGTCACTAATATGACTCAAACTAATAACTTAGCAAACAGGTATCAACAGTAGTAGCAGCAGGATGCTAGCTGATGTTGTAATGTTACTTGCGTTTAGCGGAGTTGACATACGTTGCTGAGCTGCAGCTCGGGTTAGCCTGGAGGCTAAAGCTAACAGTCAAAATAATAATAATAATAAACATTAAGAACGTTCGCGTACCACGCGTGTCGTCTCCCTCCTCGTGTGCCTGCGCCTCTCGGTCGCAGTCTTGCGTCTCGCACCAGTCCACCGCGCGCTGGTCGCTGTCACAAGCCTCGGCCATCTTTTCAGCAGATTTTAAGTCCTCCGGTGAACTGCACGTCGTTTTTTCGGCTCCGGCGCCGGACTCGACGCTCACGTCAGAATGGCCGGAAACACCGCAGCCGTCCGGAGCCACGGTCCGCTCGTCGCGAGGGCTTTCCGCGGGTTCGTTTTGTGTCGTTGCATCCTCCCGGTTTAAGCCGAATCCCGACTGCGCCGCATCGGTCTTCTCACCAGATGTTTCCGCCGCCTCCTCCGCAGGGCATTGCTGTCGTTTTGGAGACTCCGACGGGTCTACGGCGGCCATGTTTCACCCATGCACCCCCTCGTCCAGGACACACAAGGATCACGCTGGCGGATCCCAGCCAGCCGGAACGGGGAACGTTTCCGGTCAACCCTTTCAAAATAAAACAGCCTCTACCGACAAATAGCTGTGGTTAAAGTCTGACGTTTTAATTCGAAGTTTTTTAACTATACATTTCCTTTTCTGCAACTTCTCTGGTTGTCTTGTTTCTGCATATCAAACACGCTTCACAATATAAATAAACATTTTCACGGGACAAATCCGCATGTCATTAGATGAATTTATTTTGCAGTCCATGTCTGACTTTTATTAAAGTGTAGTTACAGTTCAGTCGATATCTACAAGATTGTGCAAAACTACGTAGATGAGGGCAATACGCGGTTTCTTTGCAACTATCTACAAACACATTCATCATACTGCATGCAATATTAGAATAAATAGCCCCTACATACTCATGTATGCTTTTAAATTTCCTAAACATGTGAATCAAAAGTTGGATGCATACTTTGCTGTTTATGCCAGAAGGTTTTACTGTTTTTCATCAAAAACTGGCAAGACTTTAAAATGTAGCACAGTTGCCTTAAAGCACACGGAACCGAAAACAGTAACTTTGTTGTCAACCAAAGCAGTGAAAGACTTTTTCATAAAATTGTTAAAAAGCACAAGCATACATTAGCAGGTAAGTACAATAGCCGTTTAACTACCATATATGGTAACAACTGCAGATAATGAGTACTTTATGATAATGTAGTTAAGTTAATCAGGAGCAATGAGACATACTGAACTAGTAGAAGCATCACGAGCTGTGCAGTTTGTCTGAATGGCATGTACAGTGACATGTATTTTAACACCAGCACCTACAATATGTTGTTGTCTGTGTTTTTAAGGTTCCAAGTTGTCATTGACTCCACAAGGCAGGAAATCTTTTAGAAATCTGAGGAACCAAGCTCCTGTTAAGGCCACCCTATTATCCCGCGTTTCATTCACTTCATTCCTCTATTGAGACAAACTAAAGTGTTCTGATTTGAGGTGAGAAGTAAAACTCCAAATAACATTTTTACAGAAATGCTGTCGATTTTGAAACGCCCAATATGCATCACGCGTACTTTCAGTTTCTAAGTGCTTTATCCTCAGCGCCGCCTTCTGCGCCGGTGATCAACGGCTCTTCCTCGCCGAGGCCTCTGAACACTTCCATTTGTGTGGGTCGGTGGTTCAGAGGGACAAGTGCCATGTATTTCAGGGGACGATGGTGCAGGAACCACCGCTGCAGCTGACTGATTATTTGAATGCTGGGGGACTTGTGGCAACTGCTGGACTACATGTGGCTGATGCTGATGTTTTAGTTGTGTTTGCAGTGGTGCTTCAATCCTCTGTTGTTGCTGCTGTTGCAGTGGTTCTGTGTGTTGCAGCAGCTGCTGCTGAGCTGGCTGTGACTGTAAGTGCTGTTGAGATGTTTGCGACCGGTGTGGTTGTTGTACACAATATTGCTGGGGTTGTTGCTGGGCCTCAAGCACTCCCAACAGCCTTTGCAGGAGAACATTATTTTGTTGTAGACTGGATGCTAATGCCTCTTGCGAAGCAACAAGTGTTGTCATGTCCTGCCTAAAACCGTCCCCAAACTCCTGCAGACTTTTTTCCACCCGGTTTCCCAGTTGAATTGCTGCTTCCCCCAACCCTCGTAGCTCATCTTCAAGCCAGGAGCTGCGTGGAGGGGCTTCAAGAGGACCCTGGTGTGCTCCAAGTGAAGGCTGAGGACTGCTGGGCTGGGGGCTGCCGTTGAGAAAAGGGGCACTGTAGAGGGGCGAAGGAGGCAGCCATCGTTCTGAAGGAGGGGGTGGTCCTATGCCCAGACCCAGTCCTAAACCCAGTTTATCTTCCATGCTGTTCTCGCCTGGCTCGCACTCAGATTCTCCCAGCTCTCTGTCTTGCTCAGGATTGTCCTCATCTTTTTCTAAACCATCTCTCTCTGATCCTTCCACTCCCATACCTGCAAAACATATTGTCAGTGGACAGAAGTAGGTATTAGTCTCTATCTATAAAATCAACAAAAAGAAAACCAGTCAGTTATCTAAATTACCTGTATCAGAGTCGGGGAAGCATGGGAAACTGGGCTTTGGTCTGGTGCTTTGCTTATGCCTGGTTTGTGAAAGTCTTGGACTAGTCTGGGAAGGACGGCCAAGCATTGAGGCTCCTCTGCTGGATGGCAGGTAACAGCTGCGGTGGCGAGCATCCGCTAGCCTGCCTCCATTGCGTCTCTTTAAATCGTCCCAGCGCTTTTTGACCTCGCGGAGGGTGCGCGGAACTCTGGACACGGCATTGACTCTCTCTAGGATTCCTGCCCAGATGCGCTCTCTCTCCCGCCGCCGAAGCCTCCCCGCAGGGCCAAAAAGTTCTCCTTCACACCGAGTGACCTCCGACACTAACACCTCCAGCTCTGCTCCGCTGAAACGACTCTTTCTTTTTCCTGCACCGCCAGCAGCCAGCGCAGCTGACATGGCTCTGTCTGTAGAGGGACAGGTGAGCAAACAGCCCATAAGGGAAAAAGGGTAAATATCAAGTGAAACTAAATATACTATGTGAGGGACAGATAGGTGCCGCAGTGCCAATCTTATTAACGGTATTTCCACTCTATTACCACAATACACATACATTACCAGTCAAAAGTTGAGAAAGTGTGTCCAAACGTTTTATTGGTGCTGTACAACTACTTTTGTACTAGTACCACTACTACCTTTTGGAACGAAATGGAGCATTGGGAGCACAATAGCATAATTTATCCCAAATGTTTCCATGATAAAACATTACCAATAATTAAATAATAGTATGTGTCCTGTTGCCATTAGGACACACAAAACATTATCAAATAAACAAGGAAATATGCAGTCCAATGTCCCATTAGGGTCTCACTTTGTTACTTTGCTTACTTTGTTCAATGGACAAGAGTTCATCTGAGGACATGCCGGGTGTCATGATGTTGGGATGCACCACCACCACGTTGAAGGGGAGTCCCCCGGGTAATCCACTGCCCTGGTCGCAGCTGCCATCCGAGTCTTCATCCTCCCTGGGGAAGCCGTTTTCTGAGGCCCCCCCTCCAAAGGGTCCCTCCGGAGACTCCACTTTGATGTGCATGGGAGGTGATTGCTCGTACAGCAGCCCCCCCTCCTCGTAGTACTCAGTCATGGGTCAGATGTGAATCACAGCAGAACTGACTGGCGGGCCAATTCTGATACTGGCAGCTGCTGCCCCATTAACACGAGTTCAAGGTGTCACCAAACCCACTGCTAAAGACATTACAACTCTTCACAATACTGCACCCGGTGATTATAAACCTATTTGGCTACAGCTGCTGAGGAAATACAGAGTAAAAGTACCCTTTAATACTTTCACCACTAATATTACAGTAAATCAGGACATTGTCGCCTTTTAGTTGGAGATACTATCATATTGTCTAAGTAGCGCACAAAGTCCACAGACTGTTATGGCTAAAAGAGGCTGCCGCTTGAATCCATTTGTCTCATTTGCATTTGTTCTAATATGTTAAAGCAAACATAAATGCGCGGTGTAGAAACACCCGGGGAGACTAAGAGCTACATCGAAACGTCCAGTTGTCCTACAGTGAGATGCACCTTCAAGGCGGAGAATCGCCTCGAGAGCTGAAAGGAAACAAGGGAACATAAGTCTGTTGACAAATGTGGAGCATTTTCAAATAATGTGTCCGTTTTTTTATTAGTGACGATGAATTCTGTGTTCTGTCGCATCGATGCGCATTTTTTTCTGCACCACATCCGCAATGGTTGCGCATTCGGCATACATTAGGTGCATATCTTCTAACTAGCTGTTAGCTAACAGGCTATCACAGTTTGGGGTAAAGCAGCAGTGTGAACAGTCAACGCGACATCTGCTGAGCAGACGAGATCAAAAAGTCAACGCGTTTGGTGTTCTTACCTCATAACAACTGCACATGGCTGACAAAACAAAACCAAAACACAATTGGTGCAGCTGTTAGCTCAGCAGCCGATACACACACTAGAGACAGTCGCTTAGTCATGACGTCACTGAAGGGGTCTGTTCAGGACCAATCAGAGTTGGGGGACGTTAAACGTCAGTGCAGCTCAGCTAATTTTCGTTTTCAATTTTTGAATTCATAGGACGATACATGTCCCTTTGTCCTAACTAATGTGTCTAAGGAAATTGAGACAGCAAATATGTTTTCACACCTCAAATCAATTATTTGAATATATTATCAAGTTACCGTAAAGCAGATCCGCAAAACTCGTTTTGTTTACAGGTTCTTTAAAGTAGTGAAAGTAGTGTTAATTGACAATGAACTCAATATAGCAAATGTCAAAAAATCAATCAATCAAAACTGTATTCCAGACTCAGGGTTCAGATGAGACAAGACAACCAAAAGAGAAAGAAAAATGAAAAATACATACACAAAACAAAAAACAACACAGTGCTCCAGGCTCAGCAGTGACTTAGAGACATCTGTACCAATATCTGCACAGCTGGGACTGGTAGCATGTACGAAGGCTTGTGTTTGCTACAAGCAAAATGATTTCATTGTCAGAGTCATTGAGTCTGCAAATCCATGTATACATACGATTTCTCGCGACAGTAAGAAAGTATTGACTCATGAATGCACAAATAGTCTCTTTAATAATATTCTCATGGCATCACTGTACGCGACTTAAAATCTTTAAGTACACAGTTAAGTTTAACTTTGCAGTGGTGTACAATATGCTCTGAACAGAAAAATATTCAATCCATCGGTACACATACTAGACTTGCGTGAGAGAGTGTCATGTGCATACATTCTACGACACTGCTTATCATTATCATCTGTCGTTTGTTCTGTTAAGAAATGTCCGAGATATTTTACTTCAGAACTAAGATTAAGACTAAGATTTTTACCAGACGATTTGAAGTATATGGATTTTAGACATTTGTCCTCTTCTACAGATCAACATTTCACTTTTCCTACTATTGTATTCAATATCATATTCATCACCACAACTTTTACATATACCAAGGAGCTGCTGGACTAAACTCCACTATATATATATATATATATATATAGTTTACTAAAGTATTATCAATACTGCGCCCAGTACTACAGATTTTCCATTGCTTGGACAGAGAACTGGGGACAAACTTCCCTCCCTGTCAGACACCTTTGCTAATACCTTTGCTACTATTATAGTATCTAGGAAATTAAGATTAAAATATTACATTAATTGAGTTACTGGCTATAACAATTGCTGACGATGCAAATGGGTAGTATATACATTGTGTAATTAAATGCAATCAATTTAATGAAGATCAACATAAAAATGTATCCCTAGTAATCTAACTGTAAACTTAAACGTGAGAAATTCTTTTGAAGACTCGTGGAAAAGCACATGTTCTGCTTTTGGAGCATGCTGCTCTTTCCCAGGTTGGATAATGTTTGATCATTGTACTATAGGTGCATGGAAAAGTCCTTGAGATAGAGATAGATAAGAGAACAGTCTGCCTCTATATAAACCCACGGCATCTGTTTTCGTTGTGTGTAAAATCAGTAGGAGCATCATGAAGCAGCTCATTCTTCTAGCCCTCTTTGCTGCAGCCTGTAAACCTCAAAAATTATATTTACATGGTTTCCAGTGAGGGGATTTAAATATTTTAAAGTAACTCACTGTTTGTGTTTCAGTTGCTGCTCCCATCGAGGATGACAAGATCGTCGGAGGCTACGAGTGCAGAAAGAACGCTGTGGCCTATCAGGTCTCCCTGAGCTCCGGCTACCACTTCTGTGGAGGCTCCCTGATCTCCAGCACCTGGGTGCTGTCTGCCGCTCACTGCTACAAGTCGTAAGGACACACATTTCATTTGACGCACACGTCTTCCTCTGTCGTTCTAGTAGAACGTTTCGTGGTTTAAGATGAGCAGCATTTTCTTTCAACATGAAATGACCTACAGGTGCAAAGTCGGGTTGCTTACCTGCTGTTAAAGGCCCGTGTCTCTCTCTGCAGCCGTGTCCAGGTGCGTCTCGGTGAGCACAACATTGCTGTCAACGAGGGCACGGAGCAGTTCATCGACTCCGCTAAGGTCATCCGTCACCCCAGCTACAACAGCGGCAACCTGGACAATGACATCATGCTGATCAAGCTGAGCAGGCCCGCCTCCCTGAACAGCTACGTCGGCACCGTGTCCCTGCCCTCCAGCTGTGCCAGCTCTGGCACCCGCTGCCTGATCTCTGGATGGGGCAACACCAGCGCCACTGGAAGTCAGTAGCACATGCAGTCAGAGCTGCAAAGCACTCAAAGTGCATTGTGGGGGCGGAAACGCTTACATCTGCTCTCCATCTTTCTCTCAAGGCTACTACCCTGATCGCATGATGTGCCTGGATGCCCCCATCCTGAGTGACAGCAGCTGCAGGTCTGCCTACCCTGGACAGATCACCTCCAACATGTTCTGTGCTGGATTCATCGAGGGAGGCAAGGACTCCTGCCAGGTACCAGCGGAAGTCCTCACCACGGTTTCCTAGCGCATCAAACGGTTCAACGTGTCCCCTTACGTTTTGTCCTTTCCACCTGTGTGCTATCAGGGTGACTCTGGCGGCCCCGTGGTGTGCAACAATCAGCTGCAGGGAGTGGTGTCCTGGGGTTATGGCTGCGCCCAGAGGAACAATCCTGGAGTCTACGCCAAGGTCTGCAACTACACCTCCTGGATCCGCAGCACCATGTCCTCCAACTAAAGCAACTTTAATGGAAGCAACTTTGATCCCAGGAATGTTTTGCTGAAATAAATGATGATCAACCGCATTATCGTTTGTTTTGTGCTTTTCAAATACCTGTTGCTGTGTTATTAAATATCAAGAATCTATCTGAAATGACCAGTTCTGACAACCATGAACAAGAGTTTTAAAGTAGATCGCTTCAAGTTTACACAAGATGACACCTTGCATTACTATTCACAAACTGATAACAGCCTCAGTAATATTGATATGCCACTTAATGCCATTATTTGTGGCAAGATTAACTGCAAAGATCGGTTATCTTTGCATAATGCGTTATACAATTGTCAGTTGTTTAATAAATAGCAGTGAACCATTCTGCCAAAAAAATAGCTAAGCAAGATAATCTTATAGAACAAATGTGTCTAAACTACATACTATAGAGGATAATGGCTTAAATGCAGGGAATAATTTCCCCACAGGAATTAATACAGGATTCATTTTTATTATGGATCATTAAACACTGGATTTTATCAGGAAAAGCAAGACATTGGCCAGAGTCTGAATACAGGACACATTGCAAATTGTAAAATGAAATAAGCAGTATGCTTTATTTAAATAAATAAGAAGGCCATGAAGGCAAACTCAACGGACAACAACCTTCAGCAGAATAATGTCTATGACATCTGGAAAGAAGTTAAGGTTGCCAACTTGCCAATAACATTAAGATGTCTTCACCATCCCTTATTGGTGGGGCTACTGGTTTGGAAAGTATAGTAGATCTGTGGACTAAACATTATCACGTTATTTTAAACAGCGTTAGGAGTGATTTATGTAATATTGGGGACGTTTCTCTTGACGCTGGTGTGTCTATTACACTCGATAAAGTGCTGTACGTTTTTGGGGAAATTGGCAATGGTTAAAGCACGTGGCCTCGATCAAATAAAATCAGAATTTCTTAAGCACACAAAACGTGGAACTCCAGTGTTACTCACTATGTGTTTATTGCCAATGCATGACATACTTCCTGACTCTAAGCTGAGTGTCATGTTAGTCCCAGTGATCAAAGATAAAACCAGTAGAATATCCAGCAATAAAATATTAAAGAGCCGTGGCTCTAACTAGCGTACTTTCTAAGTTATTATATATTCTAATGATGTACTCCCAATATTTAATGACACGGAGACGGATATTTGATCTGTTGCTGCCACATCAGACCAGGTCGCAACATCCTTTAAGAGAGTCATGAGCATCAGCCGTACGTATGCAGTGATCGCCATTAAAATAAATAGAGGAGTGATGTTTTGAGCCATGAATTAATGTGTGGTACTAATCACATTCATGTGAACTTGCCATCAGACTGCGTTAAATAAACAATTGGAAAATGTCAAGGTTGTTGATATTTATGAATCGTGAGGAGACAGACAACAAAAAACCTTTAATTGCCATTGGGTGAAAATAGACATTATAAATTAAATACAGACAACTTACATATATTGTTGATAAGAGCGTTGTTGTTGATCTTGTGCACGTAACAGGTAATGACGGGTGGCAATGTAGTGCATTTCATTGACAGATAAAGAGGCATTTTAAAAATCATATAATACAACAAAATTTCCACATGTCTTGAAAAGAAATCAACAGTTATTTATGCTTTATAAGCTCTGTGTACGCTGCAGGCGCTGGGACTAAAGCTAACATTATCCATATGTTGGCTCACGTCCTCCAGATGCGTTTTCACACACGTTACTCAGCGTTAACAGCAAGTTGGAAAACTGGAAATAGTTCATGACCTCGGAAAATCTGATAGCAAAGGGACGGACTGGGTATAAAAGGGGCTGCGGTGCAGCTGAGCTGACACCGAGGCTGAGACAACGCAACATGAAGGCTTTCATTCTACTGGCTCTGTTCGCAGCGGCATGTGAGAATGAATATTCCTTTTAAGATGTTCTTTAAAGCAATTTGTCTGTTTTATGAGAGTGTGCAAAAGGTTATTTAAACTTTCTTCAAATATTTCACCTTTTTTATTGCCATCAGTTGCTGCTCCCATCGAGGATGACAAGATCGTCGGAGGCTACGAGTGCAGAAAGAACGCTGTGGCCTACCAGGTCTCCCTGAGCTCCGGCTACCACTTCTGTGGAGGCTCCCTGATCTCCAGCACCTGGGTGCTGTCTGCCGCTCACTGCTACAAGTCGTAAGGACACACATTTCATTTGACGCACACGTCTTCCTCTGTCGTTCTAATAGAACGTTTTGTGGTTTAAGATGAGCAGCATTTTCTTTCAACATGAAATGAGCTACAGCAGAGGTCTTCAACGTTTTTCAAGCCAAGGTCCCCCAAACTGATGGCGAGGTGGAGCAGGGACCCCCTATTCTACGGAGCTTGCTCCGCCATCTTTTATTTTTGAGCTTCACGCTCTTTAGACGTGAGCATAAACGCGATCTGATTGGCTGGTGCCTGCGCTGTCGTATTCACATGAAAGGAGCAGTGAGTGAACCGGTGCCCAGCTTGAGAGCTGCTGAGGGAAGCTGAACGTGTGTGTTGCGCACTGACAGATAACGTCTTCTCCATCAGTTTATCCGTTCGCTACAATATGTTGGATTCATGTTAATGTGTATTTAAAGACCATAAATACAATTCTGATTCTGATTCTGAAGACATTTACATTTGTGGGGGAAAAAATTGTTTTAAAAAATTGTCTTATCAACCAAAAATTTCGCGACCCCCCTGCAGTATCTTCGCGGACCCCTTGGGGGTTGCAGACCCCCTGTTGAAGACCTCTGAGCTACAGGTGCAAAGTCGGGTTGCTTACCTGCTGTTAAAGGCCCGTGTCTCTCTCTGCAGCCGTGTCCAGGTGCGTCTCGGTGAGCACAACATTGCTGTCAACGAGGGCACGGAGCAGTTCATCGACTCCGCTAAGGTCATCCGTCACCCCAGCTACAACAGCGGCAACCTGGACAATGACATCATGCTGATCAAGCTGAGCAGGCCCGCCTCCCTGAACAGCTACGTCGGCACCGTGTCCCTGCCCTCCAGCTGTGCCAGCTCTGGCACCCGCTGCCTGATCTCTGGATGGGGCAACACCAGCGCCACTGGAAGTCAGTAGCACATGCAGTCAGAGCTGCAAAGCACTCAAAGTGCATTGTGGGGGCGGAAACGCTTACATCTGCTCTCCATCTTTCTCTCAAGGCTACTACCCTGATCGCATGATGTGCCTGGATGCCCCCATCCTGAGTGACAGCAGCTGCAGGTCTGCCTACCCTGGACAGATCACCTCCAACATGTTCTGTGCTGGATTCATCGAGGGAGGCAAGGACTCCTGCCAGGTACCAGCGGAAGTCCTCACCACGGTTTCCTAGCGCATCAAACGGTTCAACGTGTCCCCTTACGTTTTGTCCTTTCCACCTGTGTGCTATCAGGGTGACTCTGGCGGCCCCGTGGTGTGCAACAATCAGCTGCAGGGAGTGGTGTCCTGGGGTTATGGCTGCGCCCAGAGGAACAATCCTGGAGTCTACGCCAAGGTCTGCAACTACACCTCCTGGATCCGCAGCACCATGTCCTCCAACTAAAGTCACCTCGGCCATTGGTTGAAGTACAGAAAACGGCATCGTCCATTAAAAATGAATATCAAATACAGCTCATCCATTTGATTTCTTGGCAGAATAAAAGAACTGTACTGAATTGCATCACTACAAACATGATTGACTTCAACGTAAACAAACCACAGATGTTTAAGACAACAGGAAATAAATTGAACTGTAACTAACGTCAGTTAAGTTACTTCTCTTGTCAAGCAATAATGAAATGATATTCATGACACAAATTTCTTCCTAACCTAACATTTAGGATTTTAGGATCTAATGGTTATGAACACAGATTGGCATTCTGTCATAAAATAATGAAGATGTTCACATATAAATACAAAAATGGCCTTTATTGGTATTAAGACAATAACTAAATCAAAGCTTACGTTGAAGCATGAAAAGGCATTTTTCTAAAGATGATAAGGCGTTCAATGTCATCATAAAACACGTCAACAATAGGGCAAGTCTTGATGAACACGTGCAGTTCATGTAGAGCAGAGATTTGCTTTTATGATGTAAATGCATGTCCTTGTTGCAGATGAGACCAATCACCTAAACATTATGAATGACACGTTCACTTGCAGAAGACAAAAAAGGCAAGATTTGAAATATACACATTTAAAACAAAATTCCCATTGGTCATAACGTAAATACCAAGAAAAGAAGTTCAAAGTTATTTTTTCCAGGTCTGCCAAACAAAATAAATTTTCACGGCATCCGGCCCTCTAACCCGCGCAAGGTCCTTTTCGCTGTTACGCAATGAAGATGCCAGAAGGTTAAATGGCAACGTTTTTTTACGGTTATTTCATTTTCAATCAAACAAATCTTATATTATCCCATAATTAACCATTTAAAAATAGTTTATCATTCAAGGGTGTCAATGCACTAAACTTCTTTCTTCTTCATCTTTTTGACACGTGGATGGACAGAAATGTAATTACATAAACTAAATGAAAAAAAAAAAAAAGAAGTTCCTAATTCAGAATCTGTCAGGCATGACAGGATTAATAAATGTCTGTAAACAAATCTTCCAAATGATTTCTGATGCATTTCATTTCCCACAACCTCACCAGGTGTAAACGGACGATATCGGCAGTTCTGTATTTCCGTACACGATCCTTTGTGTTCTGTGAGCACGAAAGGGGAACGTATCTCCACTTAGCTCATCACAACTGGCCTCTAGCGTGCTGCAAATAATGGTGATAAAGGTCTGAAATAACAGCATATGCATCCCCACACACGGCGCACGTCACACCGGCTGCAGACGCCTCATTCGATATGCTGACATTTTGGCTAATGTGTCTTTTCACAGTTCTCGAGGGATGAATTGTTTTTCCGAACGCATTTTCATCTATTTTATCACGACCGGCTTCTGCATCTTGGATCGATTGTGTGCTGCTGGGACGCGTGGGACTTTCATCCAAATCAGGGCCGCTGCCTTTGACGATGGGCATTGTGAGGGCTTGAGGAGACTCTCGCGTTGATCCGTCGGGACATTTGGGTAACGGGCCGAGAGAACCATTGCGGTTTTCCAAAGGATCCGAATGCCACGCGGCCGCGTGGCTGTTGGTGGGCGGGATCAACGTCTCTGTATGATCATCTATGGAAAAATCGAAATCAGAGTCCTTGTGCGTCGAGGGATGGCAAAGCTGGTGAGTGAAGAGCAAATCGAGAGTCTTAAAGCTGCACCTGCACTGCTCACATTGATAAGGCAGAAACACCTTCTTGGGCCGGATCTCAATCCACTGGACCTCGGGGTGCTCGCTCATGTGCTTTTTATACGAATGCACGAACCGAAACCCTTGCCCGCACTGAGGACAGGTGAAGCGTCCGCGCCTCTGTCGGTGGACTCTCTGGTGATGCCACAGCTTCCTCCAGGTCGCCAGGGTCTTGCCGCAACAGGCACACGTGTAACTTTGACCCGCGGCATGCGTGAGCATGTGGGCCCGGAGTCTGCCCATGTGCCTGAACAGGCGCCCGCAGCTCGGGCAGAGATACTTCTTGGGGTCCGAGCGGTTGTCCAGCCTGTTCAACTTGGACACCAGGGGAGCCGGGCGCTTGGCCGTCGACTGGAACGGCTTCTTGGACGCGGCCGAGCGTTTCTTGGGAGCGGCCTGTGGCGCCGTCTTCCGCGCTTCCCTACAATTCGCGCCCGGGGGCGAGGATGCCGGATTGGGTCCCGACAAACAGCGCAGCGACGGCACCGTGTACTGTACCAGCGACATCGTCTCTTGCTCCTTTGCCGAGCTGGAGACGCTGCTCTCTCCGCGGCAACGGCCGCGATGGGCAACGAATTCGGACAGGACGCCAAACAGCTTGTCACAGTACAGGCAGCGGTAAAGGTTCGCCCCCGTGTGGGCTCTCATGTGGCCGTTGAACTCCTGCAGGTGGTCAAAGACATTCTTGCAGATGTGGCACGTGTACGTCAGCGCGGGCCGCGGACGCCGGCTGGGCGGCGAGTCCTCGCTGCTCTTTACAGGTCTGCACCGGTGGTTTTTAGCGTTGCTGTAATGGGTGAACGCTTTCTCACAGCGCGTGCAGTTGTAGCGCTTCACGGACCAGTGTGTCAGCTCGTGAACGCGGAGGAAATAGGCCTGACCGAAGGCTTTGCCACATATGTCACATTTATAAGGCTTCTCTCCCGTGTGGACGCGCACGTGTCTTATGAGGGCCGACTGAAACAGGAATGTTTTACCGCAATATTGGCACACTTTGTTTTCCCTCTTTTCCAGTGAAACGGGTCTATGAAGTCCCTCGCTGTCTTTATAGTCCTTCCTCGCGCTATGTTTGTTGGTTGCGTTGTTCTCAGTGTCCCGGTCCAGCATTTGAGCATGCATTTTCATATGAGAGGAATACTCGGAGCAAGAGAATTTGATCTTGCAAAATGGACATTTCTGATATATTTTGCTCTTTTTGTGTGTCTTGAGATGAAGATTTAAGTTAGAGTTTTTGCTGAAACCTTTGTCACACTCAGGGCATTTGAAAGGTCGTTCTCCTGTATGGACGCGTTGGTGTATGATGAACTGAGATAGAAATTTAAACGTTTGACCACAGTAACCACATTTTAAAAGAGATTTCCCCCCCCTTTTTACATAGTTGACATCAGAGTCGGCCTCCTTGTACTCGTCACCATAGTCTGTATTTTGCAGAGTGTCCTCGCTGCTTTCACGAGCCTCTACAGGCTGCTCGCTCTGCAACACAACGCTCCTTATCCTCCTCCTCCTCTTGCCGCCTCTCTTGCGCCGGAAAGCCCTGTTTGGACCTTGAGCTTCAACTGTGGTGTTGCAACGCAAAGATTTAGGCCCACGCGACTCTGACGAAGGATTTAAATGATCCAACTCGATCTGAATACTCTCAGCTTTCACAGCAGGTGGGACTGCAAACGATTTAGCTGCTTGTTTACGGGACGTTACGACGTCTGCGCTGGAGGACTCGGAGCTCTGCGGACCTTTTGAGGACCCGAGGCTGCTTTTTAATTGGGACTCCTCGCTGCCCTTCATTTCGGCCGGCTGTTTAATGTTCAGAGGGTCATCACAAGGAGTCGGGCTGCTCAAAGAAATGACTTTAGGCCCCGCTGGCTGCGAACCTCCCTGCGGTAATGCGCCTTCCTGCAGTTCCGTGCGCTGCTTTTGCCCTCCTTGCCGGCGGAGGTGACCGGTCTTTCCATCTAAGTCGGTCTCTCGCTCTGGAGCGTTTTCTTCCGGCTGCTTCTTATCGGTCCTCGCTCTCTCCCCACACCTGGTGTTGATGATCAACATTGACGAGGTCTTCGGGGAAACTTCCAGCCGGCACACCTTAGCTGGAACTGGCTGATCAGCCAGTTTAGATCTCCTTCTTTTAATACCTTGAAGGATCAATGTATTACTTTGTTCTGTCACCTCAGTTGGCTTGGCGTCTACGCTGCGTTCTGATTCTTTTCTTTTTCTCTGAGGCGTTTCTTCCTGCGGTTCACCTCTACTCCTCAGCCGCCCCGCAGGACCTGTAGCATTATTCACCGAAGCAGCCGGAGGAGCCTCGGCAGCAGCAGCAGCAGCAGCAGCAGCAGCCTTAACAACCATCGTTTCAACTACTACCATCGCCTTTTTTCTTGGTCTGCCTCTTTTTCTCTTTGTCAGCACAGGGACACCATCTTGTCCCTTCCCATCAGCAACAACAGGAAGACCGGGCATCTCGTTGTGAGGTGAACTATTGGTTACGGGGCCGTCTCTTGGTAAAGGAATTGTTGTGCTGATCTCTTTATGTTGAACTGCATCATGAACAGCCAAAGACAGATTGTTTTTGCCTTCAGTCAGGGGCGCTTTGATTTTGCGCGGGCGGCCGGGCTTCCTGCGGACGTCTACAGGGTGTCCGTGATTGTCTGTAGTCGAGCTGCACACGATCGCAGGCGGTTGAGACTTTCCCTCCATCCCTGCCTGTAGAGGCGCGTGCTCCCCGCGCTGACAGTCTTCTCCGCCTGCTGTCCGAGAGTCGGCTCGGCCGTCCGGCTCCACGCGCCCCGATGAGTGGGATTCAGGCGCGGGTTGAATCAGCGCTGCTGCTTTCATTTCCCCGCCCCGCTTAGAGTCCACGTCTTCCTCACGGCCGCTCTCGTGTCCGGGTGTCTGTGAGAGAAAAAAGTAAAGTGCACAATGTCATTTTTTTAAATAAAAAAGCACATTTAAAAAGCAAACAGATGTATCCCTCAAAATACAGTAAAGGGTACAATTAAATATTAACATATGTTTACTTCAATTCTTTAAGACGTGTCTTCCCTTAAACTATATGTTGTAGGACCCACATAAAACGAAAAACACGGTTTCCTGTTCACTTAAATAGTCTGAATGTGATATACACTATATATATATATTCAGAAACAATACCACAAGAAAGAAGCAAGATAGTTCTTAAAAATCCGTCAAGTTTAAATGCCTTAATGTTAAAATATTTGGTCGAACCAGAAACTACTATATACTGAAACAGACATAACTTTGAGAGCGATACTTCTATTTTAGCTTTCACTAACTACCTGCTTGCAGTCCGACGGCGCGTGAATAGAGTTGAGAGGACGCGATGCCACAGACGTTAAATCAGAGACTGTACTTTGGTCACCGCTTGCTCTGCTGAAGGACATTTTACTCCCCATGTCAAGCGTCTGTGAATTAAACAAGTCACACGGAGGCTAGAACTCATAAAAACAGTACGGCGTATTCTTACAGAAATCGCCACGCAATAACTCAAAACCAGACTCGCTCACCTCGTATTGTCGTTGGCTCGAACACACCCCATGCTTCGCTTCCTCGCTATGACCTCGCTATGACCTCGCAGAGGACGGCTGCATTACGAGTGTTGGAAGCTAATAAAGCGCGTCCTCCAAATCTCCTCCAGGCGAGGGAAGTCGTTTCATGCCACACTGACCAATCCGCAATTCAAGCACAGGCTGGTCCTCGGTGCAAATCTGGAAATGTCACAGGGAATGTTTAGAATTTAGTGGTGCAGATCGATGCTGGATTAACAGAAATAGAGTTATTGCCAAATGAAAACTCTGTCTGGAGAGATGAGCCACGTAGCAGATGGGTGATTCACTTAATCTCTCATCTCTGGTGGGAAGCAACTAAAGTCATTAACTCAACAACTACACTCACAGTGAGTGAGTCAGTCAACATCACTACATTTCTGAGCAGAATATTGCACTTATTTCTACTACTTAGGATGTTTTTTTTCAACAGAAAACAATCTGCCCGAATGTTCATTTACGATATTACATTAACTCTTTCGCCACCAGCTAAA
Organism: Gasterosteus aculeatus; assembly: GCF_964276395.1. Taxonomy (NCBI): domain Eukaryota; kingdom Metazoa; phylum Chordata; class Actinopteri; order Perciformes; family Gasterosteidae; genus Gasterosteus; species Gasterosteus aculeatus. The sequence continues at coordinate 11,436,138 of NC_135707.1, read as the reverse complement.
GCAGTGAAATGCTGCTGATAAATCAATCAGAAATAACAATCCAATAATGGAATTGCACAACACTATTACAATGCATTAAAGTAAAATAGCAAGTCTCAAAGAAAGTGCAGGTTTAAGCAAGTGAGCCACATCTAACCCCGACGGTATGACGTTAGAGTCAAATGAACCGTGTGCAGAGGGACAGTGGTCGCTGGGGTCTCTCCTGCAGACACCTCTCACTTGATGAAGTCTGCTTGATGCACTGAGCAAATGGCTTTTGTTCGGGATCGCCATTGCTCACACGTGACTTTACTCAGAGATAAACTACCCCCAACGGATCACCGTACACTTCAACACACGGACGACCCAACAGACGGTGTCATTCATATCAATCGCCAGTTACTATAGAAAGCGACGCGGTGTAATGGAGGCGTTATCTTCTGCTGGGCCACATTGCTGGCCCATGTATTCAACGTCACAGGCCACCAGAAGCTAACCGATAACAACAATGTCAGCTCATAGCACTTTACTCACAGCCGGTCGCGCGTACGTGAGATATATACGGTTGGTAACGTTAGCAAACACAAACCGCTTGCCTGAGGAGAACCGAGGGTGTCTCTGCGTAGCCGCTGATCGATCTGCTAGCATCTGTTAGCTCAAAGCTAACATACGCGCTGTCGGCGCGTGGATGTTTGGCACTTCATCCACACACTTTGGCAGTTCGCGAATTGTTGTGGGAGCGGATCCGCAGGTTCGGACCCCGCGTTCTCTTCTTTTGAACGTTGCTGCAGCGAGCCACTCGATATCCGAACACAAAGCAACCAGAAGGCGTCACTCAAGGCGAGCGCAGGAATGGGTGCTTCAGGTGATGTGGGAAACTTGGGAACTGTGATTTGTTCAGCAGAATTAACTACCGAAACACGGCGCTAAATGTCAAACGCTTACGTTTAAGTTGACTTGAAAGTAAAATCCGTATGCACAGCGCAATGTTTTGTTTGTAGATAAACTATCGCATCTCAGAGTTCGGTGCAACTTCCGTGAACATCATCCACACAATGGGATTCGAGTTTATAATCAAACTGTCCTTGAATGCCGCAGCGTTTCGAGATATTTACCTCATCATGAAAGGATATGAACACAGGGCCTGGTTCTTGATTTGAAATGGCCCCATGCATGTATGTAAGAGAGCGGGCCCCTCTGCTGGAACTTGGGGCCTTAAGACAGATGACAACTATGCAACAGACAACTATGGATATGTAGTTTCCACAGTAAAGAATAGAGATGCCATAATCATGTTAGAAATAAGGCATCAAAAGATATATTTTAGGATTCTAGATTATCAATTCTTTTACAGCGATGCATATTCTTACTGCCAATGTACTGTTCAAGCATTTTATATAAACCTGTGAAATACAAGTGAAGTATTTGCACTTCAAGTAACGACAAATAAAAAGCACTCACTTTAATAACTTGCATTATCCCATAAACACACACCCAATCAAATTGAAAATATGGTTTAATACAACATTATACTGCATTCGTGAAGTCCGACAAAAAGACGAAAAGTCGTAGCTGTCAATTCCAACAGCCTCAAAACACATTTGTGAGCCTAACAAAAACATACATATAAAAAAATAATATACTGTGCTTGACTATCCCACCAAATATGGGTAAATCAGGCACATGACCTGTTGATTAACTTCACAGATTTATATTTTTCTACAACAATTTCAGGGGCACCATTATTGAACCGTTTACAAAACTGACAAAATAAATCCAGCTTAATTAAGATGCATGTTTGTTGCCACAAGTAATCCTATACTAAGTTTTCTTCCAAAGATTGGACACAGCCAGAAAGCCTTGTGTTCCTGTACATTGCTGCTAAATATGTAGATGCTCTTCAAACACGATGGACTTTATGCCCTTGGTCCACGATGGGCAAAATATTTGACCTGCAAATTAGATTGGCTTCCCCAGTTGTGTCAAGTCTTAATGGGGACCGATGAAGTTACTTGGTAGATCATCTCAGCAGATTTGTCTGGCCCGCTTTCAACTATGTAACAATCGTCGTCCATATTCCCTCCTGTTTTCCCGTTCAGAGAACCCGCCCCTTGCACTTTGTCCAGACCGGCAGCCATCACTTTGGTTTTCTTGAAATTACCAGAAACTGGAACCCCAAGCTTCACGTTAGCTGCACTGGGACCAGTCACTCCCTTTAGTCTGTAATGCCCTTTTGCACCTCGCACCTGCTTTGCCATAAACTCATGGGCCTTGGCACATTTGTGCCTTTGCAGCAGCTGAGCGGTTTCAAAAAGCAGATGACAAACTCGACATGGGAAGCCACTTGATGCAGAGGATGTCTGCATCAGTTTGCTAGGTATACCTGGTGCAGACTGTGTGGGCCTCCTAAACTGGGCGGAGGGAGCAAACCCATTACTGCTTCTATTGAACGTACTGGGATGTGGACTACGACTCATCGATGGAAGGGGGGCCGTGATGTAAGACTTTGATGAGTCAGGTTTCTGGCGCCTTCCCTGCATGGAATGTAACACATTAAGCCTGTGCTTGTTTCTATTGTATGTACTCATTTTCTGATTTTCCAACTGCAGGGTGGAAGGAATTAGTGGGGACCGACTGCCTTTACTGGCTGCGCTGGGATTCTGGCTTTTGAACTGCATATAGGAACCGGGCCACGGCTCTGAGACACCAGGACTCCTGTCTGCACAGGCTACATTTGCCATCTTCAACCCGAGCGGTTTTGCAGTGATGATTCTGAATTTGGTAGTAAGGGTGTTGGGTGCTTTACAAACATGAAAGCGAGGCACTAACTTTTTGCTGGAGAGCAGCAGCCCACATCCTATACAGCCAGCAACTTTATCCGTCACATGGGAGCTGTGGTGAGAAATGAGAGAAGACCGTGTTGTAAAACACTGCCCACATTTGGCGCATATGTAAGGCTGTGTCTTGTTGAATTTGCGCATTGTTTGCACCAGCACAACAGGCTGGTAAAGTGTCCAGAGATCCACTGTGGGCGAACCTACACCCGCAAAAATATTCGCCACATCTTTTTCGTGGGGATTCGGGGGCAAAGAGGTGTGTGACACAGAGTGCTGCAGTTGAGGCACTTGAGAGATCTGCTTAGACCTCGGCTTCGCCGGCAAATAGGTCGATGGCGCATTCCAGACAACCTGGCCGCTCTGTAGCCGATTCAGCTGCTCCTCCTCTTCTATGCGCTTCTCAATTCTGCGCTTCTTTATTGTTCCATGATCGAGCACTTGGTGGCCTGGTTCGTGTGTAGTGCTGTGATCCAGCATGCGGCTGTACTCTACGAACTCCGTTCCACAGGAGCAGATGTGACTCGCCGCGGAACAGCTGTGTGCCTCGAGGCTTCTCCGGTTTGCAAAGATCTGCTCACAGCTGAAGCAAAAGCGTCCGGCGTCCATCAGGTCTCTGCCGAGGCCGTCTTCCAGGATGCTGCGTCTCCCTCTCTCCATCGCCCGGCCGGCTTTGTTCTCCCGTTTGCGGGGAGCCCCTCTGGAGCTGCTTTGCTGTTGGAAACGAGCAATTGTAAAAATGAACACTGGCCAAATTGCTACATTACTTAACGTCAACTTAGTGGTTTAATGGCGACTGATGCTAGCTGAACAGGGAGCTAAGTCACTTAGGCTAACCATTACACACAACGCAATTCTAAGCTAAAAAAGGGAGGAATCGGCGATTTACGGTTTCACTTGAATAGTATTTAACTTTTCGCACGACTTGACGAGACGGATACATAAAGTCTTAAACTTATTATCGGTGCAAAATTACCTCCTAACTAACGTTAGCTTATTTTATCCTGCAAGCGTCGGCTGTGTAATGCATAAAATAGTCATCCGTCCGATTAACGTTAATAGGGCGGCATGTTTATTGTATTATTCTTCCACAATGCGTAATACTCCGGGGAAAATATGTGTGCAAGGCAATTCATTTAAGTTCTTATGTTAAACGCGCCCTTGCCCGCTTTAAAAACTAGCATGCTAGCGTTAGCCTCCACTAGCTCACAAAAAATGACGTTAGCCTACCTTCACATCGATCTGTGTCGCCGGGTTTGACAGCCTGCTATATCCGTGCAACGAGCCGCAATTAGCTTGTCGATTGTCGTTTTGTGAAACCGCAAAATACAAACAAAAAATCGCGCTAACTTGCCGGTGTAGAGAAACGAGTAGGTGCCAATTAGCCACACCGAAAAAACAAGAGGAAAGACTCCGATTCTTCTTCTTCTGCGAATGGCGCGCTTCTACCCGGAAGCATCCGGGATTCGCGTCGCTACAGCGACATCTGCTGGTCGAGAGACGCGTTTGAAGGCTCCTGAACACAATCAAGAGTCGTAACAGTGGTTGTTGAATGCATTTCCCACAGGCTAAATCGAAAAGCCAAACTATCTATCAGTCGCCTTTAAGGGGTTTTGTGTTAACACGTTTTCTGGTGTGAGCAGTTTTATTTCAATGTATATATTTCATTGCAATTAAACTGACCATTACATTTTTCCATTTTATAGTATACTGGCTGCTTACACGTATCCCATCTCCCCAAATCAAAAAATTTGATCAATACTTGTGAGAAGAAACAAATTCATTTACTATGTACTAGTGTAAGAGTAGTATTCAAATAAACATTTAAATACTTGTAAATCAACATTATGGCTGTGTTAGCACGCCAGCTCTGAAACGACTTCTTCCTTATAAACATGTGGAAAAAAAATGGACAAAATAGTTTTTCATTGCTGGATTATTGATTGTCACCACTCGGCACATACATTTTTAAAACTGTAAAGATTAGGAAATAAAGTCTGACCCCATTTACCATGTCAGTTGATGCCATGTTTAATGTATCATACATTCTAGATTCAAAGATAATCAAAAACCAGAAGACACAAAGTCAACTTGGAACTCTTAGAGGCTCCAGGATGCTTTGCCCAGTTTGTAATTCCGCCCTGACAGAAAAACTATACATTGCTCATTGGTTTGCATACGGTCTGTAAATAATCTGGAGACAAATGTATCAAATTAAATAAAAAAATGCTCGCTCAACATTAACTCAATGAGATTAATTTCTTATTTAAATTAAATTCATGATATTGCAGATTAAAACTGTGAACCTGACAAAGTACCTATTCAACCCTTTACATGGAACCCATGGCTCATCTAAGAAATCCCTTACATTTAGTAATTTGTATTTAAACTGTAATAAATAGCTGATAAAAAAATATCAATGCAGTTTTTCACTATGGATCGGCATTTAGGAAAAAAAAACATGCATTTAATTCCACCATACTATTGGCTTGGACTAAAACAAGTTCTATACCACTGTCTTCTGGATGAGACATTTTTATTCAGAAAAAATATATCTGTACGAGTAAAATGTAGAAACAAAACAGGTTTGGCTGCAAAGAGAGTTGATCCTGGCTTGAATTTAAGATCACAGGTCTCATAACCATTTTTTTTTTAAATGGCTGGTTTATTAATACCAGGAACAACAATTGGCTATATCTAAAACCCGGTGACAGGTTTGTGACCAAATATCAAGTAACCTTTACAAAATAATGTAGCTATGTAATAAAACATGATTTACATGTTAAAGAAAACGAGCCAACAGCGGCGAGCTACACTAAGATACTCAAAACAAAAACACTCAGCTGTACAGAAAACTACAATTGGCACATGTGTAAAGAACAAGCTATGAAAACATGTTATATTCTATGTGCACCACTCCCATATAGCAGATCATTTTTTGTTGTTGTCATTAAGTAGTTAGCTGTTCGTGAGTTACGGGCTTTGTGTCTCCAGCCATGATACGATGAATCCTCCTGCGGTGGTTTTTGAGGGATTTCACGTTGGGGTACGTGCCCTGACAGACATCACAGCGGTGCGCCTCAGTCTGCTTATGAGTCAGCAGGTGTTTCTGTAACCCGTCCACGGTGCCAAACCAGCGAAGACAAACAGGGCAACGCACCGGCTTGATGGCGGGCTTGCAAGCCCCGCTCCTCTGGTGAAACATGAGGCTGATTGAGTTCGGGAAGTCCGCGTTGCAGTGGGAACAGTGGTACATCTTGGGCTGGTTAGTGGCCCGCACACCTTTGCATCTATTCCACAACAGGTGCCTCCGAAGGGAAC